>NC_056510.1:11364979-11377872 GCF_014905685.2 Nematolebias whitei | reverse complement strand
AGAACTATTACAACCTCTTATCAAAAGAGTAATTTCAATCTATCACACGTGCTCACTTCCATTTCTTTTGTTTGAAGTTGCAACAAATCCTCAGAGGAGGTCAACTGAATAGAGACTGATTGGGCACACTTGTGTTCATTGTGCACAAGAGTAATTTGCATAAAGAACATCTCATTCCAGGGTAGGGTTGATCTTACTGGTGGATAAAAATAAATAAATAAATAAAAAGTTTTTGGTGTAACGGTCAACTGTGAATTAGGTCTAACCAGGCTTCACATCGTTCTGCTCTTTGTGGACAAGATGATTTCTTTTATTTTTTTGTCATCTTTTTTATTGATTTTGTTTTTAGAACGCATACAAAAAAAAAAAAACACAACAAAATCTCTTCCCACCCTACCCCTCCCATATTGGATCAGCTACAGACATGCATGCAATAGACGGGCACTGACATACTTTCAATACGATATATGCCAAGTGTCCCAAAATCTCTCAACAGATCCTTTCAGAGTTTATCTAATCTTTTCCAAATGAATATGACTCATAACTTCGCTTATCCAGTGTATGCCAGGGATGCAAATCCATCCATCTGCATAAAGTAAGCCTCGCCAGAAGAGAGCCAAATGCAATCCTATTCCTCTCACACATGCTAAAGGATGCATCCACTGGGGACTCCACAAACAATTAAATGAATGGTGACAGGCAGTTTTTTTCCACATATCCCAGAGCAAGCATCAAAACTAGATTGCCAATAGCCCCGCACGTCCAGAATGTGTGTGAGTGTAGCTGGAGTTGTTTACAGTGGTTACATGCAGGATCCAGGTCTGTTTTAATCTTGGCCAGTTTATCTTTGGGCCTCGTTTTATTTATTTTTAAGTGATCTTTTGTGTGCCTTGTCACCTCAAGGTCAAGGTCTTCTTTGTCATTCGCATCTCATGTGGTACATGTGGTGGAACGAAACTGTGTACACATCTTCCTGATCTGGTTTAATTTGCCATGTTTCTCTTTCCTCCTCGTTTTTAGATGTGATGAAAATTTTTGCCAGGTTTTTGGAAGAACTGCTGAACATTGCTGAATCTTCGAAAAATAGTAAGAAAACTGTTTCCGTATTTAAAAATGTATATATTTATAAGCAATGCATACCACATGTCGTGCTTCTTCTGCAGCTAATTCATAAAAAAATAAAAATAAAAAAAAAAAGAGCCAAAGAAGAATGTTGGGTAGCAACTGTGATGTCGCAATGACTGAAAACTTTGTTTTTCCATCTGGAACTCTTCGAAAATTTGTGCAAGGATACTTGATACTGGCTTGCAAATAATGACAGATCAATCAAACAAGCATTTTTATGTATAATAAACCAAAATAGAAATGCAATGGAATTGACGACTACAAGGTCGATGCTAACTTTGTGTCATCAACATAAAAGCTGCGTGTTGACCTTACTGCCAGCATGGCAGTATTATAAGGGGAAAATTCAGTCTTAAATAGGTTTAAGTTGTTGGTCTAAATTCAGTGAACTAAAGACAGAAGTAGTTAAACTCAGATTATGCTAATAAGATGTAAAGTGTCCAGTTTACAGATTCATTATGTACTGGTCTGGCTAGAATGAATACAACACTGGGTAGCAGTAGCCTATTCAATCAGTGTTTTGCTGCCAGTTACGTCCAAACTTTGTGGGAAACTCATTACAACATATGCTTAACTCTGGTTTCCCAGTGTGTATAAAATGTGTTTAGGTAAAATTAAAATTATGTTTAGGCCTTTTTGCATGGATGACACAGCATACAGGTCACATGAGGTGTTAAAAATATGTTGCTTTGACACGTAAACATCGATAGGCGTAGATAACGGCTACATATCTCACTTAGTGCTGTCAAGTATTTCTCTTTCAGTGGTCTAAAAGTTCACTTATTAACGCTTTAAATATTGTTTTTGTTTGTGAAACAAAATGTTTTTAAACGGGGCTTATGTCTCATTAGATAGAATAATTCCTCTTGATTGGCATCTTGGCTACCGTGTACAAACAAAGAATGAAAAAGGCTCCAATTAATTGTAGTCTGTTCATGGTGAGATGAAACAAAATTATCTTTCTTTGCTCTTCTTTCTTCTTGTCTACACCAAAACAGGCTCTGTCTCAAAGATTTAAACTGACAGACCCCAAATCCCTAATAATATAAAAAAAAAGGCATTTATTTCTGTGGAAATGAATGATCGTGTAGCACTTTGAAGTTTGTCTTTTCCACTAAAAGCACAAAAGTTTGAACATTGGTTTTTAGCTTAAAGACAGCTGTACAAACAAAATGCTTTGTTACAGGAATTTATTATAGTTTAGAGATTTTATTAAACATCTTAAACATTCAGAGTACAACATACAGACAAAGCCACTTTGGGGCATATCTTTTGCATCTTAACTCTTTTCTACCCTGAATAACTTCCTGTCAACCCCTCAAACATTTTAACTATAGCTGTAGCTTTGCATTTATTTAATGTATAGTAAAATTAGCTAAGTGACCCTATGAAAAGCTATATTTAGTTGTAATCGAAGTTTAAAAGCAAAATAATTTGTTTTTCTTTATTTCCCAGTCTCTTCTTCACCTTGTTTGAACGACAAAACAGAGGAACTTCAAGTGCTTGAGCTGAAGATGGAGGCAGAGAAAGCCAAAGGTCAGCTGAAGGATGATTTGATAAATGATCTGCGTTTGGATAAACTCCAGCTGCGCCAACAAGTGACTCAACTGGAGGACCTTCTCAAGATACAAATGGAGAAGAAGCAGGAGCCGAAACAAGAAAAAAAGCCAGGTAGGTTTAATTTGAACTCTTATAAAAACGGCTGGATTTGTGATGCCCTGTTTTTAAAGAAGTGACTAGGAAAATAAGAGGAATGGTAAAATTAGCAGCACAAAATAAGTATTTAATCCAGGCAGAATAAAACGCTATATTTAAATGCAAAGGAATAATCTCATTTCACCCAAGTGCCTCTTTGACTTGCTCATTATGAGCAGCAGATACGTTGAGAGTCCATAGTGAGCTTCTGATTGCCTCAGTTTTTTGTGTTAATCTCAACAATTTTATAATCTGTCCATTTTTGTTCACAGCATGTTGATGCATGACATAACTTCAGATATAATTTGATTTAGGCTTGCTGTGCTGTGAATGTTGCACAAACTTACAGGGAAGGGGCTCATTCATAAAATGTTTCGAGGGAATCCTACAAAAATAGAAACCATATATGTTTAATTTTATGAGACGAGGAGAAAGATGAAGGGCTTAAAGAAAGCAAGGCACCCACAAGTAAAAAAAAGTGGCACACTTGTTTTTGTTTTTAATCTTACAGACAATCTTGTAAAATGATACAAAGAAGGAACTGAACCCTGTGAAATTAACTTTTTGCCCAGTCTTTTTAAAACTATGCAAATAGTTATTGTGATTTAAGATTTTCGACAAGTTTATATTACATAAATTAACTATAATACTGATTTTAAAAAGATTGAGATCAACTAATAATGTCATAAAAAGGTACATTTTTTGGATCTTTACATTACAAAATGAAAGGCTTAAACCAAAAATAGTTAACTTGCTCAGATGAACACATTTTTTCTCCAGTATTTGTTCACTTAGAATCAAAGGAGAATTTACTGATAAAATCTTACTCTGGTGAAGGTATAAAGCAGTTGTTTGATTAGATCTGTCATGTTTGGTTAAAAATAGCAAAGAATATTTTTAGTTTGTTCCTGACGCCTTAGTTGTGATTTCAAGTTTTCTTTTCTAATTAAATAAAATAGTTCAGGAGTAGACATTTGAGTGTTTTGAAGTGAATAATTAAAATGCAAGTGTTATAGTTATATATATAAATGTGTAATTGTGTTGCCATAAGTCTTCCATTTTTTTTATCTGCTCGGACATGAGTATGTAGGATAACTCGGTTACCGTGTTTTTTTTCTTAGAGGGTGAAGCTGAAGCAGACAAAAATTGCCCGCTGCCTCCTGCAGATGGATTTCCAGAGTGTGAGGGGAAAATAAAGGTAATGAAGCGCACTCGTTTTAATAGAAATGACTAGAGGCTCTCATGAAGATCAGTGTGCGTTGAGAGTAACAATGCGGTTGTTTCTGTTGTGGCCCTCTGGATCTCCGTGGCTCCAGTGGATGAAGGACATGTGGAAGAGTGACCCTTGCTACAGCAGTTACGGTGTGAATGGGTCACTGTGCTCCTTCATCATTTACCTCAGCGAGGTACCCAGGTGGTTTTAAACACACAGAGTTGGCAATCTGAGTCAAAATGAAGGTGTTAGTGATGTTAAACTGTTATCTCTGTTTGTGTGTTGATCGACAGTTTAAAACTTTTGCCCGCATCGTTACAGTAATTCTTACAAAGTGAGTCGATTTGTCTTGAAGGAGAAAAGTGATAATTTGTTTGAGTAACTGCTCCCGTTTCTTTACATGTTCTGTTAAGGTAGAGTCCTGGTGCCCAGTTCTTTCAGGCCGGAAGGTACGACCATCTGAACTGGAAACGGTGAAGGTGAAGTCCAAAGAAATCTTGTTTTCTTATCATGAATAGCAGCAGCTAGAACAGCAGCAGAATTTTAGAACTACTCACTTGAGTTTACATCATTCTTTCCTCTGTAATTTCCCTAAAAGAACAAGTATGATTTAAAAAAAAGTCTTCAAATATTTTTAATAGAGTTCAATGTAGAAACCAACAATTTTTAGTCAGGTCATCTGGACAGTTTCTCTTTTTTGTGCTGAAACGTTTCACCTTCCATCCAGAAGGCTTCATCAGTCAAGGAAACGCACAACACAAAACTGATTCTTCCCCCAAACAGCTTACACCAAAGTGGAACAAACCAGTTATGTTGGTGCTAAGATGGTGTCTTTGGCATGCCCCTTCCTCCGGTGCCAGCCCTCTTCCTTGTTGACAGTCATGTCAAATGGTTCAAAACCAACAAAGTCCATGCGCAATAATCCAGGTATACAGTCCAACAATTTTCAGTCAGGTCATCTGGACAGTTTTTTTTTTTTTTTGTGTGTGTGGTGAAACGTTTCACCTTCCATCCACAAGGCTTCATCAGTCAAGGAAACGCACAACACAAGACCATCTTGGCATCAACGCAACTTGTTTGTTCCACTTTGGAGTAAGCTGTTGGGGGAAGAATCAGTTTTGTGTTGTTTCCTTGACTGATGAAGCCTTCTGGATGGAAGGTGAAATGTTTCAGCACACAACAAAAGAAACTGTCCAGATGTCCTGACTGAAAATTGTTGGATTGTATACCTAGATTATTGAACATGGACTTTGTTGATTCAATGTAGAAAGTTGCAAAACTGACCCAAATTTTAATACAGACATTCATAATATTTTATGCTTCTCAGCTAATTTCTTTTGCGTAACAAAATTTCTTTAAAATTTAAAAGCAGATCCACAAGATAACATGTTTGTGCTGTTTTTTTTCCATGTTCTCAGCTGGTATCACACAAAGCTGCTGTACGCAACAATATGGAAGGTTTGTACCAATCTCTGGCCAATAAAACCCAGTTCAGATGGATCCATCAACGGATTAAAAGTATGGAGGCGATTTGGGTGGAGGCGGGACGCTCCCTTTCAGCCAAATACAACCTGACGGAGCGGAACGTTAAACAGGTAAATACATTTAGAGCTGACTGTTGGGTTTTAGAAATCTGATCATCTACGGTAGATGTGTTGTTTTCTTTGACGTTACTGGTTAACAGTGGCTCGATGAGCCCACAGGTCTTGAGTTTTGTTCAAGCACTGTCTAGTTTTTATTTAATTTTATATTTTAGGGCCTAAAAGTTCGTCTGACACACATTCAAGTTCTGCAGGCAGCAGTTATTGACTTTACAGTAAAGATTCAAACTGAAAGAACACTTGTTGTCATTGCAGGAAATGAGCCACCCCACTCTGTCACTTTGTCTTTAAATGATCAAAACTATTTAGAAGTTCTTCCTGAAAAGCAGAAAAATAAGCGATTGTGAAGAATTTATGTAGATCCGAAAGTGTTCAAAGTTGGGCTCGTATTTTTTTCTTCCCGCTCAGATTCTGGTGCATCCGGGTGCGATTACAGATGAAGCAAATCTAAAAATTGTGAACAACGCTTTCAGTGGAGGTCCTCTTGGGGAGCTAGTTCAGTGGAGTGATCTTATATCCACACTTTACATCTTGGGTCATGATCTTCACCTGTCTGCCTCCATACCGACCCTCAAAACGTGAGTTAACACACTGTTTTCATTCACATCGTTACTTAAAGGCGAAAAAAATGTAGAGCTCAAAATAGTAGCTTGATGAATCGTAATCAGTCCTTTTTAAGTTATCATATATTCATATAAAATGTGGTTTTACTTATTTTTCTGTTTTTGAATTTATTTATTTTTAGCTTTTTTGGTTCTGTGACTAGTAACTGTCCTCCTCGCCATGCACATGTGGAACCGAACCTGATCTACACAGACATTATTGGTTTCAGACAAATCACGTCTGTGCTGAAGGAATCCTGGACAAAACACAAGTAAGTATCAGACCTCGACAGCTTTTTAAAATGGTTTTGCAGTATGCAGATACATGCAACAAAGTGTTCCCAGATAAGATCTGTCAGTGGCAAAAGGCAAAGACTGGGAATGGAAGAGTAAATAATTTGATCCACTGGGCAAATATTATTGAGACTGTCAGCAGGTAATGATTGGGTGTACATCTACATGATTAAAGTTTAGAGTTCCCTCATTTCAACATGGCCACTACAGCTAAACATCAGCAAAACAAAAATTCCCAGAACTTAAGTCAATTTTCCAGGTGATGAGTTGAAATTTAATATAGTTATAGCTGTGACTCATTCTCAACACGCTCTGAGCATTAGCAGATCTCTAGATGTGGCTGTGGCAGCCATCTTGAAGTAAAACTGCCATTTATGGTAGTAGTTGACATGCAAATAATGCTAAGCCTTTTTTTATATAATTTTTTTTAGTACAAAAAGCCTTTTTTGGTTAAAAAAAGATGCCTCATTTGCTCAAATAATTTTGAAGAATTGCATAATTGTAAGGAAAGGACCATCTTATGGCATTTTCTTACCAATTTAACCAAAGTTCAGCTAAATCTACAGCTGAAGAACAATAAACTTTAACATCAAATATGCAATAAATACTGGTGCATATTAACACACGTTACCTTTGTTGGTATTGTTTTTTTGAAAACAGTTACTAAGTAATATAATACTATACAATACATATAATACTACATATTTGCTAAGATAAAATCAAGGTAAACACAACAACTAACGGTAATTGGAACAAAATGTTTTGTTGAAACGAGATCAATGGAAAAGAGAAGCAGTCAAATCCGAGTCAATGAGTGATGCTGAAATGCAGAAAACACCGAGTGAGATGTTTCAGTATTAGACGGTTATTGGAGGGGTGAGACGGCAAATGATGTCTGCAGATACAATGTGTAAATTTTCACCTTTTGAGAGGAGAATAACGGCGAGCTGACGCCTGAGAGGGTAAGAGGAAGATCTCAAACATAAAAGTCAGGGTGTCGAGGATGACGAGAGATCTGACAAAAACCAGTACCGGAGCTTAAAGCCTGAACAGGTCTGTCATTGAATAGTCACTTATTTTAAAGAAAAGGGCAGACGGATGTGCCGTGCAGACAGAACAGAGCGTATGAGCACAAATAAAGGTCATTTAAAAATAAAGAGTAATGGAAACGTTTCTCTTCTGCTTTTAACACACAACTCGAATGTCCTTGTTGCATCAGGACAAAGTGCATTTCAGATGCCAAGACTTGTTTTCTTTTTCCAAGTCAAAAAGACGTGCATGTTCCACTGCTGGTTCTGAGCTAACTTTTTATGTCAAGCGAGCAAAGTGTGGGTGGGGGACAGCTTCAAAGACACTTCTCTCTTTTATGTGCTCAGTGGAAAAATGATCACCATGAATATGGAAATTATTTCAGGATCATTCCAGGACACTGATGCTAAAATGGGTTTACTTCTTTGTTTTATATTTATTTTAATAAGTGCAAATTTCTTAGGGGAAAAAAGCATTAAATTGCAACAATGTGGCAAAAGTCTTTTTAAGGGCCTTGTGATTTAAATAAAGTCACAAAGACTGATTATTTTGTCTGTTTGCCAAATTCCAGGAGTTTCAGATGAATTTACATGAACACTTTTTTAAAAATCAGAAATTAACTTAGAATTGATCAACAACTGATATTTAATGAAACTTGGATTTTCAATTTACCCGGACATAGTGTTTAACCTTTATTACTTTCTGCTTTAGCTTGAGAAACCCAGTGTCAAAACCTAACTGGACTACCATATTTTTCAGACTATAAGGCACATTAAGCAAAACAAAAACAGTCAGATATTTATTCAGCTCATTCACAATAACCACATAAAATTGGTTCGAGGTCAGTAGGCACAACCAGAATTAATACAAAAGGTGCACCTGATTGAGGCTTACTGTCAATTTTTGAGAAAATCAAAGGATTTTAAGTGCGCCTTATAGTCCGAAAAATACAGTAATCAATATGAAGTCCACATTTCAATATAAATAAATAACTTAAAAAATCTGGTTCCATCTCTTTCACCACCATATGTGACAGTCCCACCATGACTGGTAGAAAGAAAAAAAAACCTGCTTCCTTACGGCATTGGTTATTTTAAGCTTAGTATAAGAGCAATCACCAAATTGTAAACTCGTTCATTGTACTATCTGTTTATTTACGTTAGAAAAACAACTGTTAGAAACACATTTAGCTAATTTATCTGATTTTATCGTCTCTTTGCCTAGTATAATTGACATCCAAATGTTTATACAAAAATATAAAACTGCTCAGAATGTATTGGGGATGATTCTCAGTTACTACCATACTCATACTGAGTTATAACCATTTTTCAGCTTGAGGTGAGGAACTGTGTCCATCCTGAATCAGATTGACTTCAAAAGTTATTTACAAGTAGCGTACTTGCCGCGCTGTACACGTCGCGCCCGCCATGAGTCCAAATATGTCTAATGAAGTGGAAAAAAATAAATATGGAGCTTCACCGAATAAGTCGCATCTATTCTGCGTCACTGCTGATACGTCGTGTTTATGCGTCACCACTGACGACACAAAAATGTGGGCCAGTGCGCCAAAAATCGAGTGGCTGCCAAATGGCGGCCGCAGGAGCGTGCATGGGAGGACTTTAACAATTTATCTTAATAAATGCACTTTGACGGTCAAATCAGCTGCATTTCATAAGCCGATACGCAGAAGCAGGAGCATGTCGAGGAATGACGCGCTGCGCATTTCTTCAAAATTTAACAATATAACCACCTAAATACAATTTGTTTGCTTAAAATTATAGTAAAGCTGTGTCTCAGCTGAACTTTTACTTAATGAATGCACTTCAATGGTCAAATCGTCTGCATTTCGCAGCACTGCCCAGGCAAAATGCAGCTGATTTGACGTTTGCCCTAGGAGTTCCGGAGCGAGGCAAAGCTGGCTAGTATGGCAAGCCAAGTCTCATTAATAGCTACATTTACCTTTTAATGAGAGACTTGGTTTACCATATATGGCGACCACCCTCTAGTGGCAGAAAATGGTATTGTCCAATATTTTCCATGTCAGAATGAATGAAATCTTCAAATGTCAGCCAAAAATTGGGTTATAAATATGGAAAACATAAATGTCACTTTGCTGTATAAGTCACAGGCATGCTAATTTATGCAAAAAACTGACTCATACTGTGAAAATTATGGTAGTTGTCCCTCCAGTGATTACTTTGAGTTTCGTTCAAGTTCACCCAGTGTTAGCCAGTAAGATATTTTACTAAACACGAGACAACTATATAACCAGCTTCTCGTGGTGTTCGGTGATGAACTTAGTGTGGACCTATGTTCGTTCTTCAAGTTGAACAGCTAACAGGCCGAACGACTATGGTTTAAAATTACACTGATGTAATTTGCATAAAATACCACTTGACTAAATGTATTTTAAAAAGTTTATTCCTTAGTCATTTAATTATTTTGCATTACAAGTGAAATGTTGCTTCTTTAGTAAGTTTCTACTTTGATACTAGAGTTACAGTTTGGCTTGTATCACCCTTTTTTAATGTCTGTGTGTTTATCAGGTGTGTGATCCGTGTGTTGGACTCTTTCGGCACTGAACCAGACTTCAATCATGCACAATGGGCTGAGAAACATAACCTTAAAAGTCCATTTGGTGGTCTGAATCTGATCCCCATGCAGTTCTACACCATGTTCCGTATGTCTCTGGTCCTTTTCAGTTAACACCTAGTCTGGTGGTTCATGCAACTCGTACTCGAAACAAATACCCAATCATACAAAAGTTTATTTCATAATTGTGAAACTTTAAGATTTTCTGTAGCCAATGCTTGAAAAAACGTTTAATCGTTTTTTTCCAGTTGTGTGTTTTCTAAGTGACATGTACTATATTGTTGGATGCACAGCTCACACACCAGACAACACATTCCTTGGCTTTGTGGTGCAGCATCAGCTGAGCTCTGAAGAACGCGAGCAGCTCAAGTCCACCAAGAGGCAAAACCAGGCTCTCGTGTACGGAAAGCGTGCCGCATTTTGGAAGGTAACTTCAGAAACCGCTGGAGTTCTGCAAGTATGGAACATTTTAGAAGTTTTCAGTTGCACTGAGTGTCTTCTGCTGTTACACTGCAGGATAAGGAGGCCTATCTGAATGTTATCCACAAGTACTTGGATGTCCACGGGACGGTGGACGACAGTGCTTTGATTCCAAGTTACGTCACAAACCATGGCATCGTCAAAGGAACTGAAGTGCAGACCTTGTTGAGACAGAGCAAAGTAAGTGTCCATCAGAAATTATCTTTTTAGTCAAATTTGTTTTAATTTATGAGCATAAATAGCTAAGCTAAATGTCTCTTAGATTTTGAACAGCTATTTTACATCTGTTTTGTTTGCTTTAACATAGCTATTTATCTCCCTGAGCCACTTAATGTTCTGTTAACTTTTTAGTCATAGTTCTCGCTCGTGTTTTGAAGAGTATAGAAAATCAAAATGATGCTCATGGCTGAATATTCATGGAGACGTCCCATTATTTTCCAGAGGAATCCTAACGCAGCTTTCTTTTCCCGAGGCCTAATCTTTTGCCTCCCACTTATTTTGACGAGTGGGCGCGTTCCTTTTTCCAGCTCCTCAAAGCAAAGAGCCGCTGAAATCTGCACAAGTCTGGTCTTCGTTCTGTGCAGGAGATTTGCAACAAAAGCACTTGTAGCCTTTTTGTAAATGCTCACCTGCATTGTTCCTGTGGGGGGAGGACAAAAGCGTTTAATTAGAAATTGTGAAAAGGGTTTTAGCTGATGAAAGACGTGTTCATCCCAAGTTAAAGATGACAGAAGTGTAAACTTGTGGGTTTTTTATTTTTGATCTGGTGGATTGAAAAAGTTAGTCAAAATAAATGAGTCATAAAAATGGTTTTAAAGGAACTTGATGTGAAGTCATGAAAACCAGTTTAGAAAAATAATAATTTAGGAAGAAACTCAATCTGCACTTTTCTTTCTCATATTAAAGGTTAATGTGTCCTTAAAATAAAAATGTGTACGCAAAGACTGTAAGGCTGCCAACAGCCACAGAAGTTTTATTTCCCTAAAACAAGCAGTGACTGAAACTAAGTCAACAACGAGGATGTCCATAGAAGAGACGTTTGAGGTAAAGAAAAAAAATCTGACAGAAGTTTGACGGGTATTTCTGCTCAGACTTGTTGAATAAAGTTAGCAGATTCACTTTCAAGTGGTTGTCAGACACATTTAGTTTAAGTGCACACCCATTTTAACATTTCTGGGAAACTACTGATGAAAAATCTTTTAAACTTGGCCATATTTCAAAACAACCCTTTTGAAAGATCAGCTTTAACGTTTGCGATCAGTACCTTTTTAAAACTTTTAATTAGGAATAAACTTTACCAGAAGTTGTTCAAAATAAGACCGACGTCTTGAGCAGCTAAGGTTGTTTGCAAATCAAGGTTTTGATTCTGATTGCACAAACGGGGCAGGAATACTTTTCAAAAGTGTTTTACTTAAAAATATCCAAACAAAAGAGTAAAGTACTCGTTTCAGAAATGATTTAATCAAAACACCTTGCCATAGTCACCATCTCTTAGAAGGTAAATTGCAAGTGGACTGTACATAAGTGTCTTTTTAGCCATCCAGGCTACTTAAAGTACTTAAACACAATCTACACCAACGTTTATCCATTGACACACATTCATACAGCACTCAATTACATTTCTGCAAAGCTAACCTGAATAAATCATTGTTTAGAGTCTGTCATTTTAGATCACATTCATACACCAAAGAAGCACATAAGAGGCATTGAGGGGTTCAGTGTCCTGTCCAGGGACACTTGGACATGTTTACATGCTGCCAGCTATCAAACCTTCGACTCTTTCATTGGAGGACGACTGCTCCAACCACTGAGTCGCAGTCGTCCCAAAAGGCAGACTTGTATCAACTCGATCTTATGATACACTTATTGGGAATTCCTTGTTTATGGGAAAGATTACTGTCCCCAATCTCCTCACAAGTGGGGTTCATGCCTATGCTTTACTGTCAACATTCATATAATTATATTTTCAAAGTTTAATTTTTTTGTGTGTGTGAATAATACTGGATAAAAACTGACCTATGAGAAAGGTAAATATTTTCCCAGTAATTATGTCACATGTACCTCTGGATTAGTTTTGCTGATGTTGGCTGCCATCATGTGGTCTCACAGTAGAAACCAAGTCAGACTGTGTATTTATAAATTTATACATTTCATTACTAAAACAAGGTGCTGTACAATAATCATAAAACAAAATTAAATTAAATACAAGCAAGAAAATGTATGTTAAATACAATATATATATATATATATATATATTGTATT
>NC_056510.1:11321623-11364579 GCF_014905685.2 Nematolebias whitei | reverse complement strand
ATATAATTTTATCCTTTATTTATACAGGTAGTCTCACTGAGTCACAACTCATTTTCAAGAAAGACCTGTTTTGTTTTTGTTTTTTGTTTTTTTTTTTTGGGGGGGGGGCAGATGTGGGGGTTAAGGGCCTTGCTCAAGTGCCCAGAGATGGGCAGATGTGGGTGTTTCACCTTTTCCACCCACATTTTGATGTCAGTCTGGGGAGTTGAACCTGCGACTCTCTGATCACATGCCCATCTTCTCTAACCTCTATGCCACCATTCCCCCAAAGTAACTTAACATAAAATAATCACAGGCTGAAAGTTATTTGATTTTTTTTATTTATTTTTTAAACATCCTGCTGAAATGGAACTAAAAAAAGCAGCAAATGCTCGGTAGGATTAAAGCTTTGACGTGGACATTGTTGGATAAAAATATTCTTGCATTATCTATTTAAATAAAGGAGCTCACACACGATAAATAGAGATTTTTCAACCCAGTTTACTTGCGAGAGTTCACCATAGGCTTACACAGATGTTTCAAAGTAGCCTCGTCATGAGAATCTGCAACAGACGGTGTGCGAGAAGTGTTTTTATAATGCGCATTAACCTCATAGACGGTCACTGATGACCTCGGCCTCCCAGCTGTATCAAATATGTTCATTCTAAAAAAGAAAAATAACTCTCTGACCTCAAACACGAGGTTCAACATTACTTTAACATTAGCAGTGACAAACATCCATAAACTACCACAAAGAGCTGATTAAGTGGACCTCAGTGTTCTGGCTGGACAGTGTAAAATTTCTGTAACATTTCTGTGAGATGAGGTGGAGCCAAAGATTTCAGAGTCCTAAACAAGCTGAAATATTATAGAGAGAGAGGCAAGAAGTGCATCCGATTAACATGTGCATCTCTTTTTTTTTTGCATTTTTACTCTTGAATGACCAGAGATTTGGATATGATGTTTTTAGGTTTTCGTGGGGTTGTCTTTTCCCTATGAAGGACCAGCTCCTCTAGAGGCTTTGGCCAACGGCTGCATTTTCCTGAACCCCAGGTTAAAACCTCCACAGAGCAGTCTGAACTCCGAGTTCTTCAAAGGGAAGCCCAACATCCGAGAGGTCAGCGATGCAAAACAGTTTCTATTTCACATGTTTCTTTGGGAAATGTTTGAAAACACTGCGATCTTAAAGTTTCTCTGTTTTTAGCCAAATGTCTTTCATGATGCATGTATAATAAAAATGCATGGCGGTTTTTAAGGTTGATGTATTTCTGTAGGTGACCTCTCAGCACCCTTATGCTGAGGCGATAGGAGAGCCCTATGTGTGGATGGTGGACATGTACAACCAAACGGACGTGCAGAGAACTATCACTGCTATTCTGAATCACAGTGTACGTTTCTTAACGTGGTTTTTTACTCCTCTAAAAATGACAATATAGAGGAACCAAGTTTGAGTTAAATGCAGTTTCATTTTAAAAAATAGATGTTTTTATCTTCTATATTTACATTCCAGATTGAGCCCTACCTTCCGTATGAGTTCACCTGTGAAGGAATGCTGCAAAGAGTTAATGTACTGATAGAAAAACAGGTCTGATAAATCTGGATCAGCGAGTTTAGAGTAAGAAAGATGCACATTTTCTTATCTTTTTCCCGTTGTGTGTGTGTGTGTGTGTGTGCGCGTTTACTTAGGACTTGTGTTCAGCTGCACAGAGCTGGCCGCCTCTGAGCGTGCTCCAGGTGGTGACGGCAGAAGCAGGTGTTTCGTGTAAACGGGCGTGTCAGAGGGCGGGGCTGATCTGTGAACCTGCATTCTTCTCACACCTCAACAATGCTGAGAATCTTGCCAGGTAAGTGCTTGTTACTGTGGAAGTGTATGATCCAGTGACAGACTTTGTTTTACCTTTCAGATGTTTGTTTAAATTGTGGTTTAAAAGACATTGAATTGTAAAAGACCTGAAACTACTAAGGATATTATTCACAGTTTTGTCCCCATATAAAATAAATAAAGGTATCATAACCATATAAGTCTAACCAACAAAGTTGTCAGATCATCTGAACTTTTTTTTTTTGCTGTTGAAATGGTTCGTCCTTCATCCAAAGGACTTCTTCAGTCCAAGGAGCAGCACATGCACATAGTGGGCCAACCAGTTTGATGGAGTCCACCCAAGTGGTTCAAAACATCAAATGCTTGGACTGAGTTTGTTGGACAAGTTTTCTTGGACTGATGAAGGACAAACGTTTCAAAAAAAAAAAAAGCGTCCAGAGGACCTGATGACCTTTGATGGATTTTTTTTAACCTGGATTATTGAGCATGGACTTTGCTGTTTTGAACCACTTTGGCTATGGATGTCTGAGGAGTCGACGGGGGAGAAGGAGGACTCCAGACAGCATCTTATCACCATCAAACTGGTTGGCCCACTATGTGGCTGTGCTGCTTGTGAGACTGACTTTGTTGTGGCTCCTCAGATTGATGAAGTCCTTTGGATGAAGAACGAAATGTTTAAAAAATGAAACCATCTAGAGGACTGGACTTAATGGATCATTAAGCATGAACTTTGACAAACTAACTTTTTAGTGCAGCTGTTTTGTACAGACGAGCTTTTCTCACAGACGTAATTTCAAATAGTTTTCAGGTCTTGTTCTAAACCCAATTAGTGGCTGTTTGCTGCATTAACATTATGTATTAAAGTGACAAATATTTCCCCTCTTGTAACTTTTGTGATTTGATTGGAAGGCTTCAACTCATCTGCTGATCACTTATTCCTCTTTGTGTTTCTCCTTGTAGCCACGGTATAGAGTGTCAAACCTCAGAGACTTCCAGTGATTACATTGTGCTTCCTGCCTACAACAGTGGCAGTAAACGATGTCTGTTTCAGTCGGATCATCTGCTCTTCAGCTGTGTGAGATCGGACCCGTCTCTCACACGAATCTGCCCCTGCAGGGACTACATCAAGGACCAAATAGCCTTATGCAAGACATGTGTATAAACTGTGGACAAATGGACATTTTGTCTCATTGCAAGCACACTACGAAGCAAGTCTCTAATTCCAAGTGCAAGTCACTACGAAGTCTTCAGGGGGCTGGAACGATGAGTTTACAAACTGATTCCTCCTAAACGTTTCTAGCATTTATTTCCCTGTATGTCATAGAAGAGACTATTTTAGTGGCATATTCAGGGAATCAATTGTCACTATAATTTTCCTTCAATTTGCATATTTATTTAGTCTCTTTAGATTGAGATATTTTTCCACATTTCAAACTAAGGTTTCATTCAACTTTTTAAAAAGTTCCAAATATACTTAAAGGAAATTTGAACTGAAGCAGCAACTAAATCCACACATTTTCCACTCAGTTAATACTCTGTACACACAACATTCACTACAAATATTTCTTTAAGATAAAACCTCCTTCAGTGTTCATGTGTGCCTAATTTTTTTTCAAGGCAGTAGAATAAAGCAAACTTGAGAAAATGAAGCAAAGGCGTTAAATAAATGCAAGCTTGGATGATGATTATTATTAAAAAGTCTTATTTTTAAACGTATGAAGAAAATCAACTTGTAACCATCTCTTCAAGGGGGAAAAGATGTGAATCATTAGTGGCCAGACTTGCCTGTATATTAGATTAACCCAGACTTCTGAGATAAAAGTTGGTACTGAGCAAAACAAACAAAAAAAAACATAAATAAAAGAAGGGGAAAAAACAGAAAACCTAATAAATCAAGTCTGCTTTATGATCTTCCTTTCTGTTTGAGTTGATTTAAACATCCTCGATGTATTCTTGGATACAGCGGCAGTGGACAGCATCCTGTTCTCCAGCATTGTGTGGCATGGAGGCTGCACAGCTGCTGAAAGGAAAGCTTTGCAGAGAGTGCTGAAGGCTGCACAGAAGTCTGTTGGAGTCAGACACCCCACCATCACAGACATCTACACCTCCAGATGCAGGAAGAGAGCCACCTGCATCATGAAGGACCCCACTCACCCAGGACACACTTTTTGCCCTGCTCCCCTTAGGAAGGAGGTTGAGGAGCATTAAGTGTAGAATCACTACACTGAGGAACAGCTTCTAACCTGAAGCAGTTTGTCTCAAAAATTCCTAACCAGAAAAATCACTCTAATGCCACTTTGATGACACTTTATCTGTGCTGCTGATTAACCATGCTGCTGATTTCTTACCCATAAGCTGTTGTATTCATACCCATCTGCTCACAACAGGCTCATGTTCAGGCTGCTGTTTAATGCACCTTATATTTCTGTTGTTTAGCGTATATCTTAAATCCCTATATGCCGTTTCATTTTATAATTTGCTATTTTTGGATGTAACTGGGACCTTGAGTACACAATTTCGTTCCACCTCATGTACCACATGTGATGCGAATGACGGTCACCTTGAACCTTGGATGAAGCAAAGAGAAGTTTCTAATGACATCATTGGGAATAATATAAATGTCAATTTTGCTATAATTCACCAACATTTTGATTCCCATGCAAGACCTACAAAATTGTATTAAAATCTTGAGCCACTTCTCTTAATCACTGTCAAAGGCAAAGTGGAGGTGAGGAATTTGTCGAATTTGTCTTCGTGCATGCGTTCATATGTCATGTTAGCAAAATATAACATGAACCAGCGGGTGGAATGTAATGAAACTCAAAGCAATCATTAGATGTGCATCTGCAACAGATCAACCTTTTGGAGTTAATCCAGTTCAAGATGGCTGTCACAGGTAACTGACATTTGATAAAACCAAAATAGCTATAATCCCGTCATATGTTATTGATTTTAAGGTAAAAGATGATGGAGTCAAGTCATTCCCAACACAAACTCTGAATGTAGCATTTTGCACAAGTTCACATTATTTTCAAGGTTTGTCCAAAGTGCATACAGTTCCATTTCTCAGCATAAGGCATTAAACGAGTATGAAAGGTAGTGTGTGACGATTTTAATTGGCATTCTAAAAAATGGTTGTGTATTAAATAAAAGCCCACATCTTTCAAAATTCTGATTATACAGGAAAAAAAAAACTTTATTAACTGAATCAATAAAACTTCATTGACAAAGAGATATATTCCTGTTCTTTTACATAAATGTTTACACCATCTGGTTTAACACTGATGCTTTTATTGTACAATCTGTTAAGAGTAAATTAATTTATATATTTGTGTGTGCAGCTGTAACACATATGTAACACATCTGTAACCACTGTCACTGTAGTTTTTTTTTTAAATATATACAAGCCCATGCAAAGCCTATGGCAACAGAGAAGTGATTTGTATTGCTATCATGATGAATTTTGGTAAAAACAATGAATAAGTTATGAACACACCTTAAACAATGCATCATCAGGTCTCGTCAGAATGGCTGGCACTTAGTTTTGATTTTGGCGCAAGTCATTAAGCAGTAAAATTTAGCAAGTTTGCTGTTTTAATAAAATGATGTAAGAGATAAAACATCTTGTGTCTACTGATGAAAGTTTTCATGACTTTTGCATCTTTAAGGGATAGTTTAGCTCTTTTGAAAAGGCATTCTGTGGAAAGGTAATCAACGTCTTACCTGTTGTACATAGCTTTTTGAACCTCCATTTGGAGAAATAAAGTTTAACTTTGACAAATCAATGAGCTAACCGCCAATCCAAGTGGGGCCAAGAGCAAAGTGGATCGCTGCCATTTCAAAACAAGTCCAGTCTGAAAACCATTGTGGTGGTTCAAACCGCATTTTATAAATCATTACCTTATCAGTTTAGCATTTCACGATCATTCTGTCAGAGATGCATACATGTATAGTTCTGATGGAAGTGCTAAAGCTAGCTGACACTATTTGCTCTTGCTGGTAACGTGTTGGATGCAGATGGGTCCGTGTACCGTTCGTTCACTTGTTTTATTTTAATAGAGAAGGCTGGAGGTTGTTTTGTGTTAAAGGGAGACCGTGCAGATTTGTTGCAGTCTGTAAACTACACAAAACAATTGACTGGAACTGGATTTGAATCAGAATTTAAAATGTTGTTGCTTCTTTTATTTTATATAGCGCCCTGAGATGACTTTTTATTGTGAATTGGCACCATATGTGATATTTTATATATTCTCAATTTCCCTATGTGAGCATTAAAGTACCTACCAATATTAATAAACCAAACTGAACTAAATAAAAACATTTAATACAACCGTAATCCCCTTTGGTCCTGGCCTTTTTCAGACTGTTAGCTGATCAATTCAGACAGAATTCAACTTTATTTATACAATTTGATGTTGATTTTATAAACTTTCCACAGAACCCCTCTTTATAAAGGATATACATATCCCTTTAACATAACATTTCTCTTTTTTACAAGCTTTTTCTTAACGACTGAAAAGAAAAGACAGACATCTGTGGTTACGTGCAACTATGAGCTGGCAGCACTTTTTTTTTTTTTTTTTACACAATCCTGGCATTTCACTTGTGATCTGAGCATTACCGTATTTTTCGGACTATAAGGCGCACTTAACAGTCTTTAATTTTCTCTTAAATCGACAGTGAGTCTTATAATCAGGTGCGCCTTATGTATTAATTCTGGTTGTGCTTACTGACCTCGAACCGATTTTATGTGGTTATTGTGAATGAGTCGAACAAAGTTTCACTTATCTTACTGTTTTGTTTTTTTCACTTAATGCACCTTATAGTCTGAAAAATATGGTATTTGAAGCACCTTCAAAGACTGCTCTAATATCAATCAGCATGAAATCACACACACACAAAATATGCATCATGAAAACAACACAGCGTACAGAAGAAAAGAGGTAGAAAAGAGTTTGTTGCCTGCATCTAAATAGTTTTCAGCTCATCCAACAATCGTTTCGCCACGTGAGCAGAAGAGCTGCAGAAAAGCATGAAGTCAGTGGAACAGATGTACAGTGAGTTTGTTCTGTGCTTGGAGCGCTCTCACAACGTGTGGGAACACGGGGAAACAGTATGTGAAGATTGTCTTCGGTGCAGTTCAGAGGGGTGCGGTACAAATCAGTGTGCTGTTGGTGAGCTGAGCCGGTGTGAGCTGAGTCACACCTTCACTTTACAGTCGATCCATACTCTTCACACAATGGAGTCAAAGTTATTACTGATAATTTTACACTTTTGGGTGTAGAGTGGATGTAATCACAGCCACTGTCCAAGGCTTTTAACTGGGAGTATTAATTACATCTCTTGTTGGATAACATAATAACCACAGGATGGCGCTCATGCATTATGGACTGAGTTGTTCATAAGGAAGCTACTTGTTTTCACTTACAATAGATTTTTTTTTTATTTGTCACATCCAGCAAGTTTATTATCCATTTGTATGTAAGACTCCATCTGTGTTCTATTTACATGAATCTATAATTCCTTAAATATAAACATGTGTGTTGGTCATTTCTGTGCATTTTAATGGGGGGAAAAAATAGAAATTAAGACATTTGTTTTGATGATTTGATGATTGTCTAATATTATAGTTTCCTATAAGTTAAGCCTTGGGCAGAGCTGTCCAGTCACGCTGACACCTGATCAGAAACGCTCACCTACAGTGCAAAGACTTACAATAAAACTCGTCATTTCATTTCACCAAGAATCCACAGTAAATTGTAAAACATTTACAGCCTAGTCACACTACAGAGTAGATTTTTGTAACAATATGCACCATTAACAGTTTGTACTTTAACTAGACGCCGTCTACTCCCCAACAGTGTAATAAACATATGTACAGAGCTTGTGCTTTATTACATTCTGCTCGTTGCACATGATGATGGACAATTTAATAACGCAGGGGGGACATGCTGAAGGAAGCGGCAATAAACACAGTAGACGGAGAAAACATTGCATGTATGAACTTATTTTCCTACAAGCTGCTTAGTGTCCAAATTTATCTCAAGTTTCAGTTTTACAGTTAAAATATGGACAAACGAGGTGACTCTAACTAAAATAATTCAAGCAGTTACTACTCTCAGCTGGATTCAGTGCAAACATCTAATCAGAGATTAATGATCTGTATGAAGCATAGCAAATGGCAGGGGGGATCGTTCATAAATAAACACATAGAATACGGAAGTTGTTATTGCCAGGTGATATTTCTCCTTGTTATAAGTACAAAAACAAAATGGATTTGTGCTGTAAAAAAGAAAGACGTGTACACAACATGACATTTCAGTCCTACATAGCAGGTAAAATGTGTTTAGAAAACGCTTCTCTGTCATTGTTACATTATCTTTCAGTGGTGAAACTGCCTCCATGATGAATTGTTGGCAACAAATATCAAGGTACAATATCAGAACAGGGTTGTTTACTCTGTGCTTGGCCACGTCACGTAGACTACAGAAAGGTCCACAATAATGGAAAAATTAAAATAAACATAATGTGCACTTAAATTGGTCATGTTCACCATTTGATGGCAAATCGTTCGTTATGATTCTATCCTTTGACTTTTAGTTTTTAAAGTTCGGAAACTGTAAAAGGAAGAAACAAACGGATACCAACAAAAAAGGCCACCCTGATATTAAGAAACTCTCAACCAACCTCTTTATTTGTCCTCTAAATTATACAGTATTGATTATTAGTGACTTGATTAGTGAAAAAAGGTAGAGATTTAATGAAAAGCTCACAGCAAGATTATGACAGTGTAAAAAGAAGATTAAGTTAATGTGCTTTTAGCTGCTCCTTCATGTAGGGGTTACCACAGCGAGCAAATTCACACAGAACATTTACCAACTGTATCACACCGTATGCTCTTCCTGAATATATAATAAGGTATAGATTCCTGACACAATCTGGGCTTGAATCTGCAGCCTCAGGATTATGAGACTGAGACACTGACTACTTAGATGCCCCCCAAAATAATATTATTATATATAGGAATACATAATACAGCTCAATAATTACTGGGTACATACCTGATAATTACCTTACCTGGTAAGAATAGGATAACGAGTCACTTCATGATACAGCCCAGTCTCTGCAGGTGCCAGGTACATACCAAACACACGCCTTGAAAATATGTACCCAGTATCCACCCAGTTTAGAAAAAGTACATACTTGGTACTTACCAGCTAAATTCCTGGTATTTATTTTGGTGCATACTGAGCAAGAACTTAGTATGCAGGAACCAGGCTGCATTATAAAGTTACATACACTACATACCTGGTATATACTTGGTAAATACCAGGTACATACAGTACATAGCCAAAAAGCAATAAGTACTTAAAGGTTATGTACCTGATACTTACAGAGTATTTATCTGGTATGTATATATTCAGTATATGTATTGTCACCATAATCCATCCATCCATCCATCCATTTTCTTTACCCGTTTATTCCATTTTGGGTCACGGGGGTCGCTGGTGCCCATGTCCAGCAATCACTGTGCGAGGGGCGGGGTACACCCTGGACGGGTCGCAAGTCCATCACAGGGCCACATAGAGACAAACGAGACAAACAACCATTCATTGTCACCATAATATAAAGCTAATTTAAAATATAATTTAGTAACTTAAAATTATGAACACTGTTTATTTCAGGCCCAACTTTCAGCCTAGTGCGGCTGTGGAGCGCTGGTAGGGCAGCCGACTTGGGACTGGGAAGTCGCAGGTTTGATTTTTTTGCCATGCCCATAAGTTGTGGTGTCCTTGAGCTGGACACTTTATTTCTCAACTGCTCTCCGCATGCTTGAATAGCTTCCCACTGCTCAACTTGTATATAACTCATGTTTGACGGGTCAAATGCGGAGCACAAATTTCATCATCGTATGGCAACATCCAGTGATGACGATAAACATCACATCTCATTCACTTCTCATGTTACATTTAATTTCAGATGAACTTTGATTTTAAAGTGACTGATCAAACAGTCCACTTGTAAACAGCTTTTATTTCTGCCCGCCTGAGTTGCCCATTTGCCCATTTTTTTGGTTTTATATATCCTGCCTTACATTTACTTGGGGTGTGTTTTTTATTTAGGGTATAGACAAGATAAAATATTAATGGACAAAGAAGATGTATTTCTAACTGAGGTGTTTCCTTTGTAGGAGATGGTTTTCTGTAATGTCTCTCAGATGTGTGCGTGTATGAATTTATGAATGTATAGTAAGTACAGCATATGTGCACATATATTCACAAATTTGTATGGGTGTGTGTGTGTGTGCTGCTTGTGAATCTACAGGTTATGTAAAAGCATATGAAAGACTAGAGAGAAGAGGAGGAGGCACCCAGGTGTGTGTTTGGGTGTCTGTGTTTGACTAAAACTGCTCATCCGTTCAGGTTTTGGCTCTTTTACTCGAAGCGTTCGTAGTTCCTCGTCTGTCTGATCCGTGGTACCATGTCTTTCAGGAGCCTGGGGACACAAAAAGCAAGTTTTCACTAGAGAGTCAGAAAACGTGATAAAACTTTTGAATGTCAAATAAGCTAATTTAAAAGTAATATTTATAGGGTGCTTCTGTTGAATTATGTCTTACTTGACTCCATATGCCAAAATGATGAGTCCAATCAGAACCCCGATGGTTCCATCCAGGAACCAGACGTCAGGGTGCTGCTTGAAGACTTCAGCGCTGATGAGAATTGAGAATCCCATGATGGCTCCAACCAGAGAGTTAAAGCCTGAACATTAAATACAGTACTTCATTTAATTGTTAGATGATGATGTGATTCCTTGCGTTTTTATACTTGATTTTCTTTAATGAAATAAGTCATTGAACATTTACTCAAATAAACAGACCAGCCCGAATAAAAAGCAACACTCCTTAAAAGAATGCATATCACCCACCGCCTTGCACCACAAAACTTTTAATAAATATTTTGCTCAGTCTGTTAGCACTCACAGAATGTGATGGGGATGACTCTCAACTGCTTCCACACACAATTTTAGCTCCTTAGTTGTAAAACTGACTGAAAAAAAATATACAATTTTGTGTTTAATAATGTTGATTAAAATTTGTCCAATCATTCAGGAGATATTTTGTTAACAGACAGTAGATCACCCACAGGCACCCATCTATCCATTTTCTTTACCTGTTTCTTCCTTTTAGGGTTGCAGGGGTCACTGGTGCCCATATCCAGCAGTCAGTGTGCGAGAGGCGGGGGACACCCTGGACAGGTCTCCAGTCCATCACAGGGACACATAGAGACAAACAACCATTCACTCTCTCACTCAAACCTAGGGACAATTTAGAGTTACCAATCAGCCTAACATGCATGTTTTTGGTCTGTGCGAAGAAGCTGGAGCACCCAGAGAAAACCCATACATGCACGGAGAGAACATGCAAACCCCACCCAGAACAAACCCCGGCTGGGATATGAACCGGCGACCTTCTCGCTGAGAGGCAACAACTCTACCAACTGAGCCACCGTGCCACCCTACAGACATGGCAGCAGATGAAAAATGGTCTGTGTCATACGAAGACATTTGGGGGTTTTGTACAAAACACAATAAAATCTTTCATCACACTTCTTGGTATGACAGTTTTCTACTAAAAACTCATAACTGTGACAACTGGGCTTGAATGTGCAACTAAAATGTCTTCAAAGGTCACGCAACAAACACACATGGAATGATAATGCTGAAATCATTTTTCATATTTGCATCTTATGGTATTTAATATATGCAGGTTTTTGCTTTGCATGTTAAAGGAATTAATGTAACCTGCACATTTGCAAATACTTTTTTGTTTGTTTTCCTAAATATAATTACATCTGTCCCCATCCGAACACCAGCTCAGTGGGTTATTGTCTTGCCTGCAGTAAGCGTATAGTCTTGTGGGAAATAAATCCAAGCTCAGAGAACAGCAAGCTCAGGTTTATTGGATTGATGCCCTGTTTATGGACAGCGTGGCCTGGGGGACGGCAGTGTGTGCGCTATTCATTCATGGTGCACTTTTGTTCAACTTTGCATAATTTAGGAGATAATTACATGGGGGCTGAGATGGTGTAGAGGCAGGGCAGCCGACTCGGGACCCGAAAGTCCAAGGTTTGATCCCCAGTCATTGCATATCTTGTGGTGTCTCTGCGCAGGACACCCTATCACCAATTGCTCCCTGGGTGCTTTCAATAGCTGCCCACTGCTCCACCTGGGGGTGGATGGGTTAAATGCAAAGAGCCACTTTTGCCATTGTAAGGGAACATGCAATGATGATAACACATCATCATTATTATTATTATTATTATTACAATGTATCTCACTCTGCTCCAAATGACTGAGAAGTTCTCATGAATGAAATCATGAAATGAAGTACAGAACTTGACCAGAGGTTATCTAAATTAACACATATGAAGACAATATTTTTGACTTGGCAGACACCAAACTTTCATAGCCATCCATCCATCCATCCATCCATCCATCCATCCATCCATCCATCCATCCATCCATCCATCCATCCATCCATCCATCCATCCATTATCTTCTGCTCGTTCCGAAGTCGGGTCGCAGGGGCAGCAGCTTGAGCAGGAAGGCCCAGACATCTCTCTCCACAGCAAACACTTCCATCTCTTCTGGGAGGATTCCAAGGCGTTCCCAGGCCAACTGAGAGACACAGCCTCTCCAGCATGTCCTGGGTCATCCCCAGGGTCTCCTTCCAATCGGACATGTCCAAAGCACCTCCCGAGGGAGGTGCCCAGGGAGCATCCTTGGCAGATGCCTAGACTACCTCAACCGGCTCCTCTCGATGTGGAAGAAAAGCAGTTCTACTCCGAATCTCTCCTGATAACTGAAGTCCTCACCCTATGTCTGAGAGTCCAGCTACCCTGCAGAGGAAACTCATTTCAACCGCCTGTATCCACAATCTCATTTTTTCAGTCACTACCCAGAGCTCGTGACCATATGTGAGGGTAGGAACGTAGACCGACCAGTAAACAGAGAGCTTTGCCTTACAGCTCAGCTCCTTCTTCACCACAACGAACCAGTACGGAGTCCACAATACTGCAGACGCTGCACCAATCCGTCTGTCAATCTCACACTCCATTCTTCCCTCACTCGTGAACAAAACCCCGAGATACCTGAGCTCCTCCACTTGAGGCAGAACCTCCCCCTCGACCTTACTTCGCAAAAAGAATAATATGATTGCCTTTGTTGGTGTATGTGCTTGTTTGGTTTGTTTGTTAGCAAAATACCTAATAAATCAGTAAACAGATTTTTAAGAGACTTTCAGAAAGTAACCATTGAATGTACATCTACATGAATAAATATGGAGTCAACTTCAAGATGCGTTCAAGATTAATGTGAAAGTTAATTCATATTAGCCAAAACAAAATGGCAATAATTCAATCAGTTGTTCACATGTTGATCTGAAATTGAATGTGGTGGGAGCTGAGAGACTCATCACATCTAACAACATCACATAATGTTGACGTAAACCTTATATTCGAGGTTTGGCCAAAAGTTCTACCACTCCATCATTTCTCATGAGCTCAGTTTGAAACGCTGGTGTGGAAGGTGGCAGGTGATATGCATTCAAAGACCTTTGATTCTTATTGGTTGCACATCCTACCATCAGTGATGAGAGCCCGACTGGTCAGTTTTTTTCCCAGCATGAACTTGGCCACAGCCAGCACGGCACAAGTAAGCCCACTCACTATGGACACGCTGAAGAGGAAGTCATCCTGGGGACAAACAAACACATAAACACAGCAGGGTCAGAAAAAAAAACTCTCAAGAAGTTAGAGGAAAAGCAAATTAACAGATGTAAAAGTGGGCAGCAGCACCGTCAGCTCAGCTTTTGTTTGATCGAGCTTTAATAATCTGCGCATCGCTCGACTTCAGCTCAAGGTCAAACAGATGATGCCTTGAAGCGTTTTCATCCTAAGTCTCAGACAGACTCAGCAGAAACACAACTCGACCCCTGAGTGTCGATCTCTCAGATTTAATTGGCCTGCACCGAGGAAAGACAGACACGGAACAGAAGGAGGCAAAGAATAAACAAAGGAAACGTGACAGAGGAGGACACACACGGACTGTCTTTGTCAGACTGTGACTTTAAGCTCAAGACTTTTGGTCAAGGATCATTTACATATTATTAGACTTAATATACAAAGTACATCACTGGTATTTTTAAGCTTATCTAATTAATATTTGATATTATACCAGACCATAGATGAAATGCTGGACTTTAGGTTGATTGTAACAAATGAGTGAATGGTGGAAGAAGGGTGACACTCTCCTCACATTACTAAATATATTTTATTTTGCACTCATTAAAGCAGCAGGTCAGTTTACTGACCAACATCAACTTTATTAATGTATTCACCCTTTAATAATCAGAACTCATTCACTGAAATAGAATCCGTTAACTTCAGGGAATTACTGTATATACCAGTACAGGAGCAGATCAAATTTGTCTTTGAAGCTTTATTACAAAAATAATGAATCAAACTAAGAATCATCAACAATAATAAACAAACTGAACACAAATGATAAAGGATAATAATTTGGAGAATAACTTGTTTTAAAAGTAGTAAAGTACAGTAGTCCCTCGTTTATTGCTGGGGATCCGTACTCTATATATCTATATATATATATATATATATATATATATATATATATACATATAATAATAATAATAATTTATTTAGTTTGTACTGCACTTTACATTTTACAATCTCAAAGTGCTACAATATAAAATATCTAAAGAGAATAAAAGGTGGACTAAAAAATGTTAAAAGCTAAAAAAAATATATATATATATAAAGGTGTTTTAAATCCTTCCCATACACTTGCAATATTTTAAAGAATGTTTCTAAACTCTAAATGCTCTAAAAGAGCACAGAATATCATGATTTCAGCTCTCTGCCTCATCTGCTCTTTGCCACCTGCCAGCGCTCTTGGCCACGCCCACTTCTTCGCTCTGCACGGTGAACAGCTGATCAGCTGCAGCAGGAAGTTTATCCTGCAGTGTGAGCTGCACAAAGCTGCAGGAGGAAGCTTTTTCTGCTGCTCTGGGCTGCACAAATGTGCAGTGGGTGCTAAATAATTTAAAGTAATTTATTTTAAATAAAATTGCCATGCTGATCGTGCGACTCATCCATCAATCCACCAATTGTGTGTCATGTCCAATCTTATTTTGAAAAACCACGATAGAGCGATTCCATGATAAACGATCAGCGAAGTAGCGAGGGACTACTGTAATTACTAAAAGAACAATGAACAATCTAAATAATATACTATCAATCAAGAATTAATTATTTTATCTAAAGCAAAATCAATTCTTTGAGCAGGAAGTATTTTGGCTTTTATACGCACACAAATTTAGACAAAGTTCAATTATTTGATAAACAATTTATTTTGGAATTTGGCTGAGAGATGTTACTTAATGTGACCATATTAAGTTATTTATCACTACAAGCCAGGAAATGATTTAGCAAGTTGCATCAGCCGAAATGGCATAACCAGACCCAAAGTTGCATCATGTCACCTGGTCTCGGCTGCTTACAGGGTCAGTGTTGAGGCCACGAGTTCACTCGTGCTTCTGAGGATTTGCTGGCTCATTAGACCGGGATACACCATGAGGAGAGGACTAGCCAGGCACTGCCCAAGCTAGCTGAGAGTCACTGTGACTGCTTCAGGGGTCAGTGTCTCAGCTGATGAGACGCTGTGCAGGCAATCAGCAACCTTCAGCCGGCTTACACTTGCAGCCGAATATGTGAGTCTTGAAAAACGTTTTACCTTCTGTAGTTACTGGAACTCTACCTTACATATAACAATGAGATGGACATCAGAGGAACATCTCAGGACAGGGAAAAAGACGAAGTGAAAGTGTCACACAAAAGACCTTCGTTTGAACTCTCAACTCTCAAAAGAGTTTTGGGGATCTCTGAGATGTTATGACTCCCCTCTGACAAAAACAGATTTGGGTTTAAAACACTTACACACAGAACAGAACAGAAAAAATACGTAAAAAAAAAAAAAAACATTTCATAATTTCATTATGATGATTGCAAACATTATTAATGTTCGCACTTGTCTTAATCAAATAAAACAAACTTTCATTAATGATTTTTTTAAATTTTCTTAAAAGCATAAAAGAAAAGAGTAAACGTTAGTTGAAGTATGTTAGTTGGCTTGGTTTTATGTCCTATATTTTATCCTATGCTGCTGTAACCTTAGATTACTTGAGCACAAATTGACTTCATTTCATCAAATGAATAGTTACAAATGCATAAAAATGAATGTTGTATTTGTAATTATTCTTTCCTAACATGTGATTTTGTCTTTTTTGTCTTTCCTCCTAGAGAATAACCTGATGGCCTCTGTCCTGGACCTGTCATTGTGTGTTCGTTTCTCCTTCCTGTCCTCTTGGGCCCAGCCGGCAGATGGCCGCCTGTCCTGAGCCTGGTTCTGCTGGAAATGTATTCCTCATCAGGGAATTTTTCCTTTCCACTGTTGCCTCTGCGCTCGCTTAGGATGGGAGACTGCGACGAAGTGAAAACTCGACGCAGTCTTCTGGCTCCTTAGATAAATAATGTTATTAACTGATTTTTATGTATGTGAATGTTTCTGTTCCCTGAGACGACTTGTGTTGTGACTTGGCGCTATATAAATAAACTGAATTCAAATGAATTGAATCTTTACCAAACCTGTGGTGTTTTCAGAATCATCCTGGTGGCAGTCATATTTTCTTTTTGTTTTGCTCACTTTATATGTGCTGCATGTTTTCAGCTGGCTCGCTGCAGCATGAGGAGATCTCCATTCTCTTTAGGCACACATAAATCTTTCCTCATGCATAATTGAAGCAGGGAATATCTTATCAAGACCTTTTCTAAGAGTGAAACCAACTGGTGCGATGTTTGCATACAGTACATTTTAATTGTTGCATGACAGCTCCCTCCCTCTCCATCCTTAGAGTTAGAGGGGGCAGCTCTCTGCTCTGGATTTAATCAAGTACTAGACACAAACAGCCAGTCAGAGCTGTTCCAGGCGACGTGATGTGAATCGTGATGTCTGCTTTTCCTCACCCCCCTGTCCACTCGATCTGATTTTACCGCCCAAGTTGGCAGCATTTTACAGTATTCCCAACTGTATCGATTTTTCCCTCAGGTTGTTCAGCGTCTACGTGAGCTGTAGTCTCTCAGATCACCAAGCCACAGCAGAGTTTTTTTTCCTGAGCCCGTAAAGAAAACGAAAAAAAAACATCCTTGTCCTCATTCATTAGATGTTTTGCACGGTCGCAAATACGCCATCCATGCGAGACATAAGCATGCACGAGTGAAACGTAAAAACAGATCACGTCTGGTTCTTCGAATCACCTGTGACTGCTTTTTGATGAAGACCTCAGTGAGGAAGCCCAAAGGTGTAAACAGACTATGCATGATGATAAACAGCATCCGGGCAGACGGATGAAGTCGGCTTGTTGTAAAAAGAATAAAATGATGTAGACGAGAACAATAAAAAGTAGGCAGACTGACACATGGTTAAAAAAAACAAGTTCAGTGAGAAAAACTGAATAATTTAAAAAAAGATGACACTGCTCTATTATTTAAAATGTACTGCAGCTACTTTTTATTTTGCTACCACAAGCTTCCTGTCACAGACGTACATATATACATTTATAGATGTAAACAAAAACAGGTGTCTGAGAACAATTTGAACCAAACTGATTACACCCAAGTGACACGCTGATAATATTTCACCTCATTGTTTACAGTCTCTAGTTGTTTTGTTTTCTCTTCGTGTTGAGTATACCAAGATGTATTACAGTACTAGCACATATTTGCATGCTAGATGCTTAAAACTGGAGAGAAACCCACAAAGACAGACAGATGAGGTGAAGAAATGAGCGAGAAGCTGGCAGGGGGTGTCAAAAAGACAAATAGCTGTAATAGGATTTCACTGGTGTTAGGAAAATCCCCTGGGACCAAACACACACACACACACACACTCCATACACACATTATTATAATGGCAGAAAGGCAATGAACAGTCTGCAGAATAGCTGCAGCTTTTAACCAGCTCCTCCACTGACCTTCATCACTTGGTAATATCTCTTTATCATTTATGCTCTTGATTTTTTTTTTCTAAATATATTAATATATTTATGCCACATCTACCCAAATGTCATTGAAATGTACTCAGGACAAAATGATGTGTGATTTAAAAATTTAAAAATCTGAAAAATACTGAAGGCTATTTTGGTGGCATTCACCAATAGTTAAGCAGACACAGTCCTATGTAATGAGAAATAGTGTAATAAACATTCACAGTTAAGACAACTTTATATATATATATATATATATATATATATATATATATATATATATATATATATATGTGTGTGTATATAATGTATGTATACATGTATATTTTGTAGAAACTGGCAGTAATGTATTCCAACTGATGGACATACTTATTCCCACACATTCCCACATACAGTAATTTTAGTGCTATTTTTGTAACTGCACTATTTGTGTAGGTTAATTCAATGAAAAACTCACTGTGTTGACTTTAGCTTTGTTAATTTGGAATTATGGTCCTTTAATTTGGAATGCAGTGTTAGTTATGTTACCTCACAGCATGTAGGTTGCAGGTTTGACTCCTGACTGAAACCTTCTGTGGGGAACGTACATGGTTTGACCATGAAGTTTCCTCCCACAGACACAAAGCATGAAGTGAACTGGGGACTCTACAATGATCCGAGTTTCTGGTTTGTTGTCCTGGGGAGCTGCTGCCTCTGTCCAGCAGTCACTTAAAATTTAGGAAACCTCGTGGACATGTGTACAATCCATGACAGGGACACACGTGTATAAACAAGGAGGAACCTTAACACTCACCCCTAAGGGCAATTTAGAACTACCATTTAATCTTAATTGTAGTTCTTTGGACAGTCAGAAGAAAATAAATCCATTGCATCCACAGGTAAAACATTCAGACTTCACACAGAACGGGCCCTTCTGAGAACAACAGTGCTTCAAAACTAGATGCAGTATATTTGTCTGCAACTGCTGGTAATTAGTTAGCAAACAACATTCATACGGAAGTCTCCCAAATGTTTTTTGTAGAGGCCATTATTTCATGAGTTACAAACATGTATAAAAAAGTTTTGCAATAAATTTAGACCCAAAATGTATAGAGTTGACATGCACTGTTGTCTTGTGCTGGCCCAGGATGGGAGACTGTGACAAAATGAAGATTCAATAGAATCTACTGGCTACCCTGAATAAATAATGTTACTAACTGAATTGTTATGCATGTGAATGTATTTGTTCAGTTCCTTGAGATAATTTCTGTTGTGACTTAGTGCTTTATAAATCAACTGAATTGAACTGAATTGAAAACACACTCCAGTGAAACAGAAAATGTCTATTTTCCTGCAATTTTCTCACAATTTGAGTTGGGGACTAATCTTCAATGGTTGTATCCCAGTGAGACACAACTACACCGTGCTGCCCTGGGATCTAACATAGTTTGGTAAGATTATTAAAAGAAAGGAGTTCAATTCAGTGTCTAAGCAATGCAGAGAACAAAAGAGTTACAAAGGTGTGCTGGTACAGAATTTAACCATCCAGGACATGTAAATCCCCCAAATTTAAGAAAATTTAAAATAAAAAACTGGACTTTTTCCTGTTGTCGGATGGGAAGAAAAACCTTTTCAGTCACAGAATAGGTCATTTTTTAAATTATTTTTTGCCGTTAAATGATGGGCAGCATGGTGGATCAGTTCAGCGAGATGGTCGCTGGATCAAATCTTTGATCTCTTTTGACCTTTCTGGGTGGAGTTTGCATAATCTCTCCATGTATGAGTGGGTTTTCTATGTAGACTCCGATTCCCTCCCACTGACCCAAAACATACATGTCAGGGTGATTGATAACTCTACAATTCTCCATAGGTGTGAGTGAGAGAGAGTGGATTGTTGTTTGTCCCTATGTGTCCCTGTAATGGACCTGTCCAGGGTGTCCCCTGCCTCTCACACAGTGACTGCTGGATATGGTCACCTGTGACCCCTTTGACCCAAAAAGGAAGATGCAGGTACACAATAATGTATGAATGGATGTTAAATATTATAACTTTAGGAACCCTTTCACTTTCAGTACTGTTAACCTCTAAAAGCAAAAGCTTTTCTGTCCTGCTGAACACGGTTTGAACAAAGAAACAATCGTTATCTGATGAAAAATGTATTATTTTCTAAGAGAACCTAAACTGCTTTTTAGTAATTCCAAGAAAAACTGTTCAAAACTCGGTGGGACGAAAAGCAAGACGAACGTTAAGGACAGTGCTTAAATGTCAAATGACGGCCTCAGGGATGGAAGCTGATGAATGAAAAATAAAAAAAACAATTTACCCCTGTTGCTTCAATAGGCAAATTGTGACAATGATTTGGGGGGGGGGGGGGGGGGGGGGGGGGACATATTGACAAGAATAATATACTATCGATGACTGAAAAGAAACCAATGTAGTGAGTTTATAAAATGTCCCTCCAATATGAAAATCTTAATATTTTTTCATTTTAAAATGTTCAATAAGTTATTTTGGAATCAAGCATTAAATGGTCAATGCTTGGACCAGTACTCTTTACTTTGTATATGCTTCCATTAGGTAAAGTTATTAAACAGCATGGGATAAATTTTCATTGTATGCTGATGATACACAGTTATATTTGTCCATGAAACCCAATGAATCCAATCAGCTACTTAGACTACAAGCATGTCTTAAAGACATAAAAACCTGGATGACCCTTAATTTTCTCTTTTTGGACACAGACAAAACTGAGGTTTTGGTTTTTGGACCTGAGCATCTCAGGGATATTTTTTTGTCTTTTACCCTCCTTAGATGGCATTAATCTGACCTCCAGTTCTAATGTTAAAAATCTTGGTGTTAATTTTGACTAGGACGTGTCTTTTATCCCCTACATTAAAATTGTTACTGGAACCGCCTTCTTCCACCTGCGTAATATCTCTGAAATTAGAAACATCTTCTCTAAAAATGATGCAGAAAAACTGGTTCATGCATTTGTCACATCTAGACTGGACTATTGCAATGGTTTATCTGGGTGTCCAAATACTTCTTTAAAAAGTCTTCAGTAAATTTAAAATGCTGCTGCCAGAGTCTTAACTGGAGTTAGTAGGAGAGATCATTTCTCTCCAGTTTTAGCTTCTCTCCTTTGGCTCCCTGTCAAGTCCAGAATTGAATTCAAAATCTTACTTTTAACCTACAAAGCTCTCCAGCTTATATTAGAGATCTTATTTATCCATATTTTCCTAACAGAGCACTTTGCTCTCAGGCTGCAGGTTTACTCGCGGTTCCTAGAGTTTCCAAAAACAGAATGGGAGACAGAGCTTTCAGTTATCAGGCTCCTCTCTTGTGGAACCAACTTCCAGTTTCTGTCCATGAGGCTGACACATTGTCTAGTTTTAAAACTAGGCTCAAGACTTTCCTTTTTGATAAATTCTATAGTTAGGATCGGTATGGGTTTACTGAATTGTCCCTTAGTTATGCTGCTATGGGCTTAGACTGCTGGAGGACAAACTGAACACAGTTTTTCACTCTGCTACTGTCTCTACTTACTCTGCTCAACCTGTTTTGTATTTGTAATTATTTTTTTCTATCCTTGATGTGTTTTTTGTATTTCAGGTACACCTGCACCTACATCTGGACCTGCCATTCTGTGTTCGTCTGTCTCTCCTTCCTGTCCTCCAAGCCCAGCCGGTCAAAGCAGATGGCCACCTGTCCTGAGCCTGGTTCTGCTGGAGGTTTCTTCCTTTTAAAAGGGAGTTTTTCCTTTCCACTGTTGCCACTGTGCTTGCTCAGGATGGGAGACTGCAGTGAAGTGAAGATTCACTGACCCTGCTGGATTCCTTAGATACAGAACTTTACTAATTGTTTTTTCTATGTATGTGAAGGTTTCTGTAAAGTGCCCTGACACAACTTTGTTGTGATATGGCGCTATATAAATAAAGTGAATTGAATTTAATTGAATTGCCAAAACAATCACCATATTTTAAAGCTTTAAGGCTGCACAACAAATCACTTTATTTTAAGAATTAAAACTGTTTTCTGTCTTGGCTGAATGGGTTGGTAAAATGACAGAAGGTGAAGACTTGAACATTTAAAAACTGCGGAAGAAGGTTCAGAGAAAAGATAAACTGTGTTTCAGTGTGGACTGTAACCAACACAATAACAAAATAACTGACTACAGAAAAACAAGGTTATTTACTGATTTTTTTTTATCAGAGTATATTTACTTTAAAATGAGAAAATCCCATTATAATAACTGTAAATTGTATCTAATGTAATCATATTTGCAAATGCTCTATTGTTTTCAAATAGGATTTTAAATTGAACTATTTTATAATGCATTTTAATAAAGAAAGTTGGTAAAAAAAAAATATTCACGGTCACTAAAGTTGTATAGCATTATTTAATGTAAAAAATAATATTGTCTATTTCAAACCCTTATACTGAACATTGTTCTATATTGACATGGTTTTTTTTTCTTTAAGGTATTGGATCAGTTTGGTGGCTGATACGTTTCATGGTCGTATTGTTTTGCTTATCATTTTTTATGTTATTTCTACATTTTCTTGCAACAACGAGTCATGTTTGAGTCAAGTCGTCTCCAGCAGTTATTTAGTTTAAACAAAACAGATTATTGTCAACAGGATCTGCTGCATTGAAGGTTTTTTGATGTAAGTGCAACACTCGACTGTTTGAAGCTCAGTTAGCTGCTGTTCTGCTTTAGTGTGCAGTCTTACCACTTCTGGAGGCATCTTTGTAGCCAGATCATGAATGGCTTTTCCAAGAATGCACAGGGAGGAAAGAACAAACACAATCCCCAGGACGACACATGCTCTGCAGACACACACACAGTAAAGACAAAGGTCTGGATTTAGTTTCAAAAAGCCCAATTAATCACCTTGTGATGAATTAAGACAGAGCGGGTTTGCTTTACAGCCAAGTCATCCACAGATATTCAAAATTAAAGGTCAGAAATTACACGCTCAGTGATACAGCTGTGAGGCACAAAGTTACCCGCAATAAAAACTTTATGTCTGTGTTTCTCAGAAAATGGATGACTGTCTGGTTTATTCAGAACATCGTGCTTTGTGTAAAGGGGCTTCTAGGTCTTTCATTACCAGCGACACCTCTGAGCTGAAACAGGGAGTTCTTACTAGACAGACAGGCTTCCGTGCAACCAGACAGTTAATTAAGTCTACAAAGCTGCAGTCTGTCTGTAATATGCATTGACAAACATTTAGTTGGTCAATAAGAAGACACCAATAAAAAGACTCACTGGGCATGATTAAAATATTAATAGACCAGCAATTCTGTCAAATAAAACTATTGGTGTACAGGTCTACTCTCACGTTCGCCCCCTCCTGCACAAGTAGCTCTGCTTTCCCTGATTTTGTCCCTGATTGTTTCATGTTAGACAAGCCTCTACTCACATGTACTCTCTGTGCGCAGAGTGCACAGCTGCCGCGTTGCTGTAGCGCCATAAGACGATGGCGGACGACATGACGTCCAGCGTGGCGTCAAACTACAGCAGGAACAGAGATGGAGGTGCCAGGGAGAGAGAAAGGCAGCGAGAAAACAGTTAAATTAACATTTCTTATACTAAAACCTGTGAAATCACATGTAGTGAAAGCAGTAAAATTAAAATATACCTAAATAAATTAAAATTATTATACTTTGAAACCAGTTAAGGTGAACACATAACACATATGGTAGCAAGTAATAGTGTGAATGTTCGTGAAGCATTCACACTACTGTGATCCATTTTTGTTCCGTACATTTTTCAGCATCTTTCTCGTTCCGCACTTTTTGTGCTATTTCAACAAATCATACATCAAAGCGTTCAGCTCTTTCAGGAAAATCCTGTTATTGCTTTTGGTATTGGTGCAACTTTACCTTTTTGAAATATTTAAATGTTTGCCTTTTCTGCCATTTTTTCTCATAGAAAATTAATTCAGCTCTTTTTACATCTTTCAAATCTTTAGATCTGTTTACAAACTTTTACTGCTCCTTTCACATTTTGTTCTTGTTCAGCTTATTTCAGTTACCTTGTACACATTTTAAAAATCAGCTATTTCCAGCTGATTTTAGCTGTTTTATCAGCTATTTTGTGTCACTCTCAGCTTCTTTCTGCTAACTACAATATTTTTGTGCTTCTTCTAACTTCTTTCTTCTAATTTCAGCTTGTTGAGCTCATTTTAGCTCATTTCTGCAAGTTTCAACTTTTTCTGCTCTTTCAGCTTCTATATAACTGATTTTATGTTAATTTAAGCTTTTTTGGCCAATTCCACTTCTTTTGCATTATTTCAACATTTTTCAGCAAAAATGTTCTCTCTCCACTTTCTTCTTGTAATTTCAGCTTCTTTCAGAATTTTTAGTCATTTTTCAGCTGTGGTTTTTTTTTTTTAACAATTTCAGCTTTTTTCAGATCATTTCCACTTTTTGTGCTAATTTCTGCTTATTTCAGCAAACGTTCTTTTACTTTCTTCTGTTAATTTATAATTTAATTGTGTTCCAAATTTTCAGCTTTTTTTAGCTTTTTTTTTTTTAGTTCAAGTGTTTTTATATAAATTCAAGTTGTTCGTGGTAATTTCAGCTACTTTTCAAATTTTCTTTCTACTAATTTCAGCTTGTTATGCTTCTTTCAGCATTCTTCTGCTAGTTTAAGCTTTTTTCTGCTATTTCAGCTACTATTAAGCTGTTTGTGCTAAATTTAGTTTTTTTAGCTGATTCCATTTTTTGTTAGCTCATTTCAGCTCCTACCACTTACTTCAGGTAGTTTAAGCTTCTTTCTGCCTTGTCAGCTACTTTTCAGCTATTTTTTGTTGCTAAATTCAGCCCTTTATTTAAGCTAACATCCTCATTTTTGTACTTATTTCTGCTTATTTAAACCTAACTCAGCAAATATGTTCTTTCTGCTTTCTTCTGCTAACTTAGGTTTGTTCTTCCATTTCAGCTACATTTCATCATGTTTTTATCTAATTTCAGCTATTTTTCGGCAAGTCTTTCAGTCCAAGTCCAATGGGATTAACCTGTATAAATAAAGGTTGAATGAATAAGCATTCACACGGCAGTTTTGCAGGAAATGCAACTTCTCTAGTTTTGTTTTGTCATTTTTTAAAGAAAGTACCAAATTACATAGCCTGCTATAGAAATAATTTTAACTTGATAACACAATATATATTTCTATGATTTGGTAATGCACCATTAATTAGAATTATCATTTTAATTTTTATGTTTATAAATAAAGACATCATCAATACTGCTGGAAAACATTGTTAAAACATGAAGCTGGGACTTTGTGGTTTATTCTGGAGTAATTAATTTACCAAGGATATCAAAGAAAATCAAGTTTCTAAAGTGGAATAATAAAATGCGCAATAATCAGCATCATTTCAGTTTTTAATGATTAAAAGTATAATGCTAACTTTAATCATTGTGGTAGGAACATCAACAGATAAGCAGATGTTTTGCATATTTCCCACTTATTAAACCACAAAGCACTTAATTAAAATCCAGTCAGTGGTAAAAAGGTACCAACAGCAGATCAAAAATTCTCATCGCTTTATTCTGATCTCATTTCCAGTCAATAGCCCAAGGCAGGAATTTATTCATTTTAACGTCACTGTTATTAAGCTTTACCCTTTTCTCTACTAATAACGGGCTCAATCATCTTTTTACATTAAATAATAATAAAAAGCTTTTGTCCTGTTAGAGCCAGAAGTCTTGTTTTGGAGACACAATAAGCTTTTTGACATTCAACTTCAGCTCCTTGCCGAGTCTTCTCCCCTCTGTTACCGTGGCAACAAAGGGACCAATAACACTTTGGCGCTGGGATTCATTAATAAATCAGACCTCTGTAGTAACTAATTGATCAAGGCAAAAGGAGGAAAGAGGGGAGCCGGGACTTACTGCAAATCCAAAAGCTGACGCGCTGTGTCTCATGAAGGAAACGGCTGCGGAGACAGAAAACAGTCCATTAGTGGATTATGTCATTTGAATGTTTTCACTCTTTTATTGACAGAACAGTCTCATAAACACAAATCGTTGCACATAATACACCTTAGCACAAACACTATTGGAAAACAATTAGGTTTGTTCTGTTATCTGTTTCAACTTTGTTGTTATTGACAAAAAATACAAAACATAGTTTTCTAAAATATAAGGCGTTTAAAAATACCAGCTTGTGATTCTACTAAAATTACATTTATTTAGATTTTTATTTGTTGAAACAAGCATAGTGAACAAATCAGAAAATTGAGCAACATCTAAAAGCATCAGCCATGCACGGTAGTAGAAGGTTCATGGTTTGGGTTTGCTTTGCAGCTTACAGGTCAGCTCTGAATTCTTCTGCTATTTAAGGGGCTCGTTGGCCAACAGCTAAAGTGAAAATTTCTCAATAAACAAGACTGTGAGCGCAAGAACAGCAGCAAAACTTCAACGAAATTCATGATTTTTTAATTTATTATTATTTATTTTAGCTTGTTTAGCTCATGCCTCAATTAAACACTGCAGTGAGACTTTTTAATTGATTTCCCCAAAATTTAAAAAAAATTAAACCAATTTTTACATGAGTTGAACAAAAATTCCCAACACTAGCGTGACATATTTTCAGTCATACAAGAAATATTTTGAGTTTGTGCTGAAAGTGGTTCTTCACGCTGCTCATTTATTATGCTGCAAGCTCTGCTGCATTTTCAATACTTTTAGGTAAAATACCTAAAAAAAAAAGAAACGTAATAACTTTGTGTTTATCTAAAGTTTTATTTTCTTTTAAAACCTAGCTAGGAAAATATAATTCTATTTTATAATATATTAAAAAAAAAAAAATAACTATAGCGGTTATCCTGATTTTAATCCGAACTCTGAAAAATCTCCCGCATGAGATTTTGTCAACCAAAGGAAGAAGCGGGTAAAGAGAATGGATGGGTTGATGAAAATTATGTAATAATCAAGGAACTTTTCAAGTGTTTCTTTTTTTTAAATAAATTAAATTCATTTTGAATCCTCCAAACGTACTTTTTTTTTTTTGAATACAAGACAAAAAGCTCTGAATGACAACATCTATTGAAAATCACTGAACAGTCATGTGCCAAGCTAAACTGCAGTCCATGTTGAGTTATTAAATATTTAGGAGGGGATCTTTTTTAATTTGGAATCATATACACTTTTATAAAATTGACATAAAAACTACTTTGAGTTTAACTACATAGAGTGTTGTACATTATTTGCAGTGCAAGTACCTGTATTTATTTATTTTTTTATCCTGTCTGTCCTTGTGTATAGAGCTCTCTGTCTCAGTACTTTCAGGTCTCATGGGACGCCACACTGGCTGTTTAATCGCCATGGCAACAGGAGATTTGAGGCCAAGATGGGACTTGGTTTGAACTCAAAGCTTTAATCTTCTCTTCCTTTCAGCTGAGCTTTGTTTTTACTCAGCCCTTCACACATCCTTTGACGAACACCACTTCTCATATATATTTTTTTTTTAATTCAGTCGTTCGAGGATCGCCATGCCGCGTTTTATTTATTCTGCTTGGACCCCCAATGCTCTGCAGAGCAGAAGGGCCGAAAACTTGAACTAAACTCCAACAGAGGAGTGGAACGGTAAGAAGAAAAATCATTTCTAAACAAGAGAGGAACGGGAACTAATGTTTAAAAATCAGGAGTACAGAGCGGAGACGGCGATCCCACACAGACTCGTGCATCAGTCATGCTTAGTAGAAACGCATGACTTCCCACAATCTGCTCATTTCCTTTCACCCTGTTTCTCCAGCGTTTTCTTAGTCACACTTCCACCTCTGAGTCTGCTCTTTCTTGTTGTTTTGCAGACAGAAGCGTTATGAATCTCAGCTTTTATCAGACCTCTGACCCGCATGTGAAGTGTCTAGAAATGGAGACAAACTGAGAATGCACCAGTTTCCACAGTGAATGCAAGAAAAAATGCTTCTTTGACGAGTTGTGCTTCATGTGTAGACACAATACTGGTTTGATTCATTCAGCTTTGAGCCTTTTTTTTTGTTCTGATGCATGCTCAATAATCCACATCGATAAATCGGTTGAGTCAGTTCTTCTGGATGGGTTCTTCTTTAGTGAAGTGCTTCGTCTTTTCTCCAAGTCTTGTTCAGTCTTTTGGATTAAAAGACAAGATGGTTCAGCAAAGAAGAACCCATCAAAAAGAACGGTTAGATCTTTTCTTATGCTTAAATGATTCATAAATAAATAAATAAATGTCAAGAGGATATAAAACCACCTCCAAGAGGTCTGGAAAACTCAAGATCCGTTCTAAACATTTATTTATCAAAATCTGTCTAATTTTAGCAAAACATTATGAAATAAGGCTTTTGCACAGTGTTTTTAAAGGCAAATTAACCAGTAATATGTCAAAATAGAAAAATAAAAAAGCTTTATTGATGTAAGGACACATTACTCATCAATATGAGAAGTTGTTTCTTATTTTATAATTTCTTTTTGATTGGTTTTCATGACGTTGCAACGAGCACCTTTAAAAAAAAAGGTACACATCTGCCGAGCGGCATTTAAAGATTTGCTCTAAACAATGTTTATGTTGATCTTGTTGTTTCACTATATTTACATCCAGAGTTGATTGATAACCAGATGGATTATTGGCTGTTGCATGTAAAAGCTTTCGTTTATTAATATTTACATGCCAAGGCAGCTTGTGGTTCACGAATGCACTCAACCCTAACACCAAGCATCATGTGTTTAACTCAGATGTGCAGTTTGTTATTCTGAATGTGCAGTCCCACATCTACAAAACACACACACACACACTAAATGATGCCTCAGAGGAAAGAAGCTATCCTTTCACTTTCAAGGTTTCCTCTGAGAACATTTAAGTGTCAAATTTACTTTCAGTAACTTCCAATTTTCATGTATCAGTGGAAATCATACCATCTTGTGCAAAACGTTTTATAGCTCTGTCAATAATGTTCTCATTATGCTTGTGATAATCCGTATGTAATCACAAAGTCTCAGCATTATAAAGAAATTAGATGTGGGTTTTAGTCAAGAGTATTTGTGCCATAAAGTAAAATATTTATAGAAAACCATAATATTCTTGTCAATCTGAGTAAATGGTTTACAAGAAAGCCAGAATAAAGTCATTGCAAATGCATTGGCAGTGAATGAATGAAATCAGTGAATTAAAGTAATGTTTGTTCATCAGTACAAAAAGATTGGACCCATTTTTTAAAGCTACTGATGTACAAATTGTGGGTGTCAGTGTCCTTGCAGTTATTCATTTTTCAGTTTCTGCACTTGAGCTCATTTCGATGTGCCAGCCGTCTCTGTGGTTACCGCTTGCCAGCAAATCGATGCCTCTCCAGAGGCGAGCAGACACTATTCCGTGTACTGTCCTCCGGGTTGTTGGTTAATCAGAGTGGCAAGCATGCATGACCAGATACTAACAAGACAGAGAAACCAGAGGAGGAGTTGTTTGAAATGGAGGAAGAGGTAAAATCAGGGTCCACCAGTAGGAGACTAACAAGAAGAAATAGGGAGCTACTAAAATAGTGTTGGAGTGAAAAGAGAGTGTTGAAAATAGAGTGAGAGGAAAACGATGCTGACTACGAAGACAGGAGAAAAAATGTAAATGGTGACTGTGAAAAGACTGAAAATGTAAATGATGAAGTGGCATCCAGTTTGGTGGTCTCAGGATTCTGTCTCTGCTATTTGCAGATGACGTGATCCTGTTGGCGTCATCATGCAGTGATCTTCAGCTCTTACTGGAACGCTTCACAACCGAGTGTGAAGCTACTGGGGTGAAGAAGAGCACCTCCAGTTCTGAGGCCAAGGTGCTAAAAGGGTGGACTGCCCATGTCGAGTTGAGGTGCTGCCTCAAGTGGAGAAGTTGAGGTATTTTGGCATTTTGCTCATGAGTGTAGGAAGAACGCGGATCAACAGATGGATGGGTGCAGCTTCTGCAGTTTTGTGAACTCTGTGCCAGTCGGTTGGGGTGAAGAGAGAGCTAACTTCTGTGTTCACAAATCACTCTGCGTTCCTACGCTCACCTGTGGACACAAACTGTTAGTGACACAAAGAATGAGATTGCAGATAGAGTTTGCTCAAGTTGTTGCCCCCACAACCCCAACAAGCAGCAAATAATGAATGGATGAAAGGACAGATGTAAAAGCTGGAAAAGAACTGATAAATCCAGGAATAAAACTGTAATATCCAGTGATTTTAGTGCGTTCTGTCTATTTTCTGTTCTGCTGCCTTATAAATACTACAACAATTACAACTTGGCACCAATAAAACCCTAATTATTATTGAGTTACTAGGCGAAAGACTGAAAACACAGCCAGCCCCAAACACCAACACTCTCTCTTCCTGATGTTACCTTGTCCAAAGACTTAATTTGAAACTGCTATGGGTTTTGAAAACCACAGAGCAGGACAACATTCAGATTGCAACACTTTAGTGAATAAAACAAAAGCAAATTTTCAAAAGCCAAATCAATTCCCACAATGATCACACTTTTCTATTGCCAAGTAAAAAGTGGATGATAGAGCTTTTTGGTGTTGTGAGAGGGTGGTATAGGTTTAATTTTTGTTGCAATACAGTACAAGTGCCACAGTTAAAAACAAACACTGATCAGGAGAAAATGACAAAAGTTCTTTACGGTAAGTTCTAGTTCAATATCTGTGGCGTTGTTATCTGTTTGTTAGGAGACCGATAGTCAGGGTCATAAAAGCAGTAGGTCCATGAAAGAAGACCGGATCTCACTTTCCCCAAGGACTCTAACCAGCTCCTCATTGTATGTCCAAGACTGTTCTCAGATCAGTAGGACATATAGTCTCTCCAGTGAGTGCTGGGTCTGCTCCAAGATCTCCTCTGAGTGGGATATGTCTAGAAAAACTCCAGAGGGATTTTTTTTTTTTATCGGATGCTTGAATCACCTTAGCAGACTCATTTTGATGCAAAGGAACAGTGGATCTAATTAGAGCTCCCCCAGGATGATGGTGCTCTGTCCATCTTACAAATAGACCATTTTAGTTGCTTGTATCTAGGATTTTATTATTTTGGTCACGATCCAACCTCATGACCAAAAGTGAAGGTTGTAACAAAAACAACCAAGTAGATTAGAAGCTTTGGTTCTTTAAGCTGTGTCCCTCTTAACCATAGAGGACCAGACCATCATGACTGCGGATGAGGATCTGTCGATCCATCTCCTACTCCATCCTACTCTCAAACATGAACAAGACTCACAGATACTTGAGACAAAAGCTAACATCAGATTCAGATAGATTTTTAAATCAGTAGTGAAAATAAAGAAAAGGTGAATAAGTTTTATCCAGGGCTACACAGAGAAACGTTTGATTGTTCCATCGCAACAAAAAGGTCTGGATCTGAAACCCACCTGGGTTTTTATTTTGTATTATGTTCACATGTTCCTCCCATGAATGTGTGAGTTGTCTTCAGGTGTTCCAGTTTTCTCAAACGCTTTCTAAAACATATATTATATCTTAGGTTAATTGCTGAGTCTAAACTGGCTTTTGGTTTGAGTGTTTATAGAAGCCAACTCCCATGGATGGATGGATGGATGGATGGATGGATGGATGGATGGATGGATGGATGGATGGATGGATGCTCCAAAGAACTTTAATTCAATACCTAAGTAGGCATTTTTTAAAACTGGAAAATTTTAAATAATAAATCTGTAAATTTTTCATCCATCTGTCTGCTGGCAGGTACAGTAAAATCAGAGAAGTCATTTTTCCAATGACAAGTTGCCATCCCATTATCCTTTAAACCACCCATGCTATTGACTTTATGAAAAAAGTCCATATCAAATTACCAAAATAATTTGAAACCAAATAGAAATGTAATGAAGTCCTAAGGAGTGAAGGAATACGCCTCAAATGATGATGAGGAGGGATGCAAGAGATGGACAAATGCAGTTACAGAGCTATACAGAGACAGAGACAGAGTGGGGGAGGTGGCAGCAGAAGAAAAGACAGGTGCGAGATTAAAGTGGAACAAAAAAGAAAGATGGAGAAAAGACATCTGACAGATGGCAATCCATAACTCTTAGTTTTTAATCTAACGGACGTCATCAGCATTTTGGGTGGGGGGATCACAAAATGTATACAATAAAGTTAAGAAAATCCACTAAACTTTCCAAAGATAAGAAAAGATTGTTGTATTTAGTATTTGGATTGAGGCTCTGTATATGTGGTTCATAGACTCTCTTGAAAACATCTTGCTTGTAAGTCGGTATTTGCACGCTGTAATGAAGAGAATAATCTGGTAAACAGAGGCAGGTAAGTAAAAAGACCGAGTAATTAAAAATTCATCATGGAGATGACAAGAAGAGACAGGAAGGAGAAATTATGCACCAATCAGGCCCGACTGAACAAGATTTTTATGCTAATACAGCCGTCTGGGCAGTGTTCCTGTAATCAAGACTTTTTTTTTAACTCTCTGAGAGAATGTAGCTTCCAAATGTGGAAAGTCTCATTTCTATTGAAACATTAAACATCATTATGAGAGAAAATGAGCAAAGTGACCTAAGTAGAAGGACAAAAACGACCAAGTTTGATCCATCCTCAACCTTGTGCCACTATTACACACATTCAAAGCTGAAAAATATAATGCCAGTAGTAATGACCTTTAAATGAGAATTTACAGTTACTATGCAAGCAAACAGCACAAACAGCATCTTTGCTTCCTCAGCAAAAGCATCCAACAAGGCTGCAGCCGTCCTCTCAGCCGCAAAATATTCTGATTAATAATTCAGGACCTACGGCTCAGTTCTGCACCGAGCACTGCTCTCAAGCTAAGCTGGCCCAGTGGAAAACCCTACTGGGATTCTTCCTGTCCCTCTGCTTTTGCCTTCCCAATCCTCCTTTAATAACCCCCACCCCCATTTTCTGTCTGTCCTGCATTTGCTCTTTGACCTCTACAGATTTCCCGTTTGCTCCCCTTCTCTCAGCTTATCTTCTAAACTATATATAATTTTTTGTTACGTCTGCCCCTGACCCTCATGTGTGGGATGTTTTGTTGCTGTTGTCCTCATCCTCCCATTTTTCTCACTTATTTCATCGCACTTTTGTCTCATCCCTCTACACTTTGTGTCCTTTCTCTGTAAGACCATCAATCTTTATCTCTTTCATTTTGCCTCTTGATTTGTCTCATGTCTCCTTCCCTCACGCCCTTATCCATTTCCCTTTTCCTACATTAATTGTGCCTCATTCTAACCTTTATCCCTCTTGGGTTACTCAGCTCTCTTGCTCTATTGCCTCTGATCCCTCGCAGCAATATTGATAAGTAGCAAGAAGGAAGTGAAGTTGATAGATGCAGTGTGCCATCTGTGTTCAGTTTGGCACCAGGGAATTAAGATACAACTAATTTGATTTTTTTTTTTTACCAGTACACATGTGGGTTTTCAACAATTTAACCGTGGAAATGTTTTAACAGCTTACAAAACTTGGATTTTTCAACCTATTATATGATTTTCTGTCAATAATAAGAAAAAAAACCTATTAGGCGCTAGCTCAAATTACAGTAATTCCATCTCAGTATAATTTACACCAATTAAGTGGGAGTATCAATGTTCGTGTCAGACGTTTTTTTCAGGCGATTCATTTTTATGCTCTCAGCATGCAGGGAGAATTACTGTCGTTCAGAGAAAAGACCTATTTGTTGCTATCAAAGCATAATTAAATTAATCAGCAGCTCGTGCTGTAGTTTAGTGCATGTCACGGTGCTTAAACAACAGAGTAAAAGTCAGATGCCTGTACACATTCAGGTGTTTCTGTAAAATGGAATGTGAATCGCTCTTAAATTATGAAAACTGTAGTGTTTAGGTTCTCCAGGACGTCATGGTAATGTGATCTTTCATTTCTTGTTTCTACAGGTTTGTTTATTCAGCATTTACATGTCACAAGCTATGTATTTATCACATTTAAAGCATCTGAGGTTGACCAAATTGCTTTAAAGTCAAACCAAACAATACAAAAATCGATAAAAACCAAAATAAAATGCAATAAATAGGAATAAAAGAACATCCATCCAACTATAGTCTTTACTCACTTGATCCTGTGCAAGATGACAAGGATCTGGTGCCTTTCTCCACACAGAGACCACTTTACATGACATGCATGTTTTTGAACTGTGGCAGGAACCTTACCCAGAGAGAACTCATGCATGCTTAGGAAGAACATGCCCCAGCTGGGAGTCTGGTCCAGAACCTTTTTGCTGCATAGCTATTAAGCTAACATACCAATTCATGGTGAAGTTCATATAATCTATAAAAGGCTATTTGAGTCAAAAGCCAAAGGAAAAGATCAATCTTAAGCAGAAATGTAAATGCTTCTGTGGTCTGAGCAGTACATTTATGGAGAGGTCGACTATTCCATAAGGGTGGAGCATCTTTATGCCTAATTCACATACTTTATGCCAAACTCCAGAGCTGTGGAACCAAATCTGGACCCCAAAATGATCATTCAAATGTAAAATATTGTATCTCTTTTAATATTTTCATTAAAAAAAAAAAAAAAGATAAATACATAATTTAGTGTAGACTTCTCTTGCCAGCTGGCTAACTTTGAAGCCAGAAAGAAGGCTGGATCATTCTATCATTAATGATTCTGAAGTGGAAAGAGTAGCAAAACGTCAAGTGAGACAGATCAAGCTCTTGTTCATGGACCTGCAACCAAGAAAAGATTTTGGTATCTGACTTGAGTTAATGTATCAGCTGAAAGTGGCCCAGGGCTCGAACTAAGTTTTAACATTTTGTCTCCTGTTGGTAACTGAGTTAGAAGGCTGGATCTACTGAGTGGTCGACTGGCGTGTTCTTACTTATGTGTGGATATTAAGAAGAAAACAAAATGAAAACAAACAAACTAAACCTTTTAAATTAAGGAGTAAGACCTTAAAAACATTCTGGAAACAATGAAGGAGCCAGTGATGAAACACAGAGATGATGTCGTAGGCATACATTGTGTGAATTATCCTCTGACTTCACAGTTTTACTGTGGAGACAGTCCTGAGTGGCGTGCAGGTATACACAGAACCCAGGACATCATACAAAATGTATGCTGAAGATACGTTTTGAATTAGGCACTTTAACCACCTAAAACTGTCTCTTTAATAAATGTATCTGTGCACAGCAGTTTTTTTTTTTATCTTTCTTTAACCAGGTACAGCATCTCTTCTCTCAGAGTGTCTTGTGTTGTATATATTCATAATCAGGTCAGAAGAAGAAAAAGTGAAACAGAATCAGCACATAAAGTTGCTATCCTCACATGGCCTCTCTCTGTTGTCTTGCAGACTTTTATAAATGAGCTGGCTGGATGATTTCTGCAAAAGTTCCACAGCAAACATTGCAGGTATAAAGAATATATATATATTATTAAGCTGCTTGATTGTAACAGAAAACCGCAGCAGAAAGATGTCGTCTAATGTTCAACTTGAAGTATTTTATGAAGCATTACAACTGAGACTCTTATCATTTATCATTAGAATATACAGGTTTTAACCATAGTATCCTGATGTGAATTGTGCATTTCCTTAAATATCCTGCATTTTAAATTAAATAGCCTTTGTACAACTTTTGAGCATTAAGTGATAGTTTGATGTCCGAATCAGTTATTCCACATTCTATTATGGTGTTTTGTTGGAGACCGCACAGCTGCAGAAAGAAAAGCTCTGCAGAGAGTGGTGAAGGCTGCACAGAAGACTGTTCGAGTCAGCCTCCCCACCATCACAGACTTTTACACCTCCAGATACAGGAAGAGGGCCACCTGCATCATGAAGGACCCCACTCACCCAGCACACACAAAAAAGATGCTGCATTTCTAACTTATTCTGCTGAATCATCCTGAACAGTCAACTCCACAAACGCATTTCCTTATTTCAGTTCTTCTTGTGTTTCTCATTTAGTTGATGATCATTGTCGATGAACTTTTTTACCAGTTGGTACAAATCAAGAGCACAGTCTCACATGCAGAACATTGAGCTTGACTGGTTTCTGCTTTATTAGAGAAACAGAAGTTCTGCAGAACATCTGAGACACTGATAGTTCCAGTAGATTTCCCTCTTCCTTTAGGCCTTCAGTGATTCTTACATCTAGAGCTTTAAATTTAATCAGTTTCTCTTCATATACTTATAAATTAATCATGACACCTGCGCCCATGAACAGTTTTAAAAGCTTCAAAGTTACATAAGTGTTCCTATATGAAATGTAAAGCTTTGACGGTGAGGTTTTCCCCAAATAAGGCAAAACGTTTAATTTATGGGATTACAGAACAAAAATTAAACACACATCTAATGCAAATTAATAGGCAATTAAGACCACAATAATTTGTTTATTATTTGAGAGTTTACGTTTGATCAATTATTTTTCCAGTTTCAATGTTATTTCTGCTCTTTTTTCCTATGAATGTATCCAGGATGAGTTTCTTGCTGACCTTGAGAAGATGCTGATACAGACAACTCAAGAGAGGATTAATTTTCAGCAGGTTTATTAAAAATGAAAGCAGACAAAAACTGTAAATGTCTGAAGTGTTGTGTTTCTTGCCAATAATAACGTTTTTTTTTATTCTGTACATCCATATGAGCACAAGCAGAGCCTTGGTTATGTGTGTGCATTAAAACAACTTGAGAGTAAACAGTTTGGCAGGACACCAAAGTTCATGCTCAGTAAACCAGGTACAAATCCAACAAAGTTCAGTCAGGTCTTCTGGATGGTTTCTTTATTTGCTGAGATGTTTCGTCCATCATACAAAGGACTTCTTCAGTCCGAGGAGCCACAAACAAACTGAAGTCCCGCAAGCTACACACTCCCATAGTGGGGGGGGGGGGGGGGGAGATTGCTGGTGATAAGATGGTTTCTGGGACCCACGCTCTCCCCCATCAACTCCTCCGGGGCAGCCATGCCAAAACAAACCATCCAGGTGACCTGACTGAACATTGTTGGATTTGTAACTGGATTATTGAGCATGAAATTTGGTCTTTTAAACCATTTTGGCATGACTGCCCAAGAGGAGTTGACAGGGGAGAGGGCAAGCCTCAGAAAACATCTTATCACCAGCAAACTGTTTTTATTTCCCACTATGGGTGTGTGGAGCTTGTGGGACTTGAGTTTGTTTGTGACTCCTCAGACTGAAGAAGTCCTTTGGATGAAAGATGAAACGTCTCAGTAAACCATCCAGATGACCTGACTGAACTTTGTTGAGTTTGGCAGAAAGTGTTTTGTTTTTGTTTATGAGCCACTCAGTTCAAACATAAATTCAAATCTCTGAGCGCAGTCTTTTCCCTGACGTTGGATTATGTGATCTTTGGAGACTGTCCTGCGTAACTAAACTGAAATGTTCAGACAGATGGAAATCCCTGAGCTTCAACCAGTCACAAAATAACACACGCAGAAAATGTAGGCTGCTGTTTGTGGGAGGTATTATTTCAGTTAGCAAACATCAACTTATGGGGTGGTTTCCCATTAAGAAAGGAGTGAAAGGTAAAAAATTAATGGTCTATATTTGTTACGCAAGAAACATAAGAAGCATTACAAAGAAAACATTTTAATTGAGTCAAATGAGTGCAATGACTAAACTAACAATTAAAATAAACATTTTCTTAATTGCACTTGCACCAAAACTAGAAAAATAATAGATTTATCAAGAATAATGCTGACATTACAACATATTCTTTAATTAATATCCATTCATACTTGGGATTTTGCTGCAGTTTAAAAGTCAAAATTGCATCATTTTGTCCACATTATCAAAACTGGAACGTATTTCCCTCCGCTCTTCAAAAGCTGCCATGATCTGTAATTTTAGTTTTTAGATTTTTATGACTGGCATGTTCTGCTTCTTAAAGAGCCACTTCAGATGTTTGGAAATGGGGTTTTGTAGAGAAGTTATCAACAATTAATATTTGACCTGTTTCAGATAGGTATTTAAAAGACCTCAGTTTGGAGATATAATTTGATTTTAACAAATTGATGAGCTAACGGCTGACCTGTGTATTACAGGACCAACTTGGACTCCTGCAATCTTAAGGTAACGCCAGCCTTAAAAAGATTAAAGCATAGATGCTTAAACATTGGATGTATGTAACTTTTGTATGTAACTTTTGGGTAAAAATTCTATGTATCATACAATTGTTTAAAGAGACATTTATTGTTATTTGCAAGTGTAATTATCAGCAACTGTCTAGAACAGGTAAGATTATAATTGTTCGTAGTCTTTCCTCAGTATCCCACCTTAAAACATCAGAGTTAGTATAATTTTCTTTTTTACTAATTATTGTTTAAAAGACCTGTATTGTGTATATCTTTCTGTTAAATCCGCTTTCTATTTTGCTTGTTATACACTTGTTTGGAGTTCTGTTGATTATCCTCCTGATCCAGTTAATCCACACACCTGGTTCCTATATTTCATCACATCCCACAACACATGTATACAAACATACAAACATACAAACATACATACATACATACATACATACATACATACATACATACATACATACATACATACATATATACATATATAGATAGATAGATAGATAGATAGATAGATAGATAGATAGATAGATAGATAGATAGATAGATAGATAGATAGATAGATAGATAGATAGATAGATAGATTAGATAGATAGATAGATAGATAGATAGATAGATAGATAATATTACAGCCTTTTTTTCTCCCTTTTATATTAGCGTTTAATAAATCCATTGTTCTTTTTCACATTACTGCCTCCTGCCTGTGAGCGTTACATCTGAGTCCCTCGTCTTATTACAAACCATGACAAAACCAAACACAGCATCTGCTAATTGGCCACATCAGAGTCACAGTGTTTCAAATATTCCAGTGTCTACCTTGTTTACCACCTAATTATATTTTTCCAGACTCGAACATAACCATACCTTTCCTCAAGGTCGTAAACTGTCAAAAAGGTAAGAGAACACTTCAGCGGATCATTCTGGTCTGGTTTTAAATTATACATATTTTTGCTAGTAACGGGAAGGCCATCAAAACATTGCAATAGGTCGAAATCACAAATAAAGCTGTAACTTAATAAAACATGAATAATAGATACAACAGCAAGACAGCAAGGAGCTCTGTTTGCATTTCTTCATATTTTTTGTTGAGCCATCCCTCAAAAGTAGGGGGATTACTTGTTTCTGTATGCACAGTGGGCCAGGCAGCCCTGTCATGGCAACAGACCCCTTATTTCATCATCCTTCACCGTGGTAACACCAGCACAGACGGCGCTGATAGGCCTGTCAGATGAAAACATCATGTGATGTATTGGACTCTGAAGAGTTTGGCAGCTGAGAAAAGCCACTGAAGGCGATTAAACTGAAGCTGCAGTTAGACGTGAAGAGGATTGGAAATCTAATGTATCCAGAATTTTATCTCATCAGATACTTTAGACAAACATTTTACCTGTTCTTGAGATGACATGAAGACCAAACTTTTCCACAGCTCTATGCTAATTAATTTCAGTGTGTTTCAAAGACGCATCTAATTTGCATCCTTCCCAGAAATATGTTTTCAGACGTGCTCATTATACCTTGTCTGAAAACGTTCCTGTGTAAAAATCCATTCCTGCTCAGTTTAATGAATGGTTCTCGTTGCAAACTAACGCACATTCGGCTCAGCAGCTGCAGATAGCTGAGTTTCTACCACCCTAATTCTGCATCCAACACGTCGTTTCATCTTGCTTAAAAATGAACAATGTGCGAGTCAGACCCGGCAACTCTTTCCATCTATCTGATCTGGAGCTGTCACCTTACTTTAGTCTTCATCTCTGCCTCCAGAGATATTTCTCAGTAAATAACAAGCAGACGAAAAAAATGGTGACTTTTACTGTGAGCTGCATGTCTCATTACATTGTGAGAAAACACTAAAATTATCTCTTTTCAAATAAAACAAATCTATTTTTCTTACTCTGGAGTTTGGAAGATTTTGATTGTTGAGCTTGTAGAAACAGTGCATGAATGATACCTAATTTATCTTTAGTTAAACACAGAAAAATAAATTAAGTAACGCATATTAGTCTAGAGTAGGGCTAATTTAAATAATGGAACGGAGAACGATGCAATGCCTCCACTACTGCTCATCTGAATTAGTGAGAGGCTTTCTCAGGAAGAAAACTTGACCCATAACGTCTCCATCTGATCACAGCTGCTGACACGGCTAACAGAGGAAGCATAAAGTAATCAACCTGCATTCTGTCTAAAGTGCAACCACCTCATTATTAATTTAAAACAGATATCAGCACAAAAAAGCAACAATGACCTCCTCAAATGAGCTGAACAAACAACAGGAAATTTAATGTGCTAAACCGAAATAGCATCTTTAGACAAATGTTTTTATATAATTTTTTCCATACTTATCAAGACTTTGAAAATACTCAAACTAAATCCAATGCTTTTCAAGATTTTGTAGGAAATCTGGAAAATGTTGGCTCAGAAAATAAAAATAAACTGTCCTATGCAAGTATACGTTAAATTAATTGACAATGTCTGTTCAGCATGTGCTGCTGACAGTTTCAAACATCTGACGATGACGATGCATTTGTTACTGATGTCATTTCACAAGCAGAAGGTTTGAAATGGTTGGTTACACCAGAGAGTGATAATATCAGTCAGCGTAGTTGATGACAAATGAAACACTGTTGGTCTACTTTGTGGGTTTGCTGCTTGTGGGACTCGGTTTGTTGTGGCTCCTCGGACTGATGAAGTCCTTTAGATGAAGGACAAAACATCTCAACAACAACATAAAAAAAGAAACCGTCCAGATGATCTGACTGAACTTTGTTGGATTTTTTACCTGGATTATTGAGCATGAACGTTGACGTTTTAAACCACTTTGACCATGGCTGCCGCAGATGAGTCCACGGAGAAGAGGGCGAGCCCCAGAATCCATCGTATCACCAGCAATCTGGTTGGTCCACTATGTGGTTGTGCTGATTGTGGGACTGAATTTGTTGTGGCTCCTCGGACTGATGAAGTCCAAAAGATGAAGGATGAAATGTCTCAACAAAAAAAGACACCGTCCAGATGACCTGACTGAAATTTATTGGAAACACAGTTTTATGTGAATGTCCTCAGAACCCATAATTTAATCTGTGTCTGAAGTAAATCTAATGTTCATTTACCAAAGCAGGTGAGGAACAGACAAAGATTATTGAAATACCATCAGCTCTTGTCTAATAAATAAATAAGTCAAATATTTTGGCATGCGTTAAATATTACCTGCAGCTTTCTGCAGAAACAAAACCTCAGTAACTGAAATGAGGTCAGACAGAACATCCTATTTTATTTTTACTCAGACTGTTGTAATCTCATTGAGGTGTGCAGTAAAATGTTTAGAATGTTAAAGTCCTGTTGTTGTCTGGTATATACGACAGGTTGCAGTTTGTAAAACTGCGTTTTCAGGATGCTGGACATGATCCATTCAGCGTTACAGTGTGACAACATGCCCTCCAGCTGTCTGTTCTGTAAAACATCCTGGTGCACTCTTATAAAACATCCCTGAGAAAGTGAAAGAGAAATCCCTGGTTTGTATCTGCTAAGATCATTTGTTCAACACACACACAGAGAAGTGCACACGCACACACTGGTCTAATTTAAGTAGCTCTGACTGTCTATCCAGAAGTGAGATGAAGATCTGAGTGAGTGCAAATTAGTCTCTTGTTTCAAGTGTGTGTGTGTGTGTGGGGGGGGGGGGTGTAACGTTGAGGAATGATGGTTCCCACAATGCATGAACAGCTCAAGGGTCACAACAACGCCCTAAAAATAAGAATAAGTGTGTGTTGGATTTTCTGAATGGAAGATGCTGACAGAATGAGACAAAACATTTGTAAACAGGGTGGAACATTTAAAACGTTATCATAAATGCATAATATTTGCATCAATTTCTAGATCTACTTTACAGATATATGTTGTGCACTCGTCTGACAACCACCCACACCCCGTCATTCACGTGTCTCATAATTCTGTCTTATCTGTTTTCTTGACACCACTGAAATAAGCCTTGGCTGTTCTGAGCAGAATGGAACGCTACCATGAGTGGGTGATGAGTAACTTGTTGGCTTTTGATTCATGTTGGGAGGTTGACATCAGTTTCTTCTATTATTTCTCACTGGTTTCTAAAAAAGATGACAGAAGGGATAGGAACACCTGGTGAAATGAAGATAAATGACTTTTCCACTCCAACTTGCATTTCCTTCCTCGCTCCTTCGCAGGCTTCTCCAATGTTATTTACGAGTTCCATCAAAGGGTTCGATAAAACATCCATGCATTAAGGGGAGAATTAGGCACTCTTGGTCCCTTTACCCCGAGGCCATGCAGGCCAGCACGTTCAGCAATCTGTTTAGCAGGTAACAAATAACAGTATAAGGACGCCCTGGCCACTCCGTAATGGATCTTTTGTAAATGTCACTTTGCAATTGATCACAGAAGAACTAGCTGTGGGGAGCTTAAGGACTGTTACTGTTTTTCTTTTGTAACTCCCAGCAGTCTGGAAACTTGTAGTTCTATATTAGGGAATTATGACGGTTTTACCTTTAAAACAATTCACACATTTCAACAGTAAAGACCAACAGAATGTGATTTGGAATATCATAAATAATATTTTGTAACGTGGGCAAGCAACAGTGAGCGCTTGAAACAGCTGAGACTGAAGCAGATAACTAACTTATAAGATATGAAAACTACAGCATTACAGAAAGATGAAAGTGATGAACGAGCTGATCTTTTTAGGTCAGATTCATTCCTTTATGGGACTGGATATTTTTATGAACAATTTTATAGCCACTGTGGTTTGTATTAAACTAATCTGAGCAGATAAGATAAGATAAGATAAGATAAGATAAGATAAGATAAGATAAGATAAGAGAATAGGGTAGGGTAGGATAGGATAGGATGGGGTAGGATAGGATAGGATAGGATAGGATAGGATAGGATAGGATAGGATAGGATAGGATAGGATAGGATAGGATAGGGTAGGGTAGGATAGGATAGGATAGGATAGGATAGGATAGGATAGGATAGGATAGGATAGGATAGGATAGGATAGGATA
>NC_056510.1:11305832-11321223 GCF_014905685.2 Nematolebias whitei | reverse complement strand
TAGGGTAAGATAGGATAGGGTAGGGTAGGATAGGATAGGATAGGGAAGGGTAGGATAGGATCCGGTAGGGTAGGATAGGATAGGATAGGATAGGATAGGGTAGGGTAGGATAGGATAGGGTAAGATAGGATAGGGTAGGGTAGGATAGGATAGGATAGGGTAGGGTAGGATAGGATAGGGTAGGGTAGTGTAGGGTAGGATAGGATAGGATAGGATAGGATAGGACAGGATAGGATAGGATAAGACTTTATTGTCCACCAAGGTAGAAATTTTCCTTCGGCTCTCTAACCATAAAATAAAACACATTCATACAATCAAAATATCAACAATTTGTGCATAGAATAATACACTTTGCATACCATAGGTAGATGTTATCATTTGGTTTGGTTAAGAACGGTTATTGCACTCGGAATAAATGTCTACTTATAGATGTTCTTCGTTGCCAGCGGACCCTATAACGCCTTCCTGAGCTCAGAGGTTCCAACTGACGAAATAGAGGATGGATGCTATCTGCTAATATGCTAATTACTCCTGGTGGTAACAGGTGCATTTTGTAAAAGCATATTAGATGGATTGAAGCAAAATACATAACTGTGTTAAACTTCACCATTTCCATGCTGCAAACAACTTTTCCTACTTTATGTTTTGTAACTATTTAATCAGCACATGATGTCAGGAAAGCTTCCTCTGAAAATGTGACTTTACTTAGGTTAGGTTTAAGCAGCAAAGTTGGGTTCGACAGCATTGGGAATAGACTATTTGATAGAACAACCAGTTTTAATTGGTTGATTTTGAACACATTTAAAATGTTTGCCTTGGCTGTGCACACTTAACCAGTAAACAAGTAGAAAAAATAAGATGCAGCTTCAACCAGGTCACTGTAACTCAAAACTTAGTCATTCTGAGAATGCTCTTCTGTAATTTATTTAAAGTGTAAAAGGTCTTCTTTGAGTTGTTAAATATACTTTTGATTAGGTAAAGCAAGTATGTTGTTAAATGGGAAATATTTATTGAGCAAAAAATAATCTTGTATTTTGTCCATTTCCTACAAATCTGCATCAGCCATAAAAATACAATCTGCAAAGAAGGAACTGCAACAAGCCTGTCAGTGTTGTAAGAACAACTCAGCTCAGGCTTCAGCATTTGTTAAAAAAGAAAAAGAAAAAGAAGAAACACAGAGTAAAAAAAGAAAGCATTGAAGCTGAGTGTCATCATTAACTCGTCTGCAGAGAAAATATGTCTACAGGCTTTTAAAGATTCCCAAAGTTCTGTAATCCTGCTTTGAATGAAGCACGGGTGATAAATTTATAAAATATAACCAAAAGTGAGTTTTTTAGCACATCACAAAACTAACAGTATGTTTGAATAATGAGCCATAATTGGAAAATACCTGTGCTGGTACAAAAATATGTCATTTGAGATGTGGTCATTGTCTTTCTAACAGTAAGTTTGCATTTTAAACTAAAAACACAGAGACTGAAAGATGCACCCATTACAAAAATGGGTAATCCTAGGCAAAATAAATTACAATTTTTTTTTATTTATATTTCATCAAGTAATCAGACACAGTTTAAAAATACATGTTGTTTAGCAATTAAAAGTGTTTAGAACCAAGAGAAATGGTGTTTTAAAAAACTATCTGTATCTGACATGGGGTTACCGTATTCTCCACCCTATAAGTCGCACTTTTTGCATAATTTACATGCCCTGCGACCTATACGGCGAAGCAACATATTTATGGATTTTTTCCCATATTTATAAACCAATTTTTGGCTGAGATATGACCGTTTCCATTCATTCTAATGCAAAAAAAGAGCAGTACCACTTTCAGTCACTTGTTGGCAGCAGAGTAGTAGTAACTGTAAGGCATGCTGTTGTATCATGTAATAGGTAAACGTGGCTATAATGACAAGTTCAAAAAAGTTCTAGACAAAAACAACTGGACTTTATTTATTATACGTTACTTTATACTTTATTGTTTTTCTCTTTAACTATTTTAAATTTACCATGTCCTGGATGACTGAGAATCTTCACCAGCTATTAATAATATAATCGGCTAGCCATAGCTCCCCACCTTCATCCTGCTACACCACCCCGGCGAAATGCAGCTAATTTGACCATTAAAGTGCATTTATTAAGCAAACATCAGACTGAGACATACATTTACTATAATTTTAAATAAATTCCTTTCAAACGTACTTTTTATATTGTGGTGCATTTACATGGTAAATGTCAGCTGAGAATAGCCTATTGAACATCCCAAACACAAATCCACTTCTGTTTACACATGAAAAACCTTTATTTGTCCTTTGATTGGGACTTATTGCACCTCCTCACTTCTTTGGCTCATCAGTGAGGAGCAAAAATAGACAACTGCCGCTGACTGATGAAAGATGGTGTGAAGCTGCCTACAGAGGCTGCTCTATAATTGTGCTGCAGATGGAGAGTTTCTGACAGCCAAGCAATACACAGATAAAACACTTTTTTTACTTCTGATAAAAGATGCTTACACCGAGCTTCCAACAGAAACAAGACAAGTAAGAGGTGATGTATGAGGGAGGTATTACTAAAATACACCGAGCAGCTCGTTCAGTGACGCTCACGTTAGTTTGAATTTTCAGTCAGTTTATAACGATTCATCCAACATATTTTATTACATTTTTTTATTCGTGTTTTTTTATAAAGGTAAAACTTCTAGAAGACTTAAAATGTAGAAAACCAAGACTTGAAACTTGTTGCAAACAGTTTTTAAATGTTAAAATATCACTTTGGATTTTGCTGTAAAATGAAATGCATCTCACCCTGCATTAATCCGGCAACTGCCCCTCAGGGTTTGCAAAATCTTTTTTTCTTGAGAAGGGGATCTGTAGTTTTGCAGTGTTGCTCTGAGGTTTGATACTTTCAGGGGCCTCTGTTGGCAACATTTGATTGTGGCAGCTGGTCACTGGAAAAACAATCCCTGGATGTGGAGCATAAAACCATCGAATAACAAAATGAAAAATTGATGCACTCATTTTGTTCTGTTTGAAGGGATAACCTCTGACTTTTAAGAGGCTCCATACATGAAATAAACTTGCACCAGTTGAATTATATGTATTGTATGTAAGTAAATAGGTAAGGTTTGCATTAGCTTATTGCCTGCAATTATAAGATTTTGATTTGCACCAGTTTCAAAACAAAACCAAAGGTGCATCATGAAGGAGGCCCTGAATGATGTGTATGGCTGCCACAGTGACCTCGGTCCATTAACCGTGTCTAAACTGGGAGGCAGTCGGGTTGTAAAATCTGACAGCTTGTCACAAGCTACAGGTCAGATCAGAAGGTTAATGAAGTGTGAAGCCAAAGCAATTCAGCCTGAGCTCAAGGCTGCGCGGGGAAGATGAGGCGGGCAAGATTACTATGACCACAAACTAAACCTGATTCTAACTTAAACAAAAATGTTTATCTAATTAAATCCCAGACTGCCTGTATTGTTTTAAAGGCAAAGGGGCCAATTAGCAAACGAATCCTATAAGTTGTCTCATTTTGCACAAGTAGCACTATTATTTGTTGTTAAATATCATTTCTGCATAAGAGGAGACCCACAACTGTGCATTATCCAGGAGTTTGAAATGCTCTAATAAAGTAGGCTACATTCTGAACAACGTAAACATCTGTGTCTACGTCAGTCTGTTCCAACATTTATGATTTGGTTTCATCCCAGTTTCCCACTGATGACTGAAGTTGTGTAACACACCGTGCACGACCACATGGTGCCCCCTGAACATCAAGGCTCTTCAGATCAGCACATGTGTGTTAACTCACATATACTCACACATCTATACCCCTGTTCAAAGACTGTCGGTCTTAAACATGCTGCTCAGAAACAATAAAGCTGGAAAATACAGGCTTATTTGTAACTTCTGATGCATGAGAGCAAACATTATTTGTGCTGCATGTTTCTATAAAATCTACGTCCCACTTTTTTTACATCTAAAAGGTAAAAAGCTTGTAACTGTTTTCCACAGTCCTGTCAAACCCTCACACTGTCTTCATATTTACAAAAGTTGAGTTTCTATTCACTAAACAATAAGAATTAACATATTTTTCAACCTATAAGTCGCATTTTTTTGCATAATGTGCATGCCCTGCGACTTATACACCAAAGTAAATTATTTATGGATTTTTTTCCCATATTTATAAACCAGTTTTTGGCTGAGATATGACCGTTTTCATTAATTCTGACTGAAAATTCATTCAACCTTTATTTAGACAGGTAAATCCCTATTGAACACTACCATTTTCAGCCACTAGATGGTACTCGAGTAGTATGGCATGCCGTTGTGTCATGCAATAGGTAAAAGTGGCTATTAATGATACAATCGGCTTGCCATAGCCTGCCAACTTCTTCCAGCTCGCCTGGAGCAACCGTCAAATCAGCTTGAATGCAGCTGATTTAACCACTGAAGTGCGTTTATTAAGTAAAAGTTCAACTAAGACACACCTTTACTATAAAGCTGAGCAAAAAAAATTGTTTTTAGGTGGTTATCTTGTTAAATTGTGAAGAAATGCACAGCAAGTCCTCCCGTACACACTCCTACTTCCGCGTATCAGCTTTTGAAACGCAGCTGATTTGACCGTCGAAATGCATTTGTTAAGAAAAAGTTAGACTGAGAAACACCTTTGCTGCAATTTTGAACAAACAAATAATTATTTTTAGGTGACTGTCTTGTTAAATTTCAAAGAAATGCACAGCGAGGTCTCCCGTGCACGCTCCCTCGGCCTCAAATTGGATATTGAAATACAGCTGATTTGACTGTCAAAGTGCATTTATTAAGGGAAAGTTAGACTGAGACACACCTTTGCTATAATTTTGAGCAAACAAATAATTGTTTTTAAAAGCTAATCTTGTTAAATTCTTGTTAAAGTCCCCCCTTGCATGCTCCCACGACCACCATTTGGCCGCTTATCTATTTTTGGCACAACACCAACCCGCATTTCCGGCTTGTCAGCGGTGATGCATAACAAAAGTGACGCATCAGTGGTGACACATAATAGATGTGACTTATACGGTGAAGCCACGTATTTATGTTTTTTCCACTTTATTAGACATATTTGGACGGATGCAACTTATAGGGTGGTGCAACGTGTACGGCGGAAAATACGGTATCCTCTGAAGGATCACAGAGACACATGTAAAATATTTTCCTAACTCAGCTTGAAGTCTCAAAATAAATGCTCTGTAGGAATTAAATCATAAAACCCTAAAGAAAAATTAAAAAAAGAGGTATGGGTATGATTCAGTCATTTATGTATATAAATTAATCAAAATTATGAAAGAAAATGTTTTAGTTGGAGAGGAAATATTAAGGCAGTGATTTATAACTTTGACATTAACTTCAGTCTCATACAAAATTTAATAAATGACTTCTTCAACAAAGAGTGAGTTTAACCATAGTGTGATGCATGAAACCTCACGCACACAAAGTCAAACACTTCATTACCTAATGAGGATTAGACAGCAGGATGTGTCTTGAATAACAAACCCTTAGAAACAAAGGTCAAGCAAGCATACATTTTTCTTTCAGCAGCTCATGAAAGAGATTACAACTGCATTTGGTAGTAAAGTTCAGAAAACCTAATCAAACTGTAAAAGCACTGCTTTAAGGGATATATTTTTATAACCACAACTTGCGTCAGACACCGTTGCATCTGTGTGCGTGTCTTTGTGCGTAATTGGTTTGTCGCCTCTTGGTGTTGTAGAAAAGGGAGGGGAGATGGGAGGGAAGCATCTGGTGTGAGAATCTAATGCTGAAGATAACACAGCGGCTTCTGTGACGATGGTTACACAGATTCATTTATTGTGACATTATACTGAGCTGGAGAAATGTTAGGGTATGTTGCTCACCAAAACAGTGCTACAACTCAAAACTGCAAAACTCTTTAAAGATTAATCCAAACTGTTGTAAATCTTGTGACAGTTTATCAAAAAAAAAACTGAAGAAAATAAGTTTTAGGCAAAACTTTGGCATGCTCAGAATATGTGTTGTGCATGACTCTCAGCTACTATCACACCAAATGTCAGCTCAACACCTGCAAAATTAACTCTTATTGCCATTTTTGCATTTGTTAAAATGAGTTGGCTGTTGTGCCACCTTCAATGGGATCCAAAAGTTAATCTCTTGTATTCGCATACACAAAGATTACTTTCCTAGAGTTTCATTAAACTATGTCCAGTGCAGTGGTGTAGGCTACAGTTTTATAGTGGGTATACTGTGCTTAAAAACCAAAGTACACTGGTTAGTACAATGTAATTGTCAATTTATTGTTATTTCTAAATTATTTTTTGTCAATTCCAGGACATCCTTGTAAAAGAGATTGATGATCTCAATGGATTTCTTCCTGGTAAAATAAAGAAATAAAAAAAAAAAATTAAAAAAAAAGATTTTTGAGCATATTGAGCATTTCCAAATTTCTCTGATGCTTATATTTGTATAAATGTACAACAAACTTTTTACAACAGTTGGCTTTGCATTAAAAACTTGTTATAGAGTTTATAAAACAGTATCAAATCCAAACATGTTCAAGTATTAAGTAGTAAGTACTGAATTATACTATAATTTGCTGGATAAGCAAATGTTATAAACAAGCGCTCCATACAAATAGATCATTATAGAAGCATTTAACTGTTGTTTAATGTAGCAATGATGTGCCTAATGATATGTCATGTATCATTGTCCACTTTTAAATGGGTAAACTGAAATTCTTGAGCGTTTCTGGTGGTTATACTCTGTATATTCGCGTATTGTGTAGACTACACCACTGGTCCAGGGGTTCAAACCGCACCTCAGACAAACTCTCACAAATTCAAAGTCAAGTCTTTATTCACGCCGCAGAAGGTGAAGAGGCAGTTATGTTTTTGTCCATGCGCTTTGATTTTTCTGTGTTGCTAACAAAATATCTCATGAAGCAAAGGATGGATTGTAATTAGACTCCATGTTTAATCCACATCGTGCAACATCTTTGCTTGAAACTTTGCCAATAAATATTGGAGGCAATGTTGTTTCTTAGCAAACCATCTCATAAATTAGTGATGGGCACAGCGAACCGAAAATTTAGCTTCGCTAATTCATATTCTGCTAGCTAAAAATTAGCTTTGCTAATGTTAAACCACTAAACAAATGTAAACAATAGCGGAACCTAATGCTGAACCGCTAAGATGAACATCACTCAGTCTGCGGCACATGTCTTTGTATCTTTCCAGTTGAAGCTGCGTTGACCAGTTGTCTTGTCACGTGCACGTAGTAAGCCATTAGTGTGCCTTCAGCTTGCCACTGCTGCATCAACTAATCACGTCTTGTCACGTGCACATGTAATAAGCCAATAGTGTGCATAATGGACTCTTCACGACAAGCCTACAACAGACAGGAAGAAGCTTGTGAATTTTGTTAACGGACTCAAAGTTGACAAAACCTGATTTCAGTGGAAGCTAATTCCACTAACGGTTTCCAAAGTTAGCAAAAACACTAAACACTAAACAAAAAAACTGTTCCACTATTCCCTGTTAGTGGATTAGCGGCACTGTGACCACCACTGACATGGACCATTAGATCAGTTTAATGAAACTCTTTCAGAAAATCTTCATTGGATTGACATCTACAACTGACTAACTCATGAAGTTAACCTCATTCAAGAGAGTCACCAAAGCTAACTGATATTATTCAACACAAAAATAGCTATAACTCAATTAATTTTACCAATTTTGAGCTAATGTTTGATACGATTGAAGCAGAGAGTCATTCCAACAAAACTGCTTTGTTACCACATCTTGCAAGATCTTGCAGCTTTGCATATGATTGTGTGCAACTGGAACAGGCCCTGTGATGGACTTGTGACCTGTCCAGGGTGTACCCCACCTCTCACACAGTGATTGCTGGACATGGGCATCGGCGACCCCCGAGACCCAAAAAGGGAGAAGCAGGTAAAATATATGGATGGATGGATGTGTGCAACATTACTCAGAAGTTTTGAATAAACTGAGAATAACTCAGTCCATTTTCAACATATGATCTAGTCTAAAAGTCTGCCATGAAGGACAGCAAGCAACATGCATTCCTTTGGTATCTTTTTACACAGCATCAATGTTTGGTTGGTAGCATCAAAGAACAGAACAAATGCACCAAAAAATTGTGTTTATGTTATGTTTTTATATTACAAAGTTATTGATCATTCCCCCACACTAGGGTTGACAATATTAGAAGAACTTTGAATATTGTGATGACTATCAAATTTGATAAACCCACATTTTTCTCACTCTCTGTTCTGCCATCACAATAATCTAAACCAGGCGTGTGCTTCAAGACCAGTGAGAGACTGTTAGATGGACCAAAAATCAGATCCCTGCCTGGGGCCTTTCTGGGTGGAGTTTGCATGTTCTCTCCGTGCATCCGTGGGTTTTCTCCGGGTATTCCGGTTTCCCTCCACAGGCCAAACACATCATGTTAGGCTGATTGGTAACTCTAAATTCTCCCTAGGTGTGGGTGAGAGAGTGAATGGTTTTGTCTCGTTTATGTGTCCCTGTGATGGACATGCAACCTATCCAGGGTGTATCCTGCCTCTCGCACAGTGACACACCAGTGGCCCCCACGACCCGAAACAGAATAAGCGGGTAAAAATAATTGATGTATGTATTATTAGCATGCAAAATAAGATTGCATGGTATCTGTTATATAACAGCCTTTGATTTATTTTAGTTCAAGCAGTCCTTTGCAATATTGATATGATGATGATACACCATACCTTACAGAAAGTGATGGGTGGGCAGAGCAGCCATGTCAGTAACCCCACTCTTTTCCTGAGAACTCAAAGTACCTTTGTCCCCATTCTGTCAGTCAGAAGATGCTACACAGTGATGCACTATCTCAACCCAAGCCAGTAAGACTCTCACTGACTCTCAGCTGATAAATGGTATATACAGTCTCAGCACACGCTAATAACACTATTATCCATTTACCACACAATACACAGTCTCAGCAAAGAATGGCATGGTTTACATTCAACAAGATCAGCATTCAACCAAACAACCAGTCTCTTCACTCGCCCTCATTTACTGTTCACCATCATTGACCATTGTTCAAGACGTTTCTGGGTCATCCGAGGAATGACAAAGGTTGTAACTAAACACATTATGGGTAAAGAAGAATAAGCTGTATGCAGAAAAAAACTAGCCTATCTATGATTTTAACAGCCTAGTTTGTGTTTTGAATGTGTTCAGTTTGAGACAAGAATGAAGAGGTTGGTAGCAAATTACATGCTGCTTACAAAGGTCGTCTGATGATAGCAATTGTTTATATGGATACCCATTAACATAAGAATGGACTTCTCTTTCAGCAGCTGGCAGCTGGAAGTGGACTCATGACATTTTCCATCTGAGCATTAAAGTGAAAGAAAAACATCATTGGAGGTGCCTTTTTGAAAAGATAAAGAACGGTAGTTTTTTTTTCATTTTTGCTTAGAATAACAAAAAAATCCAATCAAAAACATAAAATATGGACATGCAAGTGCAAGCTGAGATGAGTACCTCAAACAGATAAAGGATCCACTTTGGCCATGTCAGCATGCATGTTTCTGGGGAGCTTAAGTCTGATATAAAATTCTTTGCCATTTTCATAAAAGATAATACTGAATAATCTGCAGCTTCAACCGACACTGAATGAATATGTCAAGACAAGAAACGTCAGGGCTGAATAAAATACATAAAGGCTGTGAGAAAGGGGGTTAAATAATAATGAATTATGTGAATAATATGCACACAAAAACACATACTCACTACTGCTGCCAAAATTTTTTCCCCCCCCCCCCCCCACACACACACACACATGTAGATGAACAGATGCTGGGATATATTCATCATTTAACGCGGGTTCCTCATTTTTCTGGACTGAATAAAATGTGCACTGAATTTAAGGAAATGCAAAGTGAGACGTCATTTAAATTTGACCCATCAAAATGAATGCGGTCATTTATTTACAGAATCAAATTTAACATCAAACATTTACATTAATTTGGCAAATTATGAAAATAACAATATAAGCAATCAATCAGGAAAAATCATACGGCCATGATTTTTCCGTTGCTGCACCAAAGACATTTATGAAAACTGTACAACTATGATCTTTTACCCACATGAATGTGGGTGAGCATTTTACACAGACATTTCTAAATATCTGGAAGAATTTCTACTTGATAGAAACTTAAAGATGAAAAGAAGTTTAGAGGGAGTTAAGATGGTATGTGAGGGAAATTAAGTGTTCACCAGAATCGACACTCTCCGGCTTTCTTCAGCTTTTCCTTACAGTACACTTAGGTGAATGAAATCGGCTCCTTTACCTGGAGATGTCTCAGGTGAGATTCCGTTTAACGCACCCTTTCAGCGTCTCAGTAGGATGCTGTTACTCGTCCGAAGTAATGGCGAGGCTCTGTTCGACACATATTCACCTCAGTGGAAAATGTTATAATCCCATGGAACTCGGAAGAGCTTTGTTGTCATGTCAGGAACTCCAACAGCACTCCATCAGAACTCAGCAGTACTTGAGTAGACTCTCACCGAACTCTACGCTCTCAGAACTCTTAGAACTCCGACAACTCTCTGAGTCTGTAACTCCGTGAGACTCTGTAAACCAGGAAGTACTGACATTTTAAAGGCTCTTTCCCGGTTCACTTTTTGGGATTTTTCATTGGTCAGAAACGACCAGAAGGGGTGTGTTTTTGTGACGTAATAGGTTAGAGACAGCGAGAATTGTTATGGGACAGCTCAGAAATGTTCTCACAGACCGAGAGGGTTTGTTGTGGCGTGTTTAAGAAACAGGTGCAAAACATCTCTATTTACGTCTGAGAGGATTCTAAAACATGACAGTTTTAACATAACAACTTGTTTTTCGTTTGACTGTAACCTTGTAAACGCACACACTTGCTCATTCAAAAGCAGAAATCAGAAAAATGCATAAACTCTGCACAGCTTTTAACATGAGAATAAAAATCATTACTCAGTTAATAAAATTGATTAGTTCACTGCAACATCTAAAATGGTTTGAACTAAGACACTTTGATTATCAACATTTGTAAGATAGTAATGATAATAAAAAGAGAGTGTTCTTTTCACTTGAATCTTCAAGAAAGAAAGTCTCAGGATGGGTGAACCTGTATCTATGTATTCAAATACATGAAATGACAGTTCCTGTCCCACAAGGTTCTTAAGGTCAAGAGTTTTGACCTTAGACTGGGTTTCGACGTAGGCCTAGTCCACTACACACACACACACACACACACATAATTTGTACATTTCTCTGTATTCCCTTTGGTAAATAAAGGAATCTTATTTTATTGTCGGATGTAACTGGGACCCGGTGTACATAATTTCGCTCCACCACATGTACCACATGAGGTGCGAATGACAATAAAGAAACTCTGACTCTGACTCTGATCTTTTAACTATTCTCATTATTTGCTGTGACATGATTTTCTCTGTGTTTTGTCTATTTAAATGTAAAGTTTGACAAATGGGCTCAGTTTTAAAGCAGGCCTTGTGGGTCTTTTTGACCCAAAGGCAGCAGGAGGGTTAAAAAGAGGGTGAATCATAAAGTACAGGACATTCTCTTGGCTGGAAACATCACATTTAAAATCAGAATGGATCGGGAGAAAAAAAAACTGAGTATTGAAAAATTGCAATTTTTGTTTAGAGGACATTTAGTTTACAGAGGAAGGAAAAAGTGAAATAGAACAAGGAAGTTTAGAAAGGAGGAAATGAGGAAAAGGTGTGCACGAGGGACTGAAGCAGTAAACCGCAGAGAGAAGCAGAACTGGAGCAGGAGATGGAGGGAGGATGCATGTTTGCACAACTGTGTTTCTGCAGTGACTGCCCGGATATGATGAATGGCCCCGCAGACAGAGCCCAGATACCGTGCCATTGAATGCAAACATCTCTTTTGTGTACACGCAGCCTTCTGTGATTCATCATTTGTTTTGGGTGTAGCTCGATGAAGTAAATGAATGTAGTAAATAAGTAAAAAGGCCCCCGTAATGACTGTGGTTGAATGCTAATGGAAAATACATTACTACTGCAGCTTCAATGCTTTAAAAGGGACACGGCAAAGATTTGTGATTTTATTACCCATCTGAGTTACAGACAAACATGTTTATTCTTGTCTAGCATAGATATCATTAGCTGCGTGCAAATCCAATTCTGATTCTGAAATGTGATGTGCACAGAGTTGTGATAATACGCTTTTAACAAAAGAAAAATAAACCTAAGGATTTGCTTGCAGCACTTTTATCAGCTAAAGGTTTACCCCCTTTCTCCTGGTGGTATGTAACTTTAACAATGATCACACAAAATTTGTAGTAAAATTCCGTTTTCAAAAGGAAGGTCAGCTTATGACGACCTTGCAGAACTTTGCAGTAATTTTCCTTTCATGCAAATAAATGGCTGATTATTTTTAAAAAGCTGCATTAATATGGGCACAAATTCCAGTCATATATATTTTGTGCTTCTATGTCAGACTGTGTAGTTGTGAATTAAGTTTTGTAACCTTGTAAAATAAAATGGCTGAGATTTCTGCTATGAACATGTGTAGATATAATGTGTGCATGTAAAAGAGATTTGTATTTGTAAAAAATAATTACACAAGTTACTGTTTTCTTCTTTTGTTACGATCTGTTTACAGATACAAAACTAAAGCTATGTGTAAAAATCTATGCTCAAGTTCCCGAACTTAAAACGTGAGTTTCAACTTGCAAATATGAATTATGGCCAGATTGTTCTTCCTCTCAGCTGATTGGTCAGTATCATGTCAATCACAAATTTAACAATCCAGTTGGAGAACAGATGGCTTTGGCTGTCGGGGTGGCGCTTTACAGAGTTGCAGGTCCTGGAAGAGTAGTACACTTCGAAGATGGAGGACGGTGCCAGCTCTTCTGCACCTCATTACTCAATGGCTTTGTGTAACAAAAACCAAATCATTATCCGGATAAATATTTGAAAAATCACATTCAGTAGTGCTGGTGCTGTCCTCCATCTTTAAAATGCACTACCTTATAACAATAAAGTAAATAAATTCTCCCTTTAGATCTCAAGTCTAGCCAGCTAATGCTATGACTCGTTCTGTGGAGGAGCTTTTCCAAAGGATTTTTGTTATTAATAAAAGAAAGCTTCTGTTACTAAAACTTTTTGATCAATTGCTGTTTGTAATATCTAATGTCCATTACAAATCCAGTTTTCTGCACTGCTAGCAAGTGTTCTTTTAAGCAAAATCGGAGCAATCTGAAAACATAAAGCCCACAGTTGTTTGGTCAAAAGATCTACATGAAGAGGTTGTAGTCACTGGATGAAGTACCACTAATCTGGACCTGACTGAAAACCATAGTTTAGTCTGTGACAGCATAGAAAAATGAGCCAAACAACACTTGAATTGTGGATATCCCATCACGTGTAAACAAGCTGATTTTTGTGTGAAACTTGCATCTTACAACTAATTTGTTGGAGACTCTGAGCTTTAATAACCCCATTCAGAGCCAAAGAGCCTGAGACACATGGATATCGGCCAAAAATGGTTTCTTTAAAACTATTTTTAGGCTTTATTTTATGCATTTGGGTTAAGTTTGTAATTACAGCTCTGCTGCAGAGATGGAAAGAATGAGGGAGAAAAAAGAGGAAAGCAAACAGAAGGGAAATAAAGAAAGCCTTTTAATACTTTATTTTTTTCTTATTTGCCTTATTTTCTCAAAGATTGTTTTCTTGTTCTTCCGCATTTCTGAAATTTTCGCAACTTTCTCCAGCTTTTCTCTCTTTGTTATTTTTGCTGTTCTTCTCACTCAGAGCTTCATCCCTCTCACTCTTCTCTCACATCTTCTTCCTGCTCAACAACAAATCGTTGCTGGTAACCATGCCGGTGGATCAAGTGGCAGCCTATTAATGTACATGCGTATAGCCTGAGTCTAGCAGTCCTGCAAGGTGATCTGAAAATCGATGCTGTTGGTGTGCAGCTCCACCCCCCAGCTTTGAATATGCAGCCTTCTCTGTCTGCTTAGCCAAGCACAATACAGTTGCATCACACAAATATAAACAAAAATATATACACACTTTGCATCATGAGATCTAAAATTTATTAATGAAAGTTGAGGGGAATGGCCACACAAAGGTTAGAGAAAGTGAGCCTGTGATCGGTGAAAAGATGAAGCACCCACAACTGCCTGCACACTCATTTGCTCTTTGGGCCCCTGACTAAGGCCCTTAACCCCCCCCCCCCCCCATCTGCTCCCTGGTCTGCCTTAGACAGAAACTCTCTGCTCCACGGGTGTACTCACATGTGCAATGGGAAAAATGCCTATAATTAATTTCTCCATTGGGGATTAATAGAGTAGAATAAAAATAAAATCGAGTGAGTGGAAATATTTTATGTCATGTAAACATGATTGTTAAATCATGTTTCTTCCAACTGAGGCGGCTGTCTAAACTGAAGCCCATATTGTCCAAAAAGAACCTGGAGACAGTAATACATGCATTCATTACATCTAGGCTTGATTACTGCAATTCACTCCTGTTTGGTATCAGTCAGACCTCCATTGCACGACTACAACTGGTCCAGAATGCAGCAGCCAGATTTTTAACCAGTACAGGCAAAAGAGAGCACATTACACCAGTTTTGGCCTCACTGCACTGGTTACCAGTTCACCTTAGAATCCAGTTCAAAATACTCATGTATGTCTACAAATCACTGAACAGTTTTGCGCAACCCCCCCCCCCCCCCCATCTCTCTGATCTGCTACAACTGTATGTCCCACCACGTTCCCTGAGGTCAGCGGACCAGTTGCTCCTCACAGTTCCAGGAACTCGTCTTAAGCGCAGAGGTGACAGGGCCTTCTCTGTAGCAGGACCAAGACTCTGGAACGAGTTACCTCTGCTTGTCAGACAGGCCACCTCCCTCTCGGTTTTCAAGTCCCGCTTAAAAACTCATTACTATTCAGTGGCTTTCAACACCTGATGATCTGTGTCTTGAACCTGTACGCTCCACACTGGTTTGTCGTCATTATCTGCATCGTTTTTATGTCTATATTCTGATTTACCTCATTTTGTATTTTGCTTTGTGTGTTACCTGTTGTTTTGTCTGTACAGCACTTTGGTTGGCCTTGTAGCTGTTTTAAGTGCTTTATAAATAAAGTGGTATGGTGTGGTGTGGTGTGGTGTGGTGTGGTGTGGTGTGGTGTGGTGTGGTGTGGTATGGTATGGTATGGTATGGTATGTTATGGTATGGTATGGTATGGTATGGTGTAGTGTGGTGTGGTGTGGTGTGGTGTGGTGTGGTGTGGTATGGTATGGTATGGTATGGTATGGTATGGTATGGTATGGTATGGTATG
>NC_056510.1:11300406-11305822 GCF_014905685.2 Nematolebias whitei | reverse complement strand
TGGTATGGTATGGTATGGTATGGTATGGTATGGTATGGTATGGTATGGTATGGTATGGTATGGTATAGGAGTGAAATTCAGACATCCTTCTCCCCAGCAGCACACAAGTGCTTCCTGGGGACTCTCAAGGTGTTCCCCAGCCCCAGTGGGATATCTAATCCCTCCATTGAGTGTTCTGGGTCTTTAAAAAGGGTTTGGGCCAAAAAAGTCTCCAAAGAAAAACAACCAGATGGGATGCTGGTGTAGATTCTGACATCCAGGACACGCTGAAGTTAAAAATTAAACTGTAACTGGACTCCTTTTTTGTAGATAATGTTTCGCTTTCCCTTAGCTGAGAAGACATGTACGTCAGATGCTTGAACCACCACAGCTGACCTCTTGATATGAGGGAGCTGCAACTCCACTCTGAGCTCCTCCTAAATGATAGAGCTCCTCAATCTGTCTCTAAAACTGAGATCACTCATCCTACAGAGGAAGCTCTTCAATTCTTTCATCTGGAATTTCATAACTTCAGACATGATCTCATGAACATAAAGGAGGGTTAGATAATCAACAGCTCAGCTCCTTCTTCACTAAAACAGACTATTTCACATTCAAAGTACTGAAAGTCATGGGTTAAAAACACCAACAGCTACACCCTGTTATCTTGTTGATGAACACTACAAACATGATTGGAGACAAGGACAGCCCTGGTAAAGAACAACCTACACCAGTAACAAGCTCGTCTAGGTGTCATGGATGCAGCCACAAGCTTGTCTTTGGCCATACAGGAACTGGATAGCTTTTAAAATTGTTCTTGTCCCACAGCACACCAACTATTATCCCACTGAGTACATACTGGAGTCATAAGACTTCTCCAGGTCCACAAAACACATGGGGACTCTGAAAGGCAAAGAGTTAATATACTTAAAACATTGAAGGGGAAATAAAACAATGTAAACCACTGAAACATAAATGTTCAGACAAACATATATATATATATATATATATATATATATATATATATATATATACAGTAGTCCCTCGATTCTTCGCAGTTCGATTTTCGCAGACTCACTCTTTTGTGGGTTTTCAACGTAAGATTGTACATGACACACGATTGGCTGATTGATGGAAGGCAACCAACCACTGGGACATTTCCCGGTGGCCTGGCCCATTCAGTGATCATCGAAGGGTCCCCTCCTTTCTCTTTCTGAGGCTGTCTTTCACAGCAGAGCAGACGCGTGCCTCAGAAAGAGAAATGAGGGGGTGGGGTCTGTCTTTTCCCATCGCTGATGTGGGAGATTCAGTGAGGCAAATACCAGAGTGAGCGGCATGGATTGTTTATTTAAAATAATCAAGCACAACTCCAAATGAGCCTTTAGTCCCCCTTGGAAATCAGTGAGTAGGCCAGGTCACCAGGAAATGTCCCGGTGCTCCCGTTGGCTAGTCCACCCCCAGGCACTGATTGACTCAGTAATCGTAGCATCAGTATGTCTGCTCTCTTTCACTGTGCTCTTTTAAAGAGTTTAGAACAGTGTTAAGAACATTGCAAAAGTGTGGGAAGGATTTATAAAGCTTTACAATATATAAATCCTAAAATAAATATAGCGTCCCTACTTGGCGGATTTTCACCTATTGCAGGGGTGTCTGGAACGTAACCTCTGCAATGTATTTTTTTTCTTTCTGTTCTTTTATTGTGTTCTATGTTCCTCAGTAGCAGCGGCAACTTTGACATATCTGAGGCCAGTAGACAAGAGAGCACACCAACACAAAGATCTAATCTGCTCACAGCAATAACTACTGTATCATGGAAGACTGTTGGAAATGATTTCTGTCAACCTTACCATGAAACAACTTGACAAATCCCAGTTTTACTCCTGTGCACAATCATGCAGAGTCTGCACTAAACTTTATATCAGTACCTGTATGGTCTCTTCTCACTGGCTTATCCTGCTGTGTTTATGATAAGCTTCAAAGACTTGTAGCACTTTTACAGGTCAATGGGAAGCCACAAAAATAGCTGCTTGAGAAAGGTTGTACTCAAACACAGAGCAGCCATTCATGAGCAGGAATTCAATGATTTTCAGTGATCAGAAGAACCCCAGAAGAACTGTAAGTGGAGCAGAGGAAGACCAGTTTGAACCTTCATTACCTCTGTGTTGTTCAAATCTTGCTAAAGTTTACAGAGCAGAAGATCTCTGCAGATTTTTTTTTCAGAGGAAAGGAAAGAAAGGAAAAATAAGAACGAAAGAAATCTTGAAAAAGTTTGCAGAAATCAAAAAATAATTGTAAACAGGTGTTGTCTTTTACCTTATTTTCATTTCCAACGTCTCCTTAACTTGTACATGCACAACTAAGTGGCAATCAAAGCGTCGTTTCACTTTGTTAGTGTATACTGGTGTACCGCCAAAGTTGCAACAATCTTGTATGATCTGTTAGTAAAAGTGTTTGATGGAGATCAGTCTCAGCTACAACCCCAAACTTTAACTCTATATCCACAATCTTTACTGTTAGAGCCATTTGTGTGTTTTTAAGGTCAGCCGTTGATCAGTTATAGATGTACATCCAATGATTACATTCTGAGTTTCAATAAAATCTATTTGCTAGTTCATGTGAAATTTTACTCACAGGCAAATAGGGCTAATGCCAACTATTATCGTAACAATGTTAAACAAATATCTGTGTGATCTGTTAGCGCTTGGGGTATTTGTTGAGGATGATGCTCAGCTACAGATATACCACATTTAAGCTGTAAATGTGACAGAGTTATACATATTTTGTGTTTGCTAAGTTTGATTAGCTTTGCTAGCCAGCTTAAATCACATTAACTCCAAAAAGGTAATAATTTCTGAATGTACATTCAGTGATTGCTTTTTAAGATATTAATGAAAATCCTCCCAGTGGTTTATGAGATGTTTTGCTAACAGAAACACACACCATCAATTGCATTCTCGTGGTGGTGAGTGATAAAGATGCAAAAATAAAAGTCTAAGCATTTAGGAAAGTGTAAAATATTGAGGACAGAGTGACTCAGAGGCAGACAGAAACTGGGGCACACGCAGGAGGAAACAGAACGTCGGTGTTCTTTAAAGTTGAGCCATCACAGCCACTAACTCCCTGACGCTTCCTGCCAGGACTCGTCCTCTTCATCCTCAGGTGGACACTTCAGAGCTTCATTCCTTTATAGCCATCTGTTTCTCACTCTCCCTGGTCCTACTTTTCTTTTTCACTTTATTTTAAAAAGAACAGCATGCCTTAACTACATGTGGTGTGGCAACAGAACCAGGAAATATTTTTTAAATTTTCTGACTGGGTGTCCTGACTTGCACTATCAGGGATGCAGGGACTTGTTGAATGAGACGCGTCCACACGTCCATTCATTCAATCCGTCTGTTTTCTTCTAGTTGCCTTAAATCTAGTTCTTATTTTGCGTAGATTATAATCTTCAATTAACATACACACAACAAACACAAAATCCTGCCTAGTTTTTGTCTGCAGTGGTTTCAACTGAAAAACAAAAACTAAAAAGCAACAGAAGTTTGGTCTATGAAGTAAATGGACTGTACTTATATAGCACCTTTCTAACTTATCAAGATAGTCAAGGTGCTTTACACTACAATCTGTCCCCACATGTACCCATTCATACAGCACTCTACTAGATCTATACAAAGACTAATCAGTGCTTTATCACATTCATACACCGATGAGACACACATCGGAAGCAATGAGGGGTTCACTGTCTTCCCCAGGGACATACTGTATTATTGATGTTCATAAAAATGCTTTAAAGTGTGATCTCTCATATTTTTAACTTGGATTTAAATTTTTTTTTTTATCATTTATGACCATTGACACTTTCAGGTTTATTCCTATCGGTTGTCTTGCAACTTTTTTTCAAAATGGATTATTCATATATTTCTAAAAGCTTACAGTAATTTGTTAAAAAGTTTATTCCAATGGTAAATACTGAAAAACTAATTTCTTTGGATGTTGATATCTTCAAAACAAAGAACCATTACGTTCTTCTGTAATAATAAATGAGCGCGACCTGACAAAAAATTTTGATCTTGACTTTATATAAGATTCCAATTTTTGTTAGTTAAAATGTCTCCTGATTATTCAGTGATTTTTATGGATGATAGCTTAAAAAAAAATTGCAAAAAAATACCAGAACTGTATTATTTTAGTAATACAATGGGAAGATTTACTGTTTTTATTCATCAAAGGGGTGGAGTTTATCCATCTCCCATGGGTTTATAAATTTACTTGTAGTAGCTAAACACCTCGTTTCATGATTTTTTTCTCTGTTTAAAGATTTTAAGTAAATCAGCAATACTTTGATCAACAATGTTTGTTGTTCATAATCAATTTGGTGCAAAAGCAAGAAGTTTTCAATAGATCTGATCCTATTATGATGTGACACTGCAGGATAACAAAGCTACACTGTTTTCCCCTCCAAACATCCTGCACATCATAAGGCTGCACATGTACTGAAACTGTTGCTTCATCTTGTCAAGGTAGGCATTTCATCATGAGATTATCAAAGACTGGGTGCTGAAATCATCAAGTCTGTAAACTTTAAACCTTCTGATGCATTATAACAGGAGTTTTCAAACTTCATATTCAAAGGTCTGAATCTGAAGTTGAGTGAAGGTCTAGAACAACTAGCAGGAATCAAATAGTTTTTCTTGAACTTGCTTTCAAAAATGGTTCTGTTGACCTTTAATTGGTCGCTTGTGAACCTAAGCTGCTTTAACTTTTTATGATTAAAATCAAATAGTTTAAAGTTGAATAACTTGATTCCTTTTTAAGCCTCGGGAATTTAAAACACCCATTTTCACACAAAAATAAATGTAATAAATAAATTAGGTTTAAAGGTAACAAAAGGCTGTCAAAAAGAAAACAGACTTGGATCATGTTACTTGAAAATTATTATGATTGGGATGAAAAAAGGGGCAGATATAATAAGATTTTTTCTTCTTTCTGCTGCCTTTCATTTTAAATATCTTGTATTTTTTTATATTGTTATGGAATTGTTTTGTATTTTTTTTAATGAATAAACTTTATACCATACCATACCATATTTACTGCTAGAAATTCAACCATTGAACCTAATTTTTATGTGTTTCAGTCAAATGATCTGTTTTTCACACCAAACATACTGACACCGACTCATTCCTTCACTTATTTAACCTGTTCACTCTCTACACTTTCACCCAGCAGTAAACAAACCTTTCATTGTGTTAACAATTTCCTGCAGGATCAATAAAGTTATAGCTTATCTTATCTTATTGTATTGTATCGTATTATATCTTATTGTATCATATTGTATCGTATTGTATCATATCGTATCTCATCATTTCATATCTCATATATCATCATATATCATCATATCTCATCTCATCATATCTCATATCATATCATCATATCTTAT
>NC_056510.1:11298049-11300396 GCF_014905685.2 Nematolebias whitei | reverse complement strand
ATCTTATCTCATCACATCTCATCTCATTATATCTCATCATATCTCATATCATATCATCATATCTAATCTCATCTCATCATATCTCATATAATCTCATATCATCTCATCATATATCATCTCATCATATATCATCTAATTGTAACTCATCTCATCATGTCTCATCTCATCATATATCAACTTATCTCATCTTAGCTTATCATACCAATGCATTTCAATGCACTACAGTAAAAAAATCATGTGAACTAGATTTAGATTCACTTGTTGTTCCGTAAGAATATGAACCAAATTCTAGACTTAGAGAACGTCTGCATTATAAGATGAGTAATATGAAAAAAAAAAAAAAGACCTGGAAAAACTGTACATCTGAAACAAATTATCATTCAAGGATGAGAAAAGAGATTGCTTTAGTTATTACAGTACTCTTTTACAAACAGAAAGTGCAACACACACACACACACAGAACAGTACACACCGTGTTGAAACTCAATACCGTATATGAACACACACACACACAAAGGATGCAAACAACTTCTTAACAAAAACAGTTACAGGCTTTTTAAATTTGATTAGGTGCAATATCTTATTCTAACAACTTCACACCAACAAATTTCAGTGTTTATTTTGCAGACATATCACCTAAATGTTTTATTGTGCCATTTGAAGTTTGTTTAATAAATACCATTTTTGGATGAAAGTTTAGATCCCAGCATCTTCTCTGAGTCAGCAAGGACATGAGAAATGATCTGTTGAAGTTTACTCACCGCTGAACACTAACATCCAGCAGAGTCACTTAATGCTACAACATGTTGGATGCTTTCAGTTGTGTGTTTTTAAATGCTTACTGAAAGCTGCCACAGCCAATATGAGGGTGACCACGATGGAGATCCAGGACACCCAGAGAGCCTTCTTCCTGTAGTTCTGGGCCTCATGGGGCTTCAGGCGCATGCTGCTCTCCAGGAGACCTGTGGTGCGAAACACAAATCCACTTACAAGAATAGTTCTGCTTTTCTTTTTGTGTCTGTTTTGGATAATACATTTGAGCTCTTTTACTGTATGTTTCTGTGCAATTATAAAAAGCATCTTGAGGGAAAGTCAGAGGTTTTCCCAAACTCTTAAACTGTTAGAAATTAATCTTCATTCGTATGTGAGTATTTATGCTGATATTTAATTCATTTATTTAACTCCCAAATTGGTGGGTGAGTTACTGCATTATATTTTAATACAGGATAATATGGTAAGACAAGTTCTGAACCACTATAAAATACTCAAAAACTGAACAAACATTAAAAAAGTTCATGTCATGATCCAACCAGTACATCTCACATTACTGAATGAAATTGTACATAAAGTCATGTACATGTTTTGACCAAAATTATTACAACTGTCATTTCTCAACAGTAGATTATCTTTGCCTAAAACATGAAAGACAGCGTGATATACACCTTTTGTTAAGCCGTTAATGATATTAATTGCTCAAATCAATCTAACCCAGGTTGCTATGACAATCTGAGTGAATGTGTCTAATAATTATTGCAATGTGATGGCATTTAAACCAAAAAATATATAAAAAACACGTACAAATGAATTTTAAAGAACTAAGGCCTAAAGTTATGAAGCTCATTTCACAGTAAATGTTTCAGATGTTTTTCCTCATACATGTTCTACATTTATATATATATATAACATATATATATATATATATAACAATGTACCCAAATCATATTATTTTATGATTCAAATGGAGCACCAGAGCCAGAAAACGCTGCAGTAAACGTGTGTGGTGCCAGCTGTGATGAAGCTGACAGAGTGGACAGGTTTAACAACATTAAAACACTTTTGAACGTTAATTAACACCCTCCATCTTCTTGTTATCACCTGCAAATAAAGCACTGACAGCATAATTAAACATGAGGGATTTGAACAACGTGAAATGGCTATAAACCGTTGTTAATCTAAAACTAAATGAAACGGTCATGCTGAAGCAGTGCCAACAGACAGCTTGTCCAGTTTTATGGCTTAATGACCTTCATTGATGGCAGAGAAAAGGGCCCTCAGTAAGCTACTATGCATCATGGACAATGCTGACCATCCTCTGCACGGCACCATCATGAAGCAGAGGAGCTCCTTCAGTGGAAGACTTCTGTCCCAGCCCTGCTCCATGGACAGACTCATTCAGCCTTTATTTATACAGGTTAGTCTCTTTAAGTCACAGGGACTCATTTACAAGAGAGAACTGCATCAGATTCAGGAAGTCATTTGTCCCTCAAGCCATGAGACTGTTCAAATCCTCCCCGTGCAGTAAAAATAGAGCCGCGTAAATCTGCGGCACACCGGACACTTATGTATA
>NC_056510.1:11276445-11297649 GCF_014905685.2 Nematolebias whitei | reverse complement strand
ACGGACAGATTCAGGAAGTCCTTTGTCCCTCAAACCATCAGACTGTTCAACTCCTCCCATACAGTAAAAATAGAGCCTTGTAAATCTGCAGTACTCCAGATACACATGTATGTATGTTTATATGTACATATGCAAGTGTATATACAAATGTATGTGTATGCTTAGATGTGTATGTATACATATATATTGGTTAATCATGAATGTAGTACTTCCTACCACCTTGTGCATGTGCATATTGTCTTTTTCCAAATTTGTGTATTCTTCTTCTTTTTTGATTATTTCATTTGTGTCGGGTTTAATAAAGTATCTATCTATCATCTATCTATCTATCTATCATCTATCTATCTATCTATCTATCTATCTATCTATCTATCTATCTATCTATCTATCTATCTGTCTATCTGTTTATCTATCTGTCTGTCTGTCTGTCTGTCTGTCTGTCTGTCTCTGTCTGTCTGTCTGTCTGTGTGTCTGTCTGTCTGTCTAACTCAATACGTTTTCAAGATATATATACAGGTATAATCAGGTCTGTCTTGTAAATGAGTCCTCGAGGCTCAATGGGATTTACCTGTCTAAATAAAGGTTGAATGAATGAATACACATATAAATGCACATATTTACACACAAATATGTGCTTCTTCAAATGACTAAATTATCATATATGTCACATCTTTACCAAAACAAAAGTATGGTAAATATAACAGCATAATCAGTACATTTAACTGTGTTGTGTTTTATTCACTTTTGTAAAGTAGAAAATAATATGATGCTGAGCAGAATAATCTCCAGAAACATTTAAGTTAATTTTTTTGTGTGTGTGTGCATGTCTGTGTGTACATTAGGGGGTTTTGGCTGATGTCACAGACTAAACTGGCCAAATTTCCTTCTGCCTGCAGCTCTTACATTCACTTGAAATGTGAGAATGACTCTGCAGGTTCATGCATCATTTATGAGGCTGAACTTTCACATCCAAAGGAGATTTTAATGCTGTTGGCTGTCATTGTATCCAGTAATCTGTCCTGGGATTGTTGTATGGACTACAAAACCAAGCAAATGATGTGGACTGAAACTATCAAATCAAATCCCTTCATTTGTTTTTTTCAGTCTCAAAAATGGGACGTTACATATACTGTTGATCATGCTTCCTTATTTAATACGGGTCTGGTTGTGGAATGAAGCTGATGCACATTTAGGTTGTTCTTAAATCAGTGGTGTGATATCTTTTTCCTGATGTCAGGAGGTCATAAACAAAACATGGAAAGGGGAAACCTACTTGTCACATTTTTATTGCTCTGGTAGCCAGGAGACCAAGAAGAACATATATGTGTCCTTGATTTGTGACGTCTTTACACTGCCCTGCAATGGTCTGTACAGCACCATCATCCAGAGGGAGATCAGAATAAAGCTCTTTCCACAGAAAGGAGTCAATTGAGGTGATTTGGGGATTGGGATGGCGTCTTCCTCTAAAGGATTTTAAGAATGTCCTACCCCAGGACACAGGAGACCCCAGTATATACCTAGAACTCACTAGTGGTATTGTAAAGTGTATCATCTCAGGCTTGAGAACACCTTGGGAACGCAAAGAAGAACCTGGAGTATCATAGGAAAGAGGGATGTCTGGGTGTTTGTTATTGGACCGTTTCCATTTATCCATCCAGGACATGGATGGATGGATGGATGGATGGATGGATGGATGGATGGACGGACGGACGGATGGATGGATGGATGGATGGTTGGATTGTTAAAAACTGTACATAATTCAAGCAACAAAACAAAATAAACATTTGTAGACAAAAAAAAAACAAACTTTTTTTCAGATGCAAGAGCATCAGTAACCACTTTAGAAATATAAGCATCGTGTTCATATGTTTTTAAATAAATCTTTGTAGTACACTTGAAATAATATTTGTCTAATTTTTTTTTTTTTTTTTTTTTTTTTGTGGTTATAAATGACAAAGACAGTCGTTTTGTATATCGTCATCTGCATGACCTTCACTATCTGGTGAATACTCATTTTAGCTGTAACTGATTTGGTGTGAAGAAAAAAAATAATTCAAAGAAAAATCACATGTCTCCGAAGGAGCTTAAAATCTTTTGGGGGCCTCTTGGCAGAACGAATTAAATCACTGTTCACAGTGTGAAACTCTGTTAGCACAGTCAGATTAGTGCCAACTTTATTTTGTACAGTTAAGGGCTGGTTCATCTGAAGTACAGTATTGTAAGTCATTCTAATGTTTCCTAAAAGACTGTGTGTATGTGTGCATGTGTGTGCATGTGTGTGCCAGGATGCATTCATACAAATAAGCCCGTGTGACTGAGCCAGTAAACCTGGTCTTCTACTTCTATTCTAATTTAGAATAATGTTGCTTACTGTAACATGTTTGTGGGAGCCGCTGTAGCTCGGTGGTCAGTGCCGCCTGTCAGGTCTGGTAATCCTGACGTTGAAGCTTTGAGCCCAGGTTGTGTCAGGAAGAGCATTCGGTGTAAAACAATTTCCAAATGGCTCGTGCCAGTTATAATATGAGGCAGAGCCTTCAGTTATCAGGCTCCTCGATCTCTTGTGGAACCAACTTCCAGTTTCTGTCCGTAAGGCTGACACATTGTCCAGTTTTAAGATTAGGCTTAAGTCTTTCCTTTTTGATCAATCCTATAGTTAGGGTTGGTTTAGGTTTCCTGAGCTATCCCTTAATTATGCTGCTATAGGCTCAGACTGCTGGAGGCCAAATTGGCATTTCCTCACTCTGCTGCTGTCTCTACTTGCCTGTTTGTATTTGTAATTATTTCTATCATGAACATGTTTTTTTTTTGTATTTCCTCCAATAGAAAGTTCACCTGGACCTGCCATTTTGTGTTTGATTCTCCTTCCTGTCCTCTCAAACCCGAGCTGGTTAAAACAGATGGCCGCTCGTCCTGAGCCTGGGTCTGCTGGTTTCTTCCTGTTAAAAGGGAGCTTTTCCTTTCCACTGTCATCTTTGTGCTTGTTCAGGATGTGAGACTGTGATGAAGTGAAGATTCAATGCTATCTCTTGGCTTCCTTAGACAGAGCACTAATTGTTTTTGTAATGTTTGTGAATGTTTCTGTTCAGTGCCCTGAGACTACTTTTGTTGACTTGTTTGTGAATGTTTCTGTTCAGTGCCCTGAGACTACTTTTGTTGACTTGACACTATAAATAAACTGAATTGAATTGAACTGAATTGAACTGAATTGAATTGGGGCAGCACAGTGGCGCAACTGGTAGAGCTGCTGCCTCTCAGCGAGCAGGTCCCTGGTTCAAATCCTGGTCCAGGGGCCCTTCTGGGTGGAGTTTGCATGTTTTTGCCGTGCATGGATCATGTTACATGTTTGTAATGGTAAAAAAAAAAATGCAATGATAAAACAACAAAACACTTACTTCCTAAAATTTGTGATTTTACTAAAATTTGAATGCTATTTTAAATATTAAAACGCTTGAACTTTTGGAGTTGATCCAACTCAAAATGTCCATCACAGCTAATTAAGTTTAGAAATCACAAAACTGGCTATAACTCGGCCAATTTTACAAATATTGTTCTATTATAGGATGTGGTAGTTGCTGAGAGTCTCCCTCAAATCATTGTCTGAGTGCTGACTTCTTAACCTAACCACTGTAGACAATTGTTGAACCAGTGGACAGACTTTAACAAAACTCTCTGAAAGCAAACATCAGGTGTCTATTTACAATTATTGAAGTCAGCTAGCTGCTAGCTAACTTTAGCAAACACAAAAATAGCTACAACCCGACAATTTTACAGAAACAGAGCTCAAATTTAATGTGTTAGCACAGTAACTGTTATTGTTGTCTACTGTCATCATTCTTTGTTAAAAACAGGTCTCTCTTGTAAATGAGTCATGGAGGCTCATTGAGACTAACCTGTTTAAATAAAGGTTTAATGAGTCATTTATAACACTTACAGTAATCTGACTGTTTTAAGGCTACAACTTTTCTCATAACCTGAAAATTTTTAACAAAATACATACACATTTTTAGTGATACACTATTTTTTTAAATACACTTTTACTTGTTAAAAGTGAAGGTGCTAAATGTTTGTTCAGACCAAAAATTACAACAGTTTGCATTTGTTTTTAATGCAAAATCTCTAGTAGTAACTATTTAAATAGTAGTGCGGGGACCCACAGATAAGTGGAGGATCCACAGAGAAGAAATAAACTTTATTTAAAGTAGAAGTTTTGTGTGCATGTGTGCGTGGTTGGGGTTGGGGGGCTGAGACAGTGTGGTAAATCACATGATCCCTGACTGGAGGAGCAGACAGAAGGCATGTGTTCAGCATCTCCTCGCTGCCTACATCTCTCTGTGTGACTCAAGCACAGGAGTCTCCACTCTGCATGCATGTCTATGGTTGTGCGTCTTGACATTTGTCGTTGTCACAGCTTTAGCTTTCCAGAAATAAATGAACATTGAGCCTAACTCAAGTTTTTTGTAGTTTTTTTGCAAAAAATAATTCCCTAAACGAACAAGAAAAGGGAACGTCCTGGGAAATTTGAAGGATTGTTTACATTTCTAAATAATCTGATTGTCTAATAAAAACCTTTCTTAAGATTTTTTTTATCAAATCACTTCCCAAATGTTCCCAAACATTTCCACATTTTGTCACGGTACATCCACAAACTTCAAAGTATTTTACTGGGATTTTCTGATAGCTCAACACAAATCGGTGCATAATCGTGAAGTGGAAGGAAAATAATACATGGTTTTTGCTTTTGGTTTACAGATAAGAAGCTAAAAAAACGTAGTGCTCATTTTCAGTCAGCCCCTTTCTTTTGAAACCCTGAAAAAAAGAAAGGAATTAGTATTTTGTTCGTAAAATGTATAAAGCATGATGCACGCTTGTGTTTGATTAAAGTTTTTCTGGAGCAAAGCCGCTCAGCTGCTTTATTGTTAAAATAAACTTTCCCCCGTTGCCACTACCTTAAATTATTTTAAACAACAATGGTGCAGTGCGACCTTGTTGGGTTTTTTTTTTTTTGCTTTAAAACAAGTGCATCTAGAAATATTTGAGTATTGTGACAAAGTTCAACTTTTTTGTCAATTGTTTTAGAAAGTGAAACTCATATATTACATAGATTCATTATAGAGCTGTCATTTCTAACCCGAACCCAGAGCCCGGCCCCGAGCTATAATAATGTGCTTAATGTGAGGGCCGGGTCGGTGTTGGGCTTTGGATTGTGTCAGTGGATGAGTGCGGCTGACGATCCAAATATATGGCAACGAGGCTTGTCATACAATCACCAGCTGCACGTGGCCATTTGACCGCATGCTGACCGGCCTTGAAAGAGGTAAAAAGTTCAGTTAAGCTTCAGATGGACTACTGCCAGTGATCCATCAGCCCAAATGGACGTTCATTCAGCTGCTGCGATCAATGAACACGCGCAGCCAATGACCCGAACAGGTGAGATCACAAAATCTCTGACATGACAGAGCAGGGTCCATGTCTGAATAATGCAGAATGCAGGCAGAAGCAGGGATTTAATGCACTTTGACAGCCATGAAAGGACAAACACCGCCTCAGCTATGATCGTCTGCCCCCTTTTACAAAGCCGTACACATCTGCCGACTGTTAATAACTATATAAGCAGTCAAAGCTTAATTAAAAATGTTGGGGCTTTTTTCGAGTTCGGATCTGTAATTACTGTTTATTTGTCAGGTCGGATGGGGTTCGGAAATGATGGCTACGAGCTGGGGCCAGGTTGGGTCGAATTTTGGGGGGGCTGATATTTTGCTATAAACATCAATATTAGAAATAAAGGCTTGAAATACTTTACTCTATGTGTAATGAATCTGTAAGTTTTATGAAATGGTTGACAAAAATAATTGAACACTTTCACAACATTCTTATTTTTTGAGACATTCCTGTACAAACAGAACAGAAGCAGCTGCTTGTGACTGAAGTTATGCGCTCCAGACCAGTTTCTACAGAAAGACATATTTCACATAATCACTCTCCATAGTGGGGTTTCAAAAAGCCCAGGGTCATTTCAAACTGGCAGATGTGGTGAAGTTTTGATTCAACATCTTTTAGAGACTCTTCCTAAATGGTTTGAATTTGCAGAAAATCAGCAAACTGTGTTGCTTCCTATTACAACAAGACTCTGTAGTGGCTGCAGGCATTTTGGTCAAAATCAAGAAGTAAAATGGCGTTTTGGAGTCACAAATGTGACAAATTCTGCAAATTCTGTAAATATGTTTGGGTCAATTAATGCGCTGCTGACAAATCATTACACAAAACATGGTTCTTTCTTTCATATATCAAAAGGAATTAGGCCAGAAAATCTGAACAGAACATCTCCATAATCTTTATCTCTTAAAGGAAAAAGGCAGCAATACGTTTTTTAGCTCTTGTATTTCTGTGTATTGAAGTGTCTAAATGATCCAGTTCAAGATGGCCGCTACAGCTAATTGTCCTCAACAAATACAAAACTGTCTCTGTCAGACATTGTTACAGATATTGGGTTAAAATTTGATGTGAAACTGGCTGAAACTGGTCCCCAACATAAACTCTTAACACGACTCACAGTACAAGATATTAAAACATTTTCCATTAACTGTTGGGAGTCAGTACTGTTTGTTAGCAAAATATCTTGTGAAACAATGAACAATTATTGAAATTTTCAGAAAGTCATCATTGGTTCAAAGCTACAACTTATTAGGTTTTATTGTCAGTCCAGTTTAAGATGGCTGCCACAGCTAATCTGCATTAGCCAAAAAACAAGGCTTTAATTCCATTAGATTTAGAGATATTAAGTAAGTATTTGATGTGGTAGTAGCGGAACGTCATTCATTGCACATGCTTTGAGTGTGCGACTTCACAAAGTTGTGTGAGATCATACTTATTTTTAAAATTTGTGTGGGAGTTCCTGTTCCACGTATGTCCTGAGGTCACTAGATGGCGCCATACAGGCATATAAAAGGCATCTGATGACTTCCCTTCGACTCTGGAGCATTACCCTGCCTGTGGTTCGTGCTTCTAGCCTTTTGGGATTCTCTAGACTTAAGATTACTCTTGCCTTTGTGATTTTTCCAGCGTGCCTCCTAAGATCTGCCAGTTCCTGGCCTCCCCTGTGAAACTCTGGAACCTTCCTCGTGTCCTCCTCAGCTGTTCTCCTCACTCTCCAACCACACACCCTTCTGAGTTTACTGGACCCTCTCATTATTGGGACCAATCCATCATCCTTCTACCACTAAGAACCAAGAACATTCTGATCAACCCATTACTGCAGTACCTTGGATCTGAGCCTTCTCCTTGCTCCCCAGGGTTCCTGATACTTCCTGGTTATTTATTCACTATAAATAAAAGCACTGAATTGACCCCTGTGTGTTTGAGTTGTTCATATTCAGACCTTTCGATCTGGATTTTCAGTCCTTGTGACACTTTGGCCATCATTTTAGTTTAATGTTTTTCTTAATTCATATCTTAGATCTTATTACTGTTTTTCTTTACAATTTATGCTTTTGTTGGATGTAACTGGGACCCTGTGTACACAATTTTGTTCCACAACATGTACCGCGTGTATGACAAATAAAGAAACTTTGACTTTGATAATTTTTCAGCACTAAATGCTTTTACTTTAAATTTTTACTTGACAGGAGATATGCATTTCCTTCAAAAATATGCTCCTTTAATTACTTTATGCTTTTATTGCACCCTAAATAATGATTTGTATGGCAAAATCTAACCTGGTTCGTACCAATCTGACATTTATTAGGCTTCTTATTATGATATTCTTATTTTGAAGAGCACAAATTTTGTTATGCATACATTAATTTTGTTATCTGAGTTTATGTTTTGTTAGTCCTTCTTTCTTTATTCAGTAAAAGTTGTACTTTATTATTTTAAATCTTGTCAATACAAATCCTTTGTTTCAATTACAATATTCCACCATTTCTACTCTGGCTCTCGCTCAAGGTGGACGCTCCTGCCCTCCCTCCCCAGTTCTCCTTCCTCCTGCTTCGCTCTGTGTGTCTGAAGCGTCTGGTACACATCTCCCAAACGAAAACTAAGATTATGGATCTGGTGAGCTGGGCTTTCAACGCATTCGACAAAATCTTTTCAACAAAACGACAGGGTCCTGGAGAACCCTCTTGTCCGACTGAGACTCACGCTGTGGGGTATATCAGAGATCCGTGGGGAGTTTGGCAGCTGATGTGTCTCTCAGTCCTTTCTCAGGAGGACGCTGACGACATTTATATATTTGGATTTATGATATCAGGGTTTCTGCTCTTTGGCATCGGCGGGCTCTGTTTTATCGACTTTTGAAGACATTGGCAGCAGTTTCGGCCATGACAAAGATTTTGAATTAGTATGAAGGATTGGTTTGTGCTATGAATACTTAAAATCAGCTGATTTACGAGCTAGACCATAAGATGGAGGTTATTTGTGAGAATCACAGACAACCTGCGGCATCTAGGACTCGCCAGCATGTTGGGAGCGACCTTGAAGGAGGCGTATAACATGGATCAGTGGAGTGGATGCACATAAATTTGACCATTTTGGACTGGAAAGTTCCAGAAGGACTCAAGGCTGACGAGGAAAAACTGTTTGCCTGAAGAAAATCAACAATTGTGGGTTATCTGAATGTGACTCCTCCGTTTGGTCTCGGATACGAGCCGACTATCAAATTTCTCCTAGAACATGGGTGACTAGGGACAAAAGCTTTGTCTGAACTTCTGTGCAGGCTTATCAGAACTGCCAGCTGAAACAACATCATCAGGACTGTGGCCTATCTGAAAAACCCTCATGGACAAATCTCAATACATTGACGTCAAATGTAATCGTGTTTATAAATGTGCTTGCTGGTAGAGTTTTTGATGTCTCAAATTGTGTCCTGATAGGACAAGATGTGAAGGGATCTTTTTTGTAATACCACTATCCATCCTCATGGTTCTTCCCTTCTTCTATCTAAAAGTATTCTGATAAAGAATAAGGGGCCGCGCTTTTCAGCAGCAGCAACGTGCACGCCGCCCATGTTTCAGACGACTGTACGAACATAATTTCACTGTATTCCGCTACAATGATAATGAAGCTTATTCTGATTCTGATTCTTGTTCCATGTTCCCATTTAGCTCACTTGTTTTCATTTACCAACATTTGCCTCCACATACATGTTTGTTAGTTTGTTATTTATCATATTTTCTGTTGAACTCAAATTCACGTTGCAGCTTTAACAGCATCAGCAAGTCAATTTACAACTGTCTGCTCCCTTTGTCTATATTTGGACCTCACAGCCACAACTCATGACAAAGTTATTACTGTGCCAGCAATACCCACAACGGCAAATTATTTTTATAGATGATTTATCAGGTTTTATAAAACTGTGGTCACATTAAAATAACTTTTGGAGTCAGAATATAAAAAGAAAACACGTTTTTGAACTCAAGGTTTGTCATGTTACACTCAAGCCTGAGAAAATAACCCTTCAGATATTATAGTTGTGTCTAAGCCAGGTTTTATCATGAAGATTTGTTTCCTATAAATAAGGAAAATATCTGGTTTTACTCCTCAATGTATTCCTGTGATGGATTTGTGGCCTGTCAGAGGTTGTTTTTTTTTTTCTCTTGTCTAATGTCAGCTAGAATAAACTTCACATCCAAAAGAAAAACAGTGCCTTAATCAGATATTACAACCCTAAATTCTGAAGAAAAATTTAATCAGTGGTTTACAAATCTCATTTGATTCACATGGAACATAAGCATTTCAACAGTTTCGGAAATTGGACTATTTTCAGATAAAATATTGTAATTTTGAATTTTATGGTAGGAACTTATGTCAAAAAAGTTGGGACAGGGGCAAAGAAAGGCTGCAGAAGTAAATGATACAGATAAGAAACAGCTGGAGCAGCAGTATGCAGCAAGTTAGGTTGATTGTCTGAATGTCTCAGAAGAAAAAAATGGACCAGCCTATGTTGTGTAAAGATAAAGTCATGCGTGAACACCACCCAGAAACATCTTCTCTTGGACAAAAATAATTTGCAATGGCTTGAGGCAAACATTTCTGTGCTCAAATTTGATTTTTTTTTATGGAAGCCCCATACACCATGTCTTCCATGTTAAGAAGGTCAGCTCACAGTTCTAGAGCCTGCCTCTCTGACTGTATGGAGGTGCATTAGTGCCCCTGGCATTGGCAGCTTTAAACACATCTGGACAGTCCCCATCAATGCAGAACCATATGTACAAGTTTAAGAACAATGCATACTCCCATCAAGAGGACTTTTTTTTTTTTTTTCATGGAAGGCTTTGCATGTGCAACAATGCTAAAGCACTGCTTCCATTACAACATGGCTTCTCAGTAGAAGAGTCCAGGTGCTGAACTGGCCTGCTCTCAGTCCAGACCTCTCACCAATTGAAACAATAGACACATTATAAAACAAAAATGTCCGGAAACAAAGACCCAGGACTGTTAGAATCCTCCACCAGACAAAAGTGGGACAGCATTCCTCTCCAAAAGCTCAATTAATTGGTCTCCTTGGTTAGATGTTTACAGACTGTTGGTAAATAAATAAATAAATAAATAAACAGGGAGACGTCCCAGTATAGGAAACATGGCCTAAACCTTGTGAGACTGAGATTTTTGAAATTCAAACTGTTCTTGAACTGGATTAAATAAACTTGAACCTGTTTTAGGTTTAGGATTCAGTGTCCAACCGAGGCTTTAAACGTTTCCACTGGGGAATTTATTTTATTTTATTTTGCACATGTTTTGTACAGATTATGAATGGATGGAGGAATTCTTCGTGCACAACGTGTTCATTTCAGGGTTTGCACATGCAGAAGGTTTCACAGCACAATCCAGCCATCTGCATCCCTCTGGTGCATGACTGAGGAGCCTGAATTCCCCCTGGTGTCCCAGTCTCCACACGCAGCAGGTGACAGGTGAACACATCCAGAACACAAGCGGATTTTAAAGCTTTGAAGTGAAACTTTTGATTTGCTCCAACGAATTCTGCTGATGTACGACTATCATACATTATTCAAAGAGCAGACTGAAAATATCTGGCACGGATAAAAATAAGCATCCTTGCCTTCGTCATAGCCCCCCTCCCCCCCTCCCTTTCTCTCTCTCACACACACACACACATATGCGCACCCATACATCCCACCCAAAACGCGCAGACAACTTTTAAAGCAGGTATAACATCCAAACCCAGCCCTGAAGTTACCTTCTCCGTCCACATTGTCAGTCATCTTCATCTCCTGGTTGCCTGTGAACGTCTCGGGCTCTGTGGGGGTCTTTGCCTGCTGCTGGGGGTGGCTGCTGAAGCCATCCGCCGCGCACTGGCCGTTCCGCGCCGTGGCCGGGCACGGATCCACCACGGTGGCTTCTGGGACGGGGCAGGACTCTTGGCTCACCTGGTCTGCCATTGTTACTGCTGCTGCTCCGTTTGGGTTCAGGCTCAGAGGAAGCTGAGGAGGATGGGGAGGGAGGTTGGAAAAGGGGGGAGATAAATGAGGAAAATCTTCACACCGGTTCGTGAAGTGCAGCAGCCATCCAGCGGGTCCAGTTCGGCTCAGTTGCGCAGAGGAGGGGGGGGCAGATGAAGATGGCGATAAGACAAGATAAGAGATGCAGGAATTTATCTTCGAAGCATCAGAGGAACTCCTTCCTGGAGGTGTCAACACTCCAGCACCTGATTTTTTTTTTGTTTTTTTCTTCTCCCCCCTCACTGAAGCGGTGATGTAGGGTTAGATGATGATGCGATAAATCTCAAATCTGCTGTGGATCTGCCAGGCGGTGCCAGCAAGTTGTTTTCCCTCCTCCCCTTCCCTCCTTTTCTCCTCCTCTCATAACTCAGCATCTCATTCCCAAACAGAGCAAGCTCCTCGTGCATGACTGATGGTCCCAAATAGCGCCATCATTGTTTACTTTCATCCTCGAGCACAAGATATGACTTCTCTGTCTTCTCGGAATTAACTGCAAATAAATAGAGTGCACGCCAAGAGCATCTTGGGTTTATGTGGTTTTAAGAGCATTTAAAAGCTCTAATCTTTGCAGGCAGGGAGGCAGGGATCCAAATATCTTAATAAAAGATCAGACAGGTGAAAATGGCTGCAGATCAGCTGATAAATGAAGTGAAATCCAGGTGAAATCCAGGTGAAACCCAAACTACACTGGAGTCAGCACGAAGCAGAAAGAGTCAAGATGCTGCTTTGTGTTACACATGTGCATCAGATGACAACTTAATGTTAAAATCAGAATAAGCTTTATTGTCATACCGGGAAATCACAGTGAAAAGAGTGCATTTTTTACATCTAATCTTGATTTAGTTGGGATTAAATTAGCTTTTAAGGTGTTTTAATTTCACTTTGCACAATACAAAGTCAAGCTGGGTTAAACAGGGGTTAGCGTAATCGGTAAATGTTTTTTTTTTTTCTCTTGAAACGACGAAATAAAAACAAAATTTGGCTCATTTGTATTGTAAAATTGAAACTTTTGTTGTAAATCCTGTTTATCTTTTCCTAATTTCTATAATTAACACCCATATGTTTCACTTCATGAGCTTGTTTTTATATATGGTGTCAAATGGTGTGTTTAAGTGTTTGAACAGCTGCGTCACTGAACTGGCTGAATCTTTAAACTATGCAGAATGCTTGTAATAAATGTGTTGCCTGAAGACCCACAGATGCAGGTAGCAGGCAGTTTTACATCCAGATACTTGTTAGAGATTACAAGCATGTGTTATAGATGTAAAAAAACATGGATTACTCTTAATTTTCTGCTTTTAAACTCAGACGAGACAGAGGTTGTGATTTTTGGGTCTGAGCGTTTTAGGAATAAATTTTGCAGTCTTTCACTTGGATGGCATTAATCTGGCCTCCAGCTCTAATGTTAAAAATATCCGTGTTATTTTTGATCAGAATGTGTTTTTAACCCGCTCATTAAAAAATGTTACCAGGACCGCTTTCTTCCACCTGCGTAATATCACTCAAATTAGAAACTTTGTGTCCTAAAATGATGTAGAAAAACTTGTTCTTGCATTTGTCATATCTAGACTGGACTATTGCAATGGTTTATTATCTGGGTGTCCAATTTATTTATTTATTTTTTTAATATCTTCAGCTGAGGGCAACACAGTGGCACAACTAGCTGCTGCCTCTCACCAAGCAGGTCCCCGGTTCAAATCCTGGTCCGGAGGTCTTTCTGGGTGGAGTTTGCATGTTCTCTCCGTGCATGCGTAGATTTTCTCCAGGTACTCCGGTTTCCTCCCACAGACCAAAAACATGCACGTTAGGCTGATTGGTAACTCTAAATTGTCCCTAGGTGTGAGTGAGAGAGTGAATGGTTGTTTGTCTCGTTTGTCTCTATGTGTCTCTGTGATGGACATGCGACATGTCCAGGGTGTATTCCGCCCCTCGCACAATGATTGCTGGACATGGGCACAGAGACCCCCATGACCCAAAATGGAAGAAACAGAAAACAGATAATGGATGGATGGATCTTCAGTTGATCCAAAGTGCTGCTGCCTGAGTTTTCATGAGAGTTAGTAGGAGAGATCATTTCTCTCCAGTTTTAGCTTCTCTCCATTGGCTCCCTGTCAAATCCAGAAAAGTATTCAAAATCTTACTTCTAACCTACAAAGCTCTCAACAACCTAGCTCCATCTTATATTACATGTCTTATTGTGCCTTACTTTCCTAACAGAGCACTTCGCTCTCAAACTGCAGGCTTACTTGTGGTCCCTAGAGTTTCCAAAAATAAAATGGGAGGAAGATCTTTCAGGCTCCTCTCTTGTGGAACCAACTTCCAGTTACTTCCTAAGAGGTTGACACATTATCCAGTTTAAGACTGAGCTTAAGACTTTCTTTTTTGATAAATCCTATAGTTAGAATTGGCTTGGGTTTCCTGAGCTATCCCTTAGTTATGCTGCTGGAGGACAAACTGAACACATTTCCTCATTCTGCTCCTGTTTTTACTTGCTCTACTCCACCAGTTTGTATTGGTAATTATTTTCATCCTTAAAATGTGATTTTAGTCTTTCCTCCAATAGAAACCTGGACCTGCCATTCTGTGTTCATTTGTTTCTCTTTCCTGTTCCCAAAACCTGAAACGGTCAAAGCAGATGGACGCTCGTCCTGAGCCTGGTTCTGCTGGAGGTTTCTTCCTATTAGGATGGAGTTTTTCCTTTCCACTGTCGCCGTTGTGCTTGCTCAAGATGGGAGATTGTGAAGAAGTGAAGACTCAACTCAATCTGCTTCATTAGATAGAATTGTTTTACTAATTGGCTTTTATAATGTATGTGAACATTTTTGTTCAGAAACCAAGATGACTGAAAACATTTCTACAAAAACATGAAATATTCAGATAGATAAAAATGATTAACAACGATTTAAAGCAAGAAAAACAACCAAACTCACTATAAAAACCCAAACTCTAACATCATTGACATGTTGAAGTTTCCTTGACAATATTAAAACAAAAGTACAAGACTTTGTAACAATGCAAATAAAATGCATTGTAACACGTACTTCTTGAATTCCCTCATGGTAAATGCCTATAATGAAGAAATCAATTAAAGATGTGGAGCAAGCAGGTGTTGGCTGGAGAGTTCCTTCTTGCAGCTGAAAAGAAAGTAAAAATCTCCTGAAACTGTTTTTTGTGTTAAGATGAAAAAATTAGCTTTACTTTCTGAATTTTGGGGCCATTAGGTTCATTCAGAATTTCACCCAGAAACTGATCATTCTGAGGGAAACCATTACTGTGGAAGAAAAAAAACATGTTTTGTGATGTTTGTGTCTATTTGTGATTATTTTTATGTTCAAGTCTGTTTTCCCTGTTTCCAGTTTCCCCAGTGTTTCTCTCCTCATGTAGTCACCTCCAGCTCCCACTCTCACCTGTTCCTCGTTGTCTTCCAGGGGCTGGTGATTGTGTCTCATTAGTGTCTCTTTAAGTTCGGCATCTCTGTGTTTCCACGTTGCCTGTAGCTTGTGCTTCTCATAGCCATCATGATCCTTGTGTTTCCCTGAAAAGTAAGTTTTTCTGCCTTGTCCGCTTTTATTTTTTTAATAAATGTATACTCTTTATTTATCTTTGAGTCCCTCGTGTTTGTCTGCATTTGAGTTTAGCACATGCTGATCGTGATAAAATGACCAAAGAAAGAAGTAGTAAATAAAGTCATCTGAAAATAAAAACAACTCAGGAATCATTGATGGTAAAGGCTGGTCAGGTGGCACGGTGGTGCAGTTGGTTGAGCTGCCGCCTCTCAGTGAGAAGGTTGTCCAATCAAATCCTGGTCTGGAGTCCTTTCTGGGTGGAGTTTGCATGTTCTCTCCGTGCATGTGTGGGTTTTCTCCGGGTACTCCGGTTTCCGCCCACAGATCGAAAACGTGCATGTTAGAATTGTCTCCAGGTGTGAGTGAGAGAGTGAATGTTTTGTTGTCTCCTTTGTCTCTATGAGTCCCTGTGATGGACTTGAAACCTGTACAAGGTGTAGCCTGCCTCTTGCACAGTAACTGCTGGACAATGAGCACTAGTGACCGCCGTGACCCAAAAAGGAAGAAACGGAAAACAGATAATGGTTGGATGGATGGATGGATGGATGGATGGATGGATGGATGGATGGATGGATGGATGGATGGATGGATGGATGGATGGATGGATGGATGGATGGATGTATGTTAAAGGTTGATCAAACTGGTGCACATCTGTAAACACGTGTTAGTAATGCTTGTTTCTATCAATTAAAGTTTCTCCAAATCAAAGTGTATGTTTTTTTTTTTAAACAGAGACACATTCTGGTCATTTGTCTTCAGCAAACACAGCAAAATGAGCAAGTTTATCCATGTTGCACATGTTTCTGCATCAGGACGGAGTCTTATAACCCAAGACTGAGCGTCTTTACAAGTTTTCTTGCCAGTTTAGATTTATGGAAGAAAAAAAAAAACATCAGTAACAGCATCAGTGAATAAGCTGTCCTCAGTCTCAGGAAAAATAAAAACTCAAACTCACCTCTGCCTGTTAGCATGCCAGACCTGCTCACTGCTGTTTTTCTGTTTGTAAATGTCACTGAGGTTGAGCCACCGTACGGCGTCAGTCCAGTCTTTGTGAACCGTTGCAGAACCTGAGCGGTGACAACATGAAGAGGTATTTCAGCTTGTTCTAACTCACACATCATTAGATGGAACGGAGCAGAAAAGTGCAAATACCAGCACACTTGAGTGCTCTAATAGCAGACTTGGTGGGCTGTCTTTAGGTTAGAAGCCATATTTTTGCTACAGTTGTGGTTATGAAAGATGCACACCCCAGGAGAGCCATCTTCTATCCAGAGCTGCACTTGATTATACAGTAGTCCATTACAGCCATAGTCAGACCGTTTTAAGTATAGGTACTTTAACTTATTTGCCAGGATCACACAATCCTTGCTCAGTCATTTGAACCTCTTTTTGCTGACAGACAGGCTCCTTGCATTTTAGCTTTAATATGAGAGCCAAAAATGTAACTGCAATTGAAAAATTGCCTTTTTTTTTTTTTACATTTTCTTTGCACCTTTTGGTCATTACCTATAGTTTCAAACCATTGCAACCCTGTGAAATATTCCCTTAAAGGAAAAAAAAACATTAAATGGTGACGCATATTCACATCCCTTTTTTGTGATACTGCCTTTTTTACAACTTAATTTATACTTTCCACACCATTGACCAACTATATTCCGACCTCTCACTGGAACCTAAAAGATGAAGCTGGAACTAGACCAACCAACCCTACCCATTCCAGTATATGGTCTTTTTTGGTCCCTTCATGTAAACCAGATGTGTCAAACTTAAGGCCCGAGAGACAAATCCGGCCCTTAACATCTTATCTGGCCCCCTAAGATATTTTAAATGTAAAATATTTTTTATCTTTTCTAACTTTGCTAAAAAAACACCTGATAAATACTTAATTTAATGCAGACCTCTCATGACATTTGCTAACGTTGAAGCTAGAAAAATGGTTGGCTTTTTTAGTACCGTACTTGCCACTGTAAATGTTGCACCGCCATATAAATTGCATCTGTCCAAATATGTCTAATAAAGTGGAGAAAAACATAAATATGTCGCTTTGTCACATATGTTGAATCTATTAGGCGTCACTGCTGACAACACGGAAATGTGGGCCGGTGTTGTGCCAAAAATTGATTGGCTGATCAATTATAGCAAAGGTTTGTTTCAGTTTAATATTTCCTTAATAAATGCACTTTTTGGTCAAATCAGCTGCATTTCAAAAGCCAATTTGCGGACGCGGGCAGAGGGAGGACTCGCTGTGCATTTCTTCGACATTTACCAGGATAACCACCTAAAAACAAAAACAATTATTTGTTTGCTCAAAATTATAGCAAAGGTGTGTCTCATTTTAACTTTTCCTTAATAAATGCACTTTAATGGTCAAATCCGCTGCATTTCACCTGGGCGGCGCAGCAAAATGCAACTGATTTAATGTTTACTTCAGGAGTTCCAGAGCGAGACGAAGGTGACTCTGTATGGCAAGCCAAGTGTCTCATTAATAGCCACTTTTACCTATTAATGAGACACTTGGGTTGTAATATTAGTCGAGGGCAGTCTAGTGGCTGAAAATTGTAGTGTTCAATATTTTCCATGTCAGAATGAATGAAATCGTCAGATCTCAGTCAAAAATTGGGTTATGAATATGGGGGGGAACATAAATACATTGCTTCACTGGTTAGTCGCAGGCATGCTAATTTATGCAAAAAACTGTGACTTATACAGTGAAAATTACGGTAGTCTATAATTTTGACGTGGAAAGAGCAACAGAAAACATCAAATGAGACCAATTAAACTCAAGTTGATGAATGTGCAACCAATTAAAGATGTCAGCTATCTCACTGGAGTTAATGCAATGACTGTAACTGACTCTTTGCTTAAACTAAGTTTTTAATTTTGCCCCCCTTTTGTAACGGAGTTTGACTCCCCCGATGTAGACTTAAACATTGCTGTTAGTAAAATAGAAACATACACCTCAGATAATTTTTCTCAGGTGTTTATTCTTGCTCTTTTGCATACATTGCTGCTGTATGTTCAAACATTATTTATTGTAATATCTTTATTACGGTAATTACTTCTTTCGTGCTTAAAAGAAAGATCATGTGACACCATTGTGGGCGGGACTTAAAACCCCACTTCACAGTGTATGGACTCTACAAAATAGAACCAGGTCCAGCTGGTTTCAAGTCTGAGCAACAAAAGAAGGCAGGGACACTTGGTCTATAAAATATACAGTCTATATGTGAAGCTTTTCTTAATACTTAATAGCTGAAAGTAACATTATAACTGTGGACTTCTTATTCATTTATAAAGCCACCCTAAAGAGAAACACATAATGACACAGCAGAATGATGGTACTTTACCCATAATAAAGTCCGTATTGTAATCACCATCACTTTATGACTTTGAAGAGTCAATGACCATCTCTGTAGAAATTGACATGGACATGGAATAACCACTAAGTGGCTGAACAGCATGTGAAGAGCTACAGTGTAAATGACTAAGGAAAGCCAAACAACTAGTTCTGTCTCATTAAGTCACAGTCTAAAGGGCTGCTGGAGTGTTAAATTGCACATTTATCAGTGACAAGGCCTCGTTTTGTTTGCCTCTGCACGGATCGACAGTGATCAGTGATGCTGAGATGAAGACATTTTACTGAAAATTAGCAGAACATTGCATGGACTAATGTTATAAAAGCAACCTTTAAGGCAACCCTGTAAATTCATTAATTTTGTGATAAGAATCGGTTACAAAACGGTAAACCTCACAGTAAAATGTCTTAAAGTCACACTAAAAGATTACAAAATGTAGCCTGGCTCAAGCCAATCAGTGTGTTCTTCTGAGAATTGTTTTTAATGAAAGTTGAATAAATCGAATATAGTAGCATCAAGATAAAAGCACAATAAGCTGACATCTATTTGAACAGAAATATACAAATGTTTGAGATGAATATTTTGAAGAAACACACATTCAGGCAAATGCTTGAACTCGATTAGGTAATAAATGACCAGCTCGTCCAAGCAGTCATTCACCTGTCGGTCACTGATCCCAAACTGGGTGTGGGGAAAGAGTTTTAGCACAGGTACTGCAAAGTCCCTCTAGTTGCAGACCTATTCATTTAGATAATAAACATAAAGATGAAGATTGATATTCACAATCATATTTTACCAAAGGAATGGCCCGACTTGAAGCAGGTAGGCACTCCATGTTCTTTAACAACCTGAAGCCTCAGCGTGAGGAGAATCACTCAATCTATCGACAAGATTTCCTCTTGAGTGACTGAGGGTTTATTTTGTTTAAACAGCTGTGTCTGTTTTACTTTTATGGAAGACAACTTGAAATTAATAGCAGGAACATAAAATGCATGTGTTTTTTCTTCACTGACATGTCAGCAGTCAGATTAACAGCTCACTCCATAAATCTGTGCTCGCCGCGGTTGGTTAAACTTTAATCAATAATCACTGGCTTTGGTTTGTCTGTTCCGGCTCTTACAGCTCTCTGACCTCAGCTAATCATTTCCTACAATAGGTGCAGGATGAAGATGAGTTCAACAGCCGAACATTTCCGTTGCATTAATTCTTGGGAGGAGTTTGTGAGGCCTTGAATAGAAAATCTCGATCGACTCTGAGGAAACTCTGACAAACCATCAGACGGCTGAGGAGGGGAAAGAAGCACTTTACTAACATTGTGTTCAGTGAAGGAGGTGCTGTTGACCTCAATCAGTGATGCCAACAGGAGGTGGAAGAAATACTTCTCAGACCTTATCAATCCCACTTGCACGTCTTCCATGGAGGAAGCTGAGTTGGTGGACTTCGGGGTCGGTCTGTCTATAACCAGGTCGCCAAAGGAGTTAAAAAGCTCCATGGCAGCAGAGCTCTGGTGGTGTATGAGATCCACCCTGATTTCCTTAAGTCTCTGGATGTTGTGGAGCTGTCATGGTTGACATGCCTTTGCAACATCATGTGGACGTAGGGGGCAGTGTACTGAGGCAAACTGGTTTGGTGATTCCCCTCTTAAAAAGGGGGACTGGAGGGTGTGGTCCAATTATAGGGGTATCGCTCTCCTTAGCCAACCTGGTATGGTCTATTCAAGGGTTCTGGGGAAGCAAGGCCATTCCTCAGATCCAGGACGAACAATGCAGGTTCTGTCCTGGCCGTGGAACACTGGAACATCTCTTTACCCTCATTAGGCGTCATGGGAATTTGCCCATCCAATCTACATGTGTTTTGTGGACTTGGAGAAGGCATTCGACCATGCTCCTCGGGGTACACTGTGGGGGGTGCTCCGTGAGTATGGGATTGGGGGTCTGTTGCTATGGGCTGTTTGGTCCCTATACAAGCGGTGTGAGGGTTTGGTTCTCATTGCCGACAGTAAGTCGGACTCTTTCAGGGTGGGCTTTGGTGCTGCCCATTGTCATGATTCTGTTCATAACTTTTATGGACATAATTTCTCTGTGCAGCCAGTGGGGTGGAGGGAGTCCGGTTCGGTGCCTCATGATTCCATTTCTGCTATTTGCAGATGATGTGGTCGTGTTGGCGTTATTGTGCCGTGATCTTCAGCTCTCCCTGGAGCAGTTTGCACCTGAGTGTTAAATGGCTGGTATGAGGATCAGCACCTCCAAATCTGAGGCCATGGACCTCAGGAAAAGGTGGATTGCTCTCTTCGAGTTGAGGTTGAGGTTCTGCCTCAAGTGGAGGAGTTCAAGTATCGGGGTTTTGTTTGGTTTTGTTCATGAGTGAGGGAAGAATGGAGCATGAGATTGACAGTTTGGTGCAGCGTCTGCAGTATAGCGGACTCTGTGCCGGTACATCGCGCTAAAGAGGGAGATGAGCTGTAAGTCAAAGCTCTCTGTTTACCAGTCGGTCTACATTCCTACCCTCATCTATGGCCACAAACTCTGGGTAGTGATAAAAAAAAAAAAACAATATTGCGTATACAGGCGGTTGGAAGGAATTTCCTCCACAGGGTAACTGGACTCTCCCTTAAAGACAGAGTGAGAAGTTCAGTTATTTGGGAGAGACTCAGTAGAACAACTGTTCCTCCACATCGAGAGGAGCCAGTTGAGATGGTTTGGATATCTGGTAGAGATCAGCTTTGGAACACAAAGAAGATGATGGATGGATGGATGGATGGATGGATGGATGGATGGATGGATGGATGGATGGATGGATGGATGGATGGATGGATGGATGGATGTTGTG
>NC_056510.1:11272398-11276045 GCF_014905685.2 Nematolebias whitei | reverse complement strand
ATATATATGTATATGTATGTATGTATGTATGTATGTATGTATGTGACTGAGTGGTAAGTGGTGCTGATGTTGTGTTTCAGGGTGAAGCACAGATGATGAAAGATGGGAAGCTGTTCCGAGTGATTCATGAAAACTGCTGGGATGCAAACGCTCGCATACGGGACATGAATAAACATGGTGAGTTTGTGTGTGTATTTGTGTGTGTGTGGGGGGGGAGCGGAGGGGAGTGCAGGGCTAGCACAATCCTCATCATTATACTGTACTTTGTTTTATGACACACAAGTTCAGCATTAAGTGAAAAGTCTTGACCTGATGCACCAGGATAAAGTGATAACATAAGAGTCAACACATCTTAAGGATTTTTGACAAAGCAAAGGAGAGTAAACTGTTAATAATGAATAAGATTTTTTTAATGACTTGTAGTAGCAGCAAACTCCATTTTATTTTCAATGTTCAATATATCACTCAGCTGAAGTGTTGAAAGTGTTCACAGATGCTACTTTAAACTATAAAATTACTTCAAATTACTAATAAAATCTGGCTTTGAGGTTCTGACTTTTAAATTCTTTATTTGAATTGTTTGAGCAATTTAACACTTGCAGCTTTTATTATTTTAAACCAGTATTGTTGTATTACTTTATGAAGCCTAAAGTGAGCAAAGCTTGAAAAAATACATTAATTAACCAACAACTTCTTTGTTTGCTTTTATTAACATCCATCCATCCATTATCTTTACCCGTTTATTCCATTTTGGGTCACGGGGATCGCTGGTGCCCATGTCCAGCAATCACTGTGCGAGGGGCGGGGTACACCCTGGACGGGTCGCAAGTCCATCACAGGGCCACATAGAGACAAACGAGACAAACAACCATTCACTCTCTCACTCACACCTAGGGACAATTTAGAGTTACCAATCAGCCTAACATGCATGTTTTTGGTCTGTGGGAGGAAACCGGAGTACCCGGAGAAAACCCATGCATGCACGGAGAGAACATGCAAACTCCACTCAGAAAGGCCCCTGGACCGGGGTTTGAACCAGGGACCTGCTCGCTGAGAGGCAGCAGCTCTACCAGTTGCGCCACCGTGCTGCCCGCTTTTATTAACAATGAAATTTTAAACTTTTTTTTTTTTTTTTACTATAAAATCAATTTAATTAACAACAGTGTACCACAAGGCTCAGTCTTAAGACCCACCCTTTTCACAATCTACATAAATAATGTAGGTCAGATCATTCCTGGCACCTCCTAACACTCCTGTGCTGATGATACAGTTGTTGATTGTCGACCTAAAACAGTTGCTAAGATTTTCCAACCTTTACAGTCTGCTTTTGACATCATCCAGTCAGATTTGTTCCTCCTCAAACTTGTGCTAAACAATGATGAAACCAAAGGGGTGTGGTTTTCAAAGAGGAAGTCGGTCCCAACAGTCTTTCCTTCTATTTTAATTTAGAATGGTGTTCCTATTGAGTTTGTGGATTCTTACAAATACTTGGATATTTTGGTCGATTCGCATCTCTCCTTTAAGCCCCCTGTTGAAAACTTGATAAAGAAACTAAAAGTTGAATTTGAGTTTCTTTTTCAGAAAAATATCCTGTTCAATTCTGAATGCTAGGAAACACCTTGCAACAGCAACTTTCCTCCCCTCCATTGACTACGGTGACATTATTTACATGAACGCCCCTACAAGCACCTGGCAGATGTTGGACACTGTTTATCATGGTGCGCTAAGATTCATAACTGGCTGTAACTACTGTACCCACCACTGCACCCTGTATTCAGTGGTTAACTGGTCATCATTAACTTCACACAGACTCTCCCAATGGTGCATTTTCATCTTTAAATCACTTCTTGGTCTGTTGCCTTCATACATCTCCTCCTACATGACACTTCGTGAGTGCAGCTACAGCGTGCGCTTTCAGGACATTATTACCTGCAGTGTTTCCTCAGTGAGGACTTAACTAGGCAAAGGGGCCTTCTCCTACCCGCTCCTGTTTCCTGGAATATCTTGCAAAAAGATCTGAAGCTCTCAACCTTGACCTCTTTTAGTGTATTTAAACATCAGCTAAGTTCCCGGGGAAAAGAAAGAACGCAGACATGTTCCTGTTTTTAGTTTTCTGCATCACTTTACAACGTAGCTGTTTTTGTTTTATTTTTTTTTATATCATTTTCTTTCATTTATTTTTCCTAATTTTTACGCTTTCTTATCTGCAGGCGTCACAGTCCAGGCCCTCTCCACTGTTCCTGTGATGTTCAGTTATTGGGTCAGCGCTCACACTCTTAAAGCAAATTTAATCTGAAATTAAACTGACATTGTGCTTTAATCAGTTAAACACAACCACACAATGAAGATATTAAATTTTACATTTGTATAAAAAAAAAAGCAAATTGTACCAGGATGTGTAATCATATTTATAACTTTTATTTGTCGAATTCCTACTAGTTTTAACAGTTTCTAACTGCAGGCCAAATCTCATGACACGCTGGATCTCTGCAACCTTTTGAATAATGATTTGGCCCAGACGGTGCGCAGCCACCCCAGGAGGTTTGTGGGTTTGGGCACGCTGCCCATGCAGGCCCCTGACCTGGCCGTGTTGGAAATGACGCGCTGCGTGAAGGAGCTGGGCTTCCCTGGAGTGCAGATCGGATCACACGTCAATAACTGGGACCTCAATGCATCAGATCTCTTTCCTTTTTATGCTGTGAGATATTGCACAACATCAGCACATATCAGTAATTACACGTGCACGTCTGATTCTTTAAAGCTCGTGGCATCTCAGTGAAAAACTGTTTGTGTAATTTTTGAAGAAATGCTGATTTATGTGTTGTCCATGCAGGCAGCTGAGGAGCTGGGCTGCTCCATATTTGTGCACCCGTGGGATATGCCGACAGATGGGAGGATGGCTAAGTATTGGCTACCCTGGCTGGTGGGTGAGGGAGCAGGAACAGAAGATATTGATCCTATGAAAGAAGCTAAAATAACAGCAATACCACAGCCGAACTGATGACGCTTCGCAAATCAAATCACAATCAATCCATTTCTTTGACTTTCATTTCTATTTCCTTTTAACTATAAGTACACAAATGTCTCAATAATGGAAACTACAGTATGTTTCTTATAACTTTATTTTGTCTTTTCCATCCAAAGGTATGCCAACAGAGACAACCATGGCCATTTGCTCGATGATATTTGGAGGCATATTTGAGAGATTTCCCAAACTGAAAGTCTGCTTTGCTCATGGAGGTACAGGAGAGATCAAAATTTTGCTCTGAATCAGTAAAGCATATCAAAATAAGCCAGAGTGTAGGCCTTTAATGCCTTTGTTCATCTGTTTGCAGGAGGTTCTTTTCCATTCACTGTAGGCAGAATTGAACATGGCCACAAAGTCCGTCCTGACCTGTGCGCGGTCGACAATAGCATCAGCCCAAAGAAATACCTCGGTTCTTTCTACACCGATTCCTTGGTCCATGACCCGATCTCCCTGAAGCTGCTCATTGATGTCATTGGAAAAGTGCGCTGGAATTTGTAATTTAATAAACACGTGTGTCAGATTTTATAGTGAACAAGGAAGGCTACTATTAGGAGATTTGTTGATTTTGGATGCAATATTGGGTTCAACAGTATTGGGTTCAGCAATATTGGGTTCAACA
>NC_056510.1:11245681-11272388 GCF_014905685.2 Nematolebias whitei | reverse complement strand
CAATATTGGGTTCAACAGTATTGGGTTCAGCAATATTGGGTTCAACAGTATTGGGTTCAACAATATTGGGTTCAGCAATATTGGGTTCAACAATATTGTGTTCAACAATATTGGGTTCAACAATATTGGGTTCAGCAATATTGGGTTCAACAGTATTGGGTTCAACAATATTGGGTTCAGCAATATTGGGTTCAACAATATTGGGTTCAACAGTATTGTGTTCAACAATATTGGGTTCAACAATATTGGGTTCAGCAATATTGGGTTCAACAGTATTGGGTTCAACAATATTGGGTTCAACAATATTGGGTTCAACAATATTGGGTTCAGCAATATTGGGTTCAACAATATTGGGTTCAGCAATATTGGGTTCAACAGTATTGGGTTCAACAATATTGGCTTCAACAATATTGGGTTCAGCAATATTGGCTTCAACAATATTGGTGGGAAATGCTTCTGATTTGCCTGAAATTGTTTGTCATTGTCTGAATCCTGTTTGTAGGATAAAGTGATGCTGGGAACAGATTATCCATTCCCACTCGGTGAGCTGGAGCCTGGATCGCTGATTGAGTCAATGGAGGATTTTGATGACACATTTAAGGTATTTTATTTTCTTGTTTTTCACTTAGTGGCACAAATTTGACCATAAGACACTGAACTCTACCGAACATCACCAGGTAGAAAAACTTACTAGCACAAAATACACAGAATAACTGTTAAAACTTTATGAAAAAATATTTGAAATACTTGAATGCATTAAAGAACAGACAACATTTTAAAATCACTTCCGTGCTCTGTTTGTTCATTTATGTTTTGCTTTGCAGGACAAGTTGCTCGCTGGAAATGCACTGGAGTTTTTGGGTCTGAAACGAGAGCAGTTTGTGTAGCATGATACTACACCATGACTGCTCCAACTACCACTAATTTAGGCCTTTTACCAATTCAGTCGCAATTTTATATTCAGATGAATTGATACGTTTTGCAGAGAACTGCAGAGGAAGACCAACAAATTTGACCTTTGTGTATAAAAAATTCATGGCAGTTTGGTGATTCTGTCATTGGCCTAATAAAAAAGAAATTTTGATCAGGAACAACTTGTTTTTATAATGTTTATGTAGAAAATGGTATTTCTTACTCTCATTAGACTCCTAATGTTGTAACTGTAATGTTGTTCTGTGCAAATAGAGTTCAAATACAAGTCATTTGCACCTACAGTTGAGGCTATTTGTGCTTTTTTTATTATTATTTCCTTTGCTTACTACTTTGTAAAATATGACCATTCAGTAATGTTATTAGTAGTTTATATTTTTCATGGTTTGATCATAAATATAAGGTAAAGTTTTGTCTCAACCGTACAGAAGGTATAGCTCAGACAGTATGCTGGTACAGCTAATAGACTCATTCATAATGTTGAGACTCTTACTGAGATTGCAAATCTCATAGGCATTTATAAATGACTATGGGACACAATATTGAAATTTGAATTCAATGGTTAATTTAATTGATTTAATTGAGTGATGATCATCTAATTGGTTAAATTAATACATTAGTTGATGGAAACAAAATGATTTTCCAGATATTGTGTTTTTAAAACATCTAAACAGTTCCCATAACAGTAGTCTTTACTTTTATTTGTGTGGCTTGGTAAAAACACAAATTAATGATTTAAAGTACTAATAGAGTTACTATGTTTATCCTTCCAAATATAATTAAATTAAATGTCAGGCTAATAAAATGTGAACATATCAGAAAAACATGGTGACACACAGCAACTGCTTAAAATTTTTTATCGAAACCATGATATTGTGTTTATCATGAGACCTGGTAAATTATTCAAGGATTCAAGGATTTTTATTGTCATTCACATCACATGTGGTACATGAGGTGGAATGAAACTATGTGCATAGGGTCCCAGTTACATCCAACAAAAATACAAATTGTAAAACAAAAAACAGCAGTGAGAACCGAGACATGACCCAAGGATATACTACACAGTACATTCACTAAACTAACAATACACAAAATACGAATACACTAAGCACTAATAGTACAAAAACAATTTGCCAAAACTACAGCAGCACAAACATGAGTCTATGTGCAGATGAGGACTAATGAACACAGCATCATGCAATAATCAGCAGCATGAGATGAGCATCTTGGATAGTCAGCTGCACATATCAACAACCAAATGGCATTACAGTGATTTTTTTCACAGTTTTTTTTTTTCACAGTGATTTTTCACAGTAATTTTCACTGATTTTCCTGGCTAGAGATTCTTGAGTCTAAATTATTCTATACTATAAGAACTCAAATTAATTTCCTTCGCATTTAATTAAATCTCTTTATGTCACAAAAAATAGAAGTAATTTTTTAATTTTACTAAATGGTTGAGGGTGGAAATACCTTTATTCCTTAAACCTTCTGGAACCATACGTTCCCTCTCAGGCCCTGAGATCATCCGATCAGCTGCTTTTGGCTGTTCCAAAAACAAAACTGAAGCTCAGAGGAGATAGGGCTTTTTCAGTCATGGGCCCCAAACTCTGGAACAACCTGCCCCCCAACATCAGGCATGCCACCTCCATTCCTCACTTTAAATCTCTGCTTAAAACACATCTGTTCGCTCAGGCATTTCATACAGTGTAAATTGATCTAGTGTTTTTTAATCTGTGATCCTATGTTTTAAATGCTTTTAATTAATTCTTCAGTTATTATCATTATTAGTGTATTGTATATATATGTTTATATATTTTTCTCTTTAATTTACTCATTGATTGTTTTTGTTGTTAAGCACTTTGATAACAGGTTCTGTTTTAAATGTGCTCTATAAATAAAGTTGACTTGACTTGACTTATTTCCCAAAATGACAAAAGCTGTGTTTGACACAATTTATGGCAACATAATTAATATTGAATTAAAAAATACTTGAGAAATGTATAGAAATGTTCTGTAATCCTTTAATTAAAAAATCAAAAACGTTTGTTTTCAGTGTGACATCACATCACAATAAATTATTAAAACGTATACTTTGGATCTCAAAAGAGAAGAACAGCAGTGACTGGTATTGGACGCAAGGTGGCGGCAAAGCACTAATACGTGCCTTGTTTGGCGGTCGGACACAACGTCACATCCGCTTTCTCGATGCCGAAGTGATCGCTACAGAGTAATGGCGGCATGCCGGGGCTCTTCGTCGAAATGGTATTTCACCCGGGAGCAACTGGAAAGCACGCCGTCCCGCCGCTGTGGAGTAGAACCAGACCGGGAACTCTCCTACCGACAACAAGCGGCGAACTTGATCCAGGATATGGGTCAAAGGCTCAATGTGTATCCTTTTTTTTCTCCTAAGCAAGCTAAAACTGTAGGCGGCTATACTTTTTGTGTTACTAACTGCTAATGAGATTAGGAAGACAAGAGTGTTTTAGTTCACACATTTCTTTTTGTTGTACTTAACATTTTATATACTTGTAAAATTTTACAGCTTTAATCCTGGTAAACTGAGTTATTTAGTATTTGCGCCAGTTTAGCATGCTAACCCTTGTTAGCGAGTGAAAGGCCATCAGCCAGGCGGGTTGCTAGGTTTCGACAGAAATGAAAATGCCCTGTTCGTATGAAATTATGATTTATAAAGTAAAGAAAACTTCAAGTTAACGCTGTTAAAAAAAAAAAGTAGTGTTTATCGTTTTTAAGCCTGTCATCGTGTTAATGACAGCAATGTGTTTGAGGCAGACCGTTGCGTACTTTGACTCAGCAGTAAACTTTACTCCAATAGTCTCCTAATAAACGCTGGTTCTGCGCACGTGTTTGCTTCATGTGGTCTAGCAGTTCGGGGTGCACGTGGGTGTGTTGAACACGCGAACATGCTTAAAATGTTTGCTCTTTTTAAAGTGAGCTCGTATACAATGTTTGACATCAATAGATTTTTGTAGATGTGTTTGCTTTTCTTCTTTCTTGGCTAGTCATCTTTTAAATTATGAATCCCAAGCCGTCTGGTACAGATAGTTTCTCAAAAATGGTCATAAAGCCGCCGACATGTTTTAATTTTTTTTATTTTAGTCACGTGATAAAGTGGTCTTTTAAATGCTTCCTCTGACATACAGGTTGGACCTCTTATGCAAAGGCAAATGGAGATAAAGAGAAAAAATTGTTCAATGTCCTAAACTTTTTTTTAAATTTTGAATGATGATTCTAGTTAAATTCATATAATTTGCAGTTTGGTTACTTCGTCCATACTTTCTTGGGTACAAAAATAAGTAATTGATGGTTCTTTGTACTTACTATAGCAGCAGCTTTATGTTGATATGTACTAGAGTACACTTGCTAAAAAATAATCAAAATTATGACCAAAAGTTAAATACTTTTGTACATGTAGTTAAAATTTTAATTTGTTTGTCCGTATGCACATTCATGGCCATATTCATACAAATTTTGGAAGACGAGACAGATTTTGTCAAGAAATGCCCTCGTGTGTAACTACAACAAAAGATGTATAAAAGCAGAAAGTTGTGCAAAAAGTACATGGGTGCAAAATGAGATGCATATGGGTACAAAATGACACCCTCTGTATAAAAAGGACAATTCTGAGGTGAAGGTACAAAGTAGATAAGTTGTAAACTTGAGCACGGTTTATATGCAATTGAACATCTGGAAGGGACTGGAAAATCTTCAGTTTCTCTTAAAAAAGCATTGAGAACAGTTTAAGAGCCCCGTTTGTTTCTCCATTCTTCACTGAATAATTTACAAACAATAAAAACTTCCTTGACCTCTCCTCCAGCTCTCAATTAACAATAAACACAGCAATTGTTTACATGCATAGATTTTATATGCAACATTCTTTCACCAAATTCCATAGGAATGTAAGTATTCTGAGATAAGATTATTCCACTCCTCTGTCACTAACTGAATTATATTTATAGGTTTGAGAGAGAAAAAAGTTTTTTTTTTTCTAAAAATGTTTTTTGTTGTTGTAGATAACCTCTCCAACAACCTTGTTTTTGGCTGCAAAAGTGGAAGAGCAACCCCGTAAGCTTGAACATGTGATCAAAGTTGCACATGCTTGCTTAAATCCACAGGAATCTCCTCTAGACGCAAAAAGTAATGTAAGTTTGGGTATATCAGGATTCTGTAAGGATGGAAGTTGTTTTTTCCTCTGTTGCCATGGTTTCACCTTTGTTTAAATGGCAGTGACCTATTCTGCTGCCCTGTTTATGGGGTCTTAGTTTTCCTGCCCAGGCTTGCAGTTGGTGTGTACCAAGCACCCACTCGTACCAAGACTCGATTTAATATTAGACTGAGTCTGGCCTTTTTAAATCACTTGTTAGGGGTATAGATTAATAGACTCATTACAATTGTGTTGTAATGACTGTCTATCGAACTTTAGGCATACCTCCAGCAAGCTCAAGAGCTGGTGATACTTGAATCCATAGTGCTGCAGACCCTGGGTAAGTAATGGTGAATGACATGGATGAATTGACAGAGCTTTGTTTATGCTGATGATGATAACTGAATAGTGGTTATTTTAAATGAAGGTTTACGGTAATTGGTTAAGTTGATTATCACAGCCTTTTTTGCTGAAAAGTTTTATCACTGTTATTTTGTCATTTTATATCGAGCATGTAAAGGTGATATGTTGTTTTCTTGAAGGCAGTGTTCATTTGGAAATGTAACATTCGAGTCTACAGAGAACTTACAAAGGCTGCCGCCATATTTGCAGCATGTTTGACTCGATTACAAACTGCATTCAAAACAAGAAATCTTAATCTGCTCTATACATGAAATAATTGACTGTCAGTTCTTGAGATAGAGGACTGTGCTTGTTGATAGCAATCCTAAAATGACATGTCACCTCCCAACTGTGTCTGTGTTGAACTCACCTGTTATGTATTTTGTTCCAGGCTTTGAAATTACTATTGATCACCCACACACTGATGTGGTGAAATGTACCCAGCTAGTGCGAGGTAGAGGCTTCCTTCTTTGCTCTTGTTTGTCCCACCTCAAATGTGGGTGGGGATAAGGGTGAAAACCATGCAGAGTTTTTTTGGTCTCCTGACCACAAATACCTTTTTGGTCTCCTGCTGAGTTTGTTGAATGACATAAAATGATTGCAGATGCCTATTAGGCCAAGACAAACTGATTTACCGTATTTTCCGGCCACTCAGTTTTTTGCATAATTTACATGCACATGCACCAAAGTGACGTGTTTATGGATATTATTCACCATATTTATAAACCAATTTTTGACTGAGATATTACTGTTTTCATTCACTCTTGACTGATAATATTGAACAGTACCATTTTCATCCACTAGATGGCACTCGGGTTGTAGGGCATGCCGTTGTCTCATGTAATAGGTAAAAGTGGCTAATGACACAGTCGGCTTGCCATAGCCTGCCACCTTCGTCCAGCTCGCTTGGAGCAACTGTCAAATCAGCTTCGTTTCACTGTGCCGTCCCGGCGAAATGCAGCTAATTTGATCATTAAAGTGCATTTATTAAGTAAAATTTAAACTGAGGCACGCCTTTACTATAATTTAGAGCAAATAAATAATTGTTTTTAAGTGTTTATCTTGTTAAATTCTTGTTAAACCTCCTGTGCATGCTCCCGCAGTCGCCATTTGGCAGCCAATCGATTTTTGGCACAACACCGGCCCACATTTTCGGGTTGACAACGATGACGCATAATAGATGCGACTTATACGGCAAAGCAACGTATTTGTTTTTCCCACTTTATTAGACTTATTTGGACTGCTGCGACTTTTATGGCAGAAAATACGGTATACACATTTTGACCAGAAAAATATTTATGACCCCTGTACTCAGAACTGAAAGAAAACTTTTTACTTTTAGCTACACTTTTTTTTTTTGTATTTTTTAAATGTTTTTTTTTTTAAGACATCTACGAGGTTCACAGTTATAATGTAAAGAAAACTTATTTTTTGTTGATCACATCTTAGGGTCATTTAAAATATGTTTTTAAAAATTCTGTTTTGTACTTTTTTTATTTATTTTTTATTTGTAAAATTACATTTTTTATGATACATAAGCTTTCATCATACATAAGTAGTTTTAATTTTCCACCACTTTGATTTTAACTTTAACAGAAAATTGTTATCCCAGTTTGAACCTTGGCCTAATACGTGCATTAGAAATGAGTTAAAATTAGAATGTTTAAGTTAACGTACGTTCATTTTGTAGCAATTATAATAATTTTCCCCCTCTGTCTTTTTGCTTTTTTGTTTCTATTTTACAGCAAGCAAGGATCTGGCACAGACTTCCTATTTCATGGCTACCAACAGGTTGTTATCCTGCCCCTCCTTTATTGCACTTTGACTGCACACCATAGCTTCCTGTAATGCAGGGTACCCTTTCAGTGTCCAACAGGCCCTACTTGCACTGGTGGTTGTTGGAACGCTTGCCTCCTCCCCTCAGCTCCCCTCCCTTTCTCAGAGGTAGCGGGACACGACGGCTTGTAGCGTTACCGGCCCCAGTCGCAGTGCGGTGTATTGTACAAGGGACCACGTGTTGGCACCGATGGGTTGAATGCAAAATGCGAAGTTTAGTGGTGCGCTTGAAAACCACACGTTTGTTCGGTTGCGAAAAAGTGCATAATTCTAAAAGAAAGACACTCTGGTAGCCTGAATATCAGCTAAAGGTTTCACAGATGTAAACATTTCTCGTAGAGGTTTTTCCGGTAAGTACTGCAGATAAATTTTTGACGTTTTTACTTTGTTCAAATTGTTTAATTTCTCTATTGTTCAGCTTTTGTAGTAATTGCTTGTTGTTAAACAGTTTCTTTTTTTTTTTTTATCCCTACAATATATTTTGATACTTTTTCTATTGCAGAATCAAGAAATAATACAGTTATAGTCCATTAATGATTTTAGTCGTTTAGTTTTTAAGAAAGGTTCGTCCTATTTATCTGTGCCATGTCATGCAGAGAAAACGTGTTTCCATTACCGACTCTGGCTTAAACAAGAGTCTGTTTCTAAAAAGTTTCTGTTCTCTGTACCTTTGCTCTTCTCTATAATTATTTTTAGTTTTTTACTTTCCTGTGGTATTGTCAAGCAGACATTGTTTTTTAACGATTTAGTGCAAGTAAACCTGGTGTTTGGTTATTTAAATGGGAATCTGCTGCTTTATTTAAGCATTTTGAAATAAAAACACTAGGTCATTTCTAGTAACATTTGTCTCTTTGAATGTTGTACAACTTTTGAGTTGTAGCTTGTCACATTAGGGAGCACATGTTGACATTACTGTTAATTTAGCATGTGGCTAGCTTCTGAGAGTTATCCAGTTTAAGAGTTAATACATCAATAACAGCAATTTACCTTTTAAACTGGTTTTTCCTGTACTTGGCAGTATTATAGAGATTCTTTGTGTCATTAAAGTAAATAAACACACAAAAATCATGCTCACAAGTACTTAAAGTGCAAGTATAGGTTTTATGTTTTTATTTTGTCCTGAATCTTGCTGTAGAGTGTAACCACCATTTAATTTCCCTCTAAAAAGTATCTAATCTAATCGTAGACTTCAACAGTTCAATAGGTGAATCTCCTGAACAACAATGTGTTGCAAAACTGAATGTTTTAAGATTACCCAGTGTAAAAGTAATGCAGTGCTAAATATTAGTGGTTTGATCACTGTTCGTGTTTCACCTCAGAAAACAAGCACTAACTCTGTTGCTTGTGTGGCGTTGCAGCAGGTGGTCCTCCATTGTGGCCCAGGATGAATTCGCATTCAATTTGCAAAGTGGTTGTGGGTAATTGTCCCAGACCACCTCTCAATGCTTTTCTGAATCAGTTCATTCTGTTCATTTATGTGTGAACTTGTGATCTGTTCACCTGGGGTGCATGTTGGTGCTAGGTTTGAACTTTGGCTTTATAGAATAAATGGCATGGCATGGCACAAATCTTATCTATTTTAGTGGTTTTACCAAAACCTGACCTGTATAGACCCGATCTACTCGGCATCGTACATACTTGCTGAACTGGTTTTATTAGTGGCTATAAAACAAAGACAGACTTTCTCTTAATAGCTAATTTCCTGGAAAAAACTGAATCTTTAAATGTTTTGTTTAAAGTAATGACACCAGCTATTTATGGTCTTTCACGTTTTACTGGTAATATACTGGACAGGGGATGATAATTGAACGGTGCTATTCAGTAATGGTAAAGTTGTAGCATATGACTCATAGCTATAAAGAACTTAATTTTTATTGTTCTAATTTATATTTCGCATTTAATTTACTTTTCTTAATAATTCAAAAGCAGAATTTAAAATATCCAAATCCAACAATAATAACTTTGTTTAATAGCATAGTTGTCTGACCACAAGGGTTTGTGCTCATCTTACTGTTTATGTCCATACCTACCAAATGGGTTTCTAAACTCATAGTTTTATAATGTGGTCATTTTTATGCTCTGGTACAGTAACCGTAAAGGGCTTTTAACTATAAATCCCATATGGACAGTGTTTCCAGATAATCTTGGAGCTGGGTTTTATCCCCACCCCTACCAAATGTTCAGAGACTAAGTTGATCATTGCTGCCACTTGCTGGACAGAAGAACCCCTCACACACTTTTTTTAATGATCAGATGTTAGCAGAACAATTAGTTTTCAGTTCCTTTCTTTTGTTTGAAGTGTCTTATATTTTTACTAAATAGTATTTGGTCATAGTTTCCTAGAGAAACTAAAAAGACTTTAAACAATTTTAGACTAAATTAAACATTGGTGCCCACGTAACCGATGTCTGACCAAAACTAATCTTGTGTTTGTCCTACTAACAAAACACTGACTCAGTAGTTTTGAATTGATTTAGTAAATATTCTGGTGTGTAATGTAGATCTTAACGTTTTGGTAGTTCTTGTTGTTTCTATGATTTGCATTTAGTCATGACTGTTTCAGTTATTAAACTCTTTAAAGGCAATATTGTGACATTCAGTTGCTTTTTATGAATAAAACATTGGATCAAACACTAGCACTGCTAATTTACCAACTTTAATTTGAAGCATTCTTATTTTATATTTGAACACAATTGCGAGAAATAAAGAGACTGAAGAAAAAGCTCTTGGTTTAATAACTGTTACATAGATGATATGGCTTGTGTGTTGACAACCCCCTGCTATATTCATTTTACTTGACTAGTAATTAAACAGTATGAATCTCAAATTATAGAAGTGTTTACAGGTAAATTGCATTGCTGTAAATATTTGTTTGAAAATAATTACTGTTATTACATTTACAGAGTTAAATAACTTAATGTTACTACATATTTGCATCTCAAGCTAACAGCCTATTAAAACTGTTTGCTTTCTCTTGTGTTCTTTGTTTTTGTTCCGCATGTGGGCTGGATTATGACCTCCATTGGCCTGAATTATTCCCTTGTGTGTCCTCACACATTCTTCAGTCTGCACCTCACTACCTTCTGCCTCCAGTACAAGCCCACAGTCATTGCTTGTGTGTGCATACATTTGGCTTGCAAGTGGTCGAACTGGGAGATTCCAGTTTCTACTGATGGGAAACATTGGTGGGAATACGTAGACAGCTCTGTCACTCTGGAGCTGCTTGATGGTGAGATAACTTTACCGTGGCACGTTTTATGGAAACCAAATTTGTGTTTCTAAAATCACTACTGTGCCTTTTTACTCGTATGTAAACGAGAGCAGCAAGTTGTATTGTGGAATTGACCATTAGAATTTAACGGTTTATATTTTGCGATTTCAGAGTTGACCCATGAGTTTCTGCAGATTCTAGAGAAGACTCCAAGCAGGTTAAAGAGGATACGAAACTGGAGGGTAAAAATCATTATAAAATTCTAATTTATTTACTAGGGATGCACGATATTGGATTTTTGGCCGATATATGTTAAAACTTATTTGGCCGATACCAATATTTTATATACTTTCTTTTGTCAGAACATGGCCCTCTTATTTAGGCTTATTTGCTACAAAATTGTGTAAGAGCTGGTAACATACAAACCCTTTCCAAAAAATTAGAATATCATGGAAAAGTTGTTTAACTTCCATAATTCCATTCAAAAAGTTAATCTTTAATAGATGATAGAGTCAGGACCCACAGTTTAAACTATTTCAAGTATTTATTTGTTTATTTTTACATAATTTGGGCTTCCAGCTCATGAAACCCACAAAAACAGAATTTCAAAAAATTAGAATACTGTGAAGAAATCAGCCCAAATTTTGCAGGGTATGAATGTTTTAAACTGAGTGTAACACTAATCATCTACTAAACTCAAAGCACCTGCACAGGTTTCCCCAGGTGTCATTAAATTGCTTCAGTTTGGTTCAATTTTCTCAGTTCTGTTAATATTGGAAAGACTGCAGACATAACTGGCCAGAAGACCATCATTGATACCCTCCATAGGATGGGTAAACCACAAAAGTTCATAGCTAAGGAGGCTGGCTGTTCAGAGTGCTGTGTCCAAGCATATCAATGGCAAGTCTAGTGGAAGGGCAAAATGTGGCAGGAGAAGATGCACCAGCAAAAGAGATGACCGTGGACTTCAGTGGATTATCAAACAGAAGATTCCAGAATCTGACAGAGATCCAGAAAGAGTGGAATGAGGCGGGAGTCCGCTACAAAAACCACCACATTCAGACACATCACATCCAGGAGATAGGCTACAACTGTCCGATTCCTCGGTCCTCTTTTCTGATGAAAGTAAAGTGTTCATTTGGAAATCAAGGTCCAAGGGTTTGGAGGAAGAAGGGTGAGGAACAGAGCCCGTACTGCATGACGTCCAGTGTGAAATATCCGCAGTCAGTCATGATTTGGGGTGCAATGTCCGGTGCAGGTGTTGGTATACTCTGCTTTCTTAAATCCAAGGTCACCGCAACAGTCTACCAGAATGTTTTAGAGGACTCCATGATTCCTTCCGCTGAAGATCTGTATGGAGATGCAGATTTCATCTTCCAGCAGGACCTGGCCTCTGCCCATGCCACCAGAAGCACCAAAACCTGGTTTGATGCCCATGCCACAGTGCTTGACTGGCCAGCCAACTTGCTGGACCTAAACCCCATTGATAATCTATGGGGTATTCTCAAGAGGAAAATGAGGGGCACCAGACCCAACAACAAAGAGCTGACAGCAAGCATCAAGGAAATCTGGGCTTCCATAACTCCCAGGCAATGCCACAGGCCGATTGCCTCAATGCCACGTCACATCAAGGCAGTGAATTAAGGCAAAGGGTTTCCCAACCAAATATTGAAGATTGACTGACATCGTTTTGAAAGTGCCATATATTGATTGATTTGTTGTGATCCTAATTTCTTTCTTTTTTTTTCTGTAAAAGCTGAGTGGTGTGGGCCGATGTCTCCACGGTATTCTAATATTTTGAAATCCTGTTTTTGTGGGTTTCATGAGCTGGAAGCCCAAATTATGTAAAAATAAGCAAATACTTGAAATCATTTAAATTGTGGGCCCTTAATTCATCATCTATTAAAGATTAACTTTTTGAATGGAATTATGGAAGTTCAACAACTTTTCCATGATATTCTAATTTTTTGGAAAGGCTCTGTATATTCAGTAACAGCCATATGATATGCGTAGCACTTTAACTTATATTAAATGAAAAGTGTTATTTATTAGCATTAGTCACCTGCGATGCTGTCTCACTTGTGGAGGCTTGTTCCAGGTTCCTAGCTGCAGTGTGGGATCCTCTGCACTCCTGTGCATGAAGGACAGCCTTTTTAAGTTCAAAGTTTTGTCTATCCATTGTGCCGTAAGACTAATCGTGCTAACGGGGCTAACACAACGTCCAAATGTTTGTGGTAAAACTCACCCAAGTGCTATCGGCTATTGGTTTTTCAATGACGTCGGAAATGATGGCTTGTAACTAAGGTAAGGTTACGTTAGAAAAATATCTCTAACTGGGGACCATGTAACGAGGCTCCACGTAGTCCAAAAATCTTCGGAATCCGACATCCTCACCAACGAAAAATAAATTCCACACCGCCGACATTTTGAATTTTCCTCTCCACCGTCAAATCAGGCGTGAGATCATCACGTTTTGCTGCCGCTACAGACATCCTTGTCACTGGGTTGTCAAAACAAATATGCCGTCTTTTATATCTGTGATTTATTTTGATGGAATGGCCGATGTCCAAAATTGAACTTTAACGCCATCGGCCGATACCATGCCGATAATATCGTGCATCCCTATTATTTACTTTGATGTTTTGTAATGATGCAGGACACAGATGTTATAATGCAGATATAGAAACCAGTTTGATAAAATGCTAGCTACTTGTAGGTGCAGTCAGTGACGGGTGTTAATATTGCAAACACTGATTGATGCAGTAATAGGAATCTTGTTTATTTTCTTAACTATCATTGAAGGTATTAGACACAGCCTTACAAATCTTTTTGTCTTCTAGGCAACACAAGCTGCCAAAAAGCCCAAATCTGAATCCACACAGTCAATGGACAACTCCTTTATTGGGCCTTCGATGCTTCTGGACCATAGTGATGTCTCATTTTCTGGAGACTCTTCATCCAACTTAACTTTGTCTAAAGCAGGTTTCTCTGGGCCCATGTCTGGCCAGTCCAGAGGAGTCCCTTTTACTTTGGACACCATCACTGCCACATATCCAGCTAGCCACAATGAATGGCCTCAGGATAACCAGAGCCAAGCTGGGTACCTTTCCACCTGTGTAAAGCAGGAACCTCTCAGCATCCCAGTTCAGGAATCAATGCTGACTTTGCAGGCTTCTACTTCCTCTTTGCTTCAGCATCCACCACCTTATAGAACTGATAAAACTGTAGATTTAAATCTTGTCAAACAAGAACAGAAAGAAGCTGGTGGGAGTGGACCTAGCAAGCATCATCCAGCACCTCAATCTGTCTACCCTCCGCCAGTTCATCTTCCTCAACTACAACCTTCAATTCAGAAACTGACTTTGGACAAATATAGAGAGAAACATTCTGCAGAGCTAACTGTCCCTGTCCATAAGCGAAGGCAGGAGCTTCATGTAGGACTAATGGACTGTGACATGAAAGGAGATCTGGCTTCCTCTTCCATTTATGCACCTTCCAGCATTACCCAAATAGATCATAGAAAACATGTGCAGCCCCACCAAAGCTCCCACGGTGGCAACATCACAGCTTCCCCAATGAAAATGAAAGTCCCTTCCTCCTCAGTCTCAGGGCAAGATCGACGCCATCATAGTGACAAACGGGACAAAGGTTCTCTTAAAGTTCGTCCGGCTGTTCCTGGGTCCAGTGGCAGCTCCCAACCAGAGAAAAGTGGACAACCAAGCAAAGATGAGCTCAAGATGAAGTTAAAAGTTTCCTCAGAGCGCCACAGCTCATCAGATGAAGGCATGATGGCCAACAACAACAAGACTAAACATTCCAGCCCGCTGGTGAGCAAAGAGAAACACCGCGGAGCAGAGTACAACCTCCATCGCCCCCACAAGCACGGTCACCCCCCAACACACAGTGGCAATGGTCGAGGAGGCACAGAGGGTCCCGGTGGGGCTGTGGGTCTACTACGCGGCCCTCCAAGTTTGGTCCCTATGGAAGGAACATTTAGTCATCCTGTTCCAACTTTGACTTCATCTTCATCGCGCAAAAGGGCACACCCTGAGGCCACCTTTAACCACCACCTTTCATCCGCAACTTCGAGCTCTTGCTCTAAAGTGAGCAAAATCTCCAAAGGTGGTGCTGGTGCTGCAGGTACCTTATCCTTTTCTTCCCCTTTGTCTCCTTGCTCTTCTCCTGTACTGCAGTGTGTCTCATATGACTCGCAGCACTGTGGCTAACTTGCCTCCCACCCTCCTCCTCTTTATTCTTGTTTCTCCTCTTCACCTCCTGTCGTACCCAGGTGGGCTGCGGGCCTCCCAGCAGTTTCCTCCTCCTAGTGAACCGCCACATGAAGTGGGAGAGCAGAGACACTGAGTCCACCATTTATGTCCAGCACAAGGAAATGGCAAGAAACTACCCCACAGCTCAGAATTTCAAGGCGATGCTCACCTTGTCAAGTGCCCTAAGAAGAAAAAAAAAGCAACAGTGATGATAAACCCTTTACTGAGAAGCAGAAAACCTTTCTGCAAAAAAAAAAAAGTATTGTTGGACTTCTTAATTTCTGAGAGACGAGCTAGACGAATAATTATGCTTCCTGTCTCACCTCGGGGCTGTGATCTTCAGTCCTGTAACTGTTGGTATCGAATTGCTGCTTGATGAATCTTTTCTCCTCACATGGGTCGAAGAACGTGCAAGAAATGAAGAGTTGAGTGCATCGCCGTTATGGAGGAAAGTCCCGTTTTCAATATGTAAAATCTCCATACGGGAAAATAATTTTTACAATTTCTCTAAAAGCATGGAAGATGCACTTTTTCAGTTTCTTTATTTTGACTAATTTAAATAATTCACTTGTGTGATTGTATGGAAGAAGTTAAAAGCCAGCAGGAGATGGAGTTCATTTGTTTGCTGGCATTCCATTGAAATTTTCTTTGTAAAGTTTCATCTCCTTTTTGTTGTTGGTTGTTTTTTTTTACACTAAAATACTGTGCATTTGATTAGCATGTTGCAGTCTTCAAAGGGATTTAAAAGGAGGATTGTTGCTGTTTACAAATAGTGGAGATAAATGTACATACGTTTTTGTATGGTAAAAGAAAAAGCTATTCCATGACTACTCAGGTTTGGAGCTGCTTGTAATTATAACTAAATAACTATATCTGTGAGGTTCTTTTATTTATTTTTTTGGGCTGATAAGCAGATTGAGCATCATCATTGGAGGATTCCAATGGTTTGTGTTTCTTACAGATTTTCTGTAGATTGGTGGTACACTAGGTTTTCACAGGAATAATACAGTTGATTCCAGTCGCCACAGATACATTAATCACCAACTCATCACAGTAATGAAAGTGATGTAATCTGTACCAAAAAATCCCTCTTAACCTTCAACAAGATCTTAAGCTGAAAGCCAAACATTGTGCCTCAAAGAAAAAGTGTTACTATGGTTACATGAGGCTGTAGCCATTTAGATGTCAGCCATGTTTGTGTCATCTTTCTGTAAGAAACTAAAAGAGAGAGTATATGCAAATATTCTTTTAAAGCAGTAACGGCGTATTCTAGCACGATGTCACTAAATCATTCATTGTTCTGAAAAATAAGACGTGATTTTGTGTCTTCTTTTTAACACAGTTTAATTCTACAATTTCCCTTGAAAGTTTGAGGCTGAATTAATTACACCTGAGAAGGGAGTCACAGTTTAGCTCAAAATGAAAGCAGTGGTTTAGAAAGTAAAAAGTATAAGCCACAAATCACTTTAATTCATTTTTGCATTTCAACCACCCTGACAATATAAAATCTTGTTGTTGCACCGGTGTATATTTTCTGAATAAGACTCAGAAAAGATGGTTTAGATTGTATGAATCAGCTTTTTTTTTTTACCAGTAAATCTTTGGTAACAATGCATAATACATGGTCCTAAATGGTGTAAAGGAAGGGCAGCCAACTTGGGACCAGAAAATCTCAGGTTCAACTCCCTGCCATGCCAACATGTTGTGTCCTTGAGCAAAATGCCTCCGGTAATCCCCAGTTGCTCCCCAGGCACCTACATAGCTGCCCACTGCTCCACCTGGGTGTATCTTGTGTGATGGGTTAAATGCAGAGAACTAATTGTCATTGTAGCATACAGTGATGACAACACAACACTTACAGCCCAGTTTATACTGGCTGCTACTTACTGGGTACATAGCTTGCAATATTCTCCCAACATTTCTTCACATTACTGTCTAGTAAAAATAAAAAGTAATATATTAAATTTATTAGCTTTTATGAAGAAAACATTCTGAATTAACCTCATATTAGAAACATTCATTTGCACTTTTCATATTTAAAAGTAATCTGACCTCAGCAGTACTGGTAATCCTTTAAGTGCATTTAATATACAATTTGAAAAGTGACTTTAACTTAATTTCACTAACAATGGCCAAGTATGTATGGCTCAGTCTAAAGCCCGTCCTGCATCACACTGGCAGGTTGTTGGGTCCAGCAGGACTCGGATGTTGGAGTCTGCTACAAATTTGCAAACGTAAATTATCTTAAAATTTGCACGGTCCCATTTCGTAAACGCATTTACTTCTGTACATTTCCAAAGATTTTATATTGGTCTCCTTTTTAGGGATAAATGAATGTTTTAAGAGCTGGTGGGCTGATGGCCGCAGTCTCTGGTCACTAAAGGGAAGAGAAGCGTAAAAAAATCTTAAGTTTGACAATAGAATCTGCAACAGTTTCATACAGAGTTGAAGCTTTTTACCACTATTTTCACTGCAGTTGCTTACCTAGTCAAACATATTTTTACAAAGTCTTTGGCGCACTCTGAGAATCCATCGGGCAGCTTTGGCATCGACCCCCTTTGAGTCCCAATATAGAACAAGGCAGCCATCTTGTCCATGTGTGAAAGTGGTGGTTTCCCTGTGGCCATTTCAAATACTGTACAACCGACACTCCAAATATCAGACTTCCTGCCATAACCCGAGTCACTGATAACCTAAAGGGGGAGGGGGTTAAAGGTCAGTGGATCAACGAAACAAAACAAATGGAGCATCTACCGGAGTGAAGTCTGATTTACCTCTGGTGCCATCCAATAAGGTGTGCCATGGACAGATGTTAGCAGTTCACTGTTGCAAGCTGAGTGGTTTAAGCAACTGAGACGCCGTGCACAGCCGAAGTCGATGAGCTTTATGACACCGGTTGGCATCAACATGACATTGTTTCCCTTTAAATCTCGATGAATCACCCTGTTCAGGTGAAGGTATGCCACACCTTCAAGGATCTGACGAGTGTACAGCGCCAGAACTCGCTCTGGCAGGGGTCCAAATCTAGGGACATTTAAAGATGAGGAAAGGCACCTTCAAGGAACATTTGTCGTAAATGAAAGCTTTGTAGTGTCAGAAGTTTAGTAGTTAAAAATACACCTGTGAAGTATGCTAGCGATGGATCCTCCGGGGATATACTCCATGAAGATGGAAACAACATGCTGGTGTAAGGAGGTCCCCAGGAAGCCAACTATATTGATGTGTCTAAGGGTTTTAAGTAATTCCACTTCCCCCTGAAGACGATTGTACTCCTTATTTGCAGCGTCGGGGTCAGAGGAATCCAAGTGAACCTGCTTCACTGCTATCAGCTGGCCCTGACTGGTCAGGCCACAGTACACCTACAAAGAGCTTCAGTCAGTAGATGTCTGTACCTGCTGTACAGGTATATTTCAGCTGTTTTAAATGTATGATAACATCTTATTAGTGACTTCAAATGACCCTCAACTAATGTCGCAATTTTTAAATATTCTTGTTAGAACCAATATTTTATGCAAATCTCACTGTTATACTACACTAGATTATTATACGTACTGTGCCATAAGCACCCTTGCCAAGTACTTCACCCTTTGTCCAAGTGATGGTGTCAACACTCAACTCAGAACCAGGAACAGTGTCAGTTTCTATTGGAGCAACCTGAAATTAAAAAGGAATGAGTTAGGAAACTAGAGAATTCAAAAACTGAATGATGACCTTTATTTTACCAGGTAGGTTAATTGAGAACCAGTTCCCATTTACAGCGATCACGGTCGTTCAACTGAGAAGTGAACATAACTACCAGATGGACTTTATACTGTAATTTTCTTGAAACTTTTTGTTGAGTAGAATAAAGTCAAGTCTGTGGCTATTTAATATAAGAAACAACACTTTAATGCATATGACTAAATTATAAAGAAAGCCTATATTGAAAAAAAGTGGACAAAATTACTAGAGTCCAATATTTAATATCAGTTTTCCCTTAACATTTTTTTTACAGTTCTTATAGAAAATGGTGCCATCAAAATAATTTTTAAATCTGGAATCAAAGAATTTACCTCAGGAGATTTATGAGGTAAACTCATTTCCTCGTCTTGTCTTTTTTGCTTTGGATCTTCGGACCCCGTCGTGTCTCTTTCATCCAAGGAGATCAGCTCTTCTGCCAGACATTGTAGTAAGTCATCGGTGAGCGGACCATCTCCCACCTCGTCCATAAACCTTTTGTAGACTGGTGACATGGTGTGGCAGCTACTGCTAGAAGATGTCCATGTGTCCATCGTTGGCTTTTGGTAACTTGGCAACAGTGATGCGTTTGAAACCTGTTGGGTTGAGTTTTGTGTTGATGCATTGGAAGCCATTTTGTGGTTTTGCATGAAAGTGTAATCTATAACAAAAATGGAAGAAGTTGACGTGGTCAACGTTCCTTCTTCTGGTTTTAATGTATCGGATCCATATTTAGAAGCAGCTTCCTCTATGGTTGATGATGTGCAATCACTTTCGTCCTGAACTTTCATTAGACTGACATCAGTGTTTCTATCGGAGAGTGCCTCGGCTTCTAGTTTAGCATTAGTTTCTGTTTTGCAGATGGACTTCATTGTTACAACAGCGGGGGGAAGTTTCACTCTAGGTGGCATAGGTTTGGTTTTGTTTTTAGCCAAAACAGTTGTACTCTCGCCTGAGCTTCGCTTCAGCTTCCGTGTAGTTTTTAATGACCGGGGTTTGACCTTGTGGCACTGCTTTGTCTTTCTAGTTGAAGCACGGGGTGACTGTCTCTCTTCAAGTTTCTCACAGGCGCTGGAAACTCTGAGGTTCTCGAAAATGGGACCAGCAAACATCTCGTAAATGGCTGGCCCTTCATCGACGCTTTGTATCTGCTGAAACAAGTCTTTGTAGGTGATGAGATCCACCGCAGATTTAGATCTTGGTTTTCCACCCAGTTGTGGTTTCCTTGACTGCTGTGCACTTTTTAGTTCTCTTGTTGGTGCATGCTGGTGAGCTATGTTGGTCTGTGAGAGTTCAGAAGTTTTGCATGATGTTGGGGTAAAGTTAAAACCAGGACCGTGAACAGATGTCATCTTTAACTTGTCTTTAGCCAACTTTAGGAGCTTAAATGTTTTCTTGTCTTTCTTGGGAGTCACCGTAAAGAGCCTGGTTTTCCCCTCACCAGTACCCATATCCAACTTGGCATCTGTTGTACTGGTTTTGCTATCACAGGACATATTTCTTGTTGCCTCCGTCTCTTCTACAAGCTGGACATTTGTGTCATTTTCGGAACATTCTGTGCCATCATCTAAAAGACCGAGTTTAGTGGTGCAATCTCTGTCTGTCTTTTCTTTAATCGCTGATGTGACATGGGTTTGATTGTTCTCAGAAGACAGCGTGTCTCCGTTTTGAGTGTAATCGAACACTCTTGATGACTCAGTCTTAACAAAATCTGTTTGATTCACGTCGTTTGTTTCACATCGAGACTTCGTGGGTTTCTCTTTATGGAGATGATGGTCTCTCTCCTCGTTACTTATTGATCTGTTGACCAGTGGAACCAGGCTGATCCTTGGCTGAGCTTTAATATGCTGGATTTTCTCTCCAGAAAAATCTTCCGCAGGTGAAATCGCATCTCTTGAATGCTGCCGAAAACCATCCTCGGAGAACCTCAGATTTCTGTCTGTTTGAGAAGTCTCCTGAAATTGTCTCTCAGCATCATCGTTCTCAAGGCTGATGGAACTCTGGTTGCTGTTGGACCCACTTTCTTCACTGTCTGACTTATTGATGGGAAGACCATTGCATGGACTGTCCCAGGACAGTCTGTCCCTTCTCAGCTGGGTCTTGGAGCAATGAGGATTTGGGCTAATGGGTTTTAGGGGAACATGTTGCTGTAGCACTGGCAGAGCTTTGGGTCGGCCATCTAGGGGGGCCAAGAGCTTGGATGTTCGGGAGCGCAAAGCTGGCAAAAGATCCTGTGAAAACAAAAGAAAATAATTCATTTGTTGATTACAATTGATGGTGTAGAGATAAACTGTTTCTGAGTCCTCATCCAAATGGTGAAATCTGGACATTAATATACAATACCATATACTACTGGTGACAAAGACACTTTAAAGAGTAGAAACAGACTAACTCTTAATAAATATGACTACAATGATCTTTATTGTAGCTGCCCTGTGAGCGTTTATTATTAATTGTTATTCCTGCAATTATTTTATTATTTAAATTACATTGTTTCTGTTGCAACTGACTTTACTTTGTTTTGACAAGTTTTACAAGTCTTCTTACTAGTATTACATTTTTCATCCAAACTTTAAGATAAAATTGAACAGATGGATTATAATGCAACTTTTTCCATAAATGAAACCGAACAGACTTTAGCCATAATAAGACAGAACACTGATGAACTCACATAACACACATAACTGAAACTCACCTTTGCTTCGTGTAGAGTATTTTGTGAGCCCAGTCCTGCAGACAGGAAGATATGACTTTAAAACCGTCATGAAGGATCAACGTTTTTACAAACCTGATGTCTAACTATACATACGGTTCTGAATGTGGGCTCGGGCCTGCATCATGCAGTTGGAGAACAGCAGGGGCTCCATGATGCTGGGCGCTGATTGGCTGAGAGGGCTGGACTCTGCCACAGCCGACAGACCGTGGGAAGGTGGAGAGGCATCAACTACACTTCTCGTTCTCTGCCTATTGGGAACATATATCACACACATCATTTTGTTTGTTGATAACAAAATTATTTAATTTGTTCTTGAATAACGACCAAGCCCTCTGCAACTGTTGGCAACTAATTGCAAACGGTACTCGTAAGGAAGTTTCCAAAATGTCTCAAGATGCAAAGAGGGTTTCAGTTTCCTCACACATGCCGCAGTGCCTTGCTGTGGTGTTGCTGGAACACATTCAAAAGATTTGTGTTTTTTTTTGTTTTGTTTTTAATGGTCACGGACGTGGCGAGCATCTGGAACCCTTCTCATTTTAGTGTTTTTTGTGATTCTAGAGTGCTGCACATTTGCTCAACTAACATGGAACGTAATTTCAGTTGGAGTTCCCACAAACATTTCGTACTTGAAGTGTAAATAAGTGAAAATGTATGTATTTTCTTGCAGTTTTGTGATTGTGTTTCCACGGCCAATATTAAAATAAGGACCAAACTTGTGATTTATGCTTAAAATTTGGATTAAGTTAACTGCTCGGGTTTTGCAGCTACTTGGACCTCAGTTAGATCTTTGTGTTTAAAAAAGACAATTAAAGACAGAGGAAAAAAATATGTTTTAGTTTACAAACCTTTCTTTATATAACAAAGTTCATGCTCAATAATCCAGGTAAAAAAAATCCAACAAAGTTCAGTCAGGTCATCTGGACGGTTTGTTTTTTTGTTTAAATGTTTCATCCAAAGGACTTCATCAGTCCAAGAATCCACAACAAACAGTCCCACAAATAGCACACTCACATGGTGGGCCAACCAATTTGCTTGTGATATTTTCTGGGGCCTGCCCTCTCCCCCGTCAACCCCTTTGAGGCAGCCATAGCTGAAGTGGTTCAAAACATCAAAGTTTGCTCAATAATCCTGATAAATCACTAGCAAACTGGTTGGTCCAATATGTGAGTGTGCTGTTTGTGGGACTGAGTTTATTGTGGTTCCTCGAACTGATGAAGTCCTTTGGATGAAGGATGAAACGTCAAAAAAAAAAGAAACCATTGTTGGATTTCTTTATAAATAATCATAATAAACAAGTTAATAAACTGCCTTACTTCCTGTTAGTCATGTAAACAGTGATGGAGTTTGTGTACCTTGGTCTGGGAGGTACTGGCTGGCAGAGGGTCCTGGTATGTAGTAAGCCACCTGACAGTACGGTATCTACATGACCCCAGTGTCTGTTATTGTTGCTCAAACTGGGGAGACACAAACCTCTGCTGAGGAGGCAAGAAGAACAATGGTTGCCACAAAGAAATAAAAGTTATACATATTATATTCTTTTATTTTTGTACTGAGTCATCAATAACCATATTCCTAAACAGGGGTCTGCAATGTGCGGCTCTGGAGCCTCATGTGGCTCTTTCAAGCGTTGACCAAAACTAACATAAAACTGAATGTTGTTGGTTGTTACACAAACAACAAAACAGGACTAGTTTTAGCCGTTTTCCTGTCATTTCTTTTGCAAATATGTGAATACTGGAATAGTACACGAAGTAAAACATAATCACTGTAACTATGCTTTGTTTTTCTATTCTTAATACATTTTTCCACAAGTAAAAAAATATATTTACGTCAGCATAGTTCATAGATTTTATTAAGATGAAAATATAACCACACACAAACACAATAATCTGGTCTTTTCATGTATCTTAAATTGTAAAAATATCAATAAATGTTAAAAATCATTAGATATTTTTAGCTTTATAATGTCACCTCTAGGGGCCACAAAGCCCCCTCCAACAAACGTAAAGTGGCCCACGGACCAGCAGCTGATAGCTGTAGCAGGTTGTTGCAGCTCTGAACACTTTTAGTGAACGAAGGCGTAAAAATGGCTCTTTTGATCGTAAAGTTTGCAGACCCCTGTTCCTTAACTACAGCAGCTAAACCCGATGTAGTAAATTAGGCTTTTAGCGCATTGTTCCAAAGTAGGTAAAGAGTCTCTAAAATCTCTCTGGTTTGATGAAATAAGAGAGCAGCTCAAAGAGCTTAATTCTCCTCCCAGAGCTTGGACTTGATTCAGTTGCTCATAACAGACAATGGGCTGATTCACCAGAGTCCTCTCCCCCTGTATCTGTGTTTAGGACCTGTTTGGGTAGAACAGATTGTCCTCTGGACACGGTGACAGGTGCTTGCATACAGGTCTGTGAGTGTAACAGGATACCACTCCATTCTACTGTTGGTGTAAAACGTGAAGGCATATGCTAAGCAGCTCGGGAGGAAGTGAACAGAGTTTATAAGAGATTGTGAGTTGGAGGGTGATGTGGAGGAGAGTTACCTGTACACAGGAAATGTCTGTGTGTAAACACCTGTTTGGGGTTTTACATATACTGATGTGTTAAATGTGTTTATAGGAGTCAGTCAGTACAATCACAGGTGGTAGTTTCTTTTATCTTTATGGCTAAAAAACATAAAATATGACCTGACATGAAAAGATGTGAGAGATGAGATTTCTTTATGCCCACCTGCTTCCTTTTTTAACGTCCTGATTGGCTCGCCCGCTGTCTTTCAGTCTCTCCATGCTGCTTTGGATCTGCTTATCTGCAGGACAAACATCATAATCCACGTCCCATTAATCACAGTACAACACTAAAATTTACATATATGAGAGTTACAATAGTTCTGACTTCTTGTTTGTAGGTATTAATATTTTTTGTTAAAAACAATGGACTATAATGCACATTGATAAACATACGCACACACGTTTGTTACATTTTATTTACTTTTAATGGCTAATTTAGGTCTAAAGTTCCTGACATGCTATATTAAACAAAAAAAATAATTAAAGGTTTATAATTTCTATAAGGAACACATATTGCCCACTGCCTTTCTTGGCAGAGTTGAAACTAAGATGGTTTTGTTGCGAAGCAGTGGAGTTATAGCTGTTTTGGTCAAACCTTATGCAATACTGTGAGATAATATTAATTATAATAATCATTTTATTTAAAAAGCTCCTTTCAGGACACCCAAGGACACTTTACAGTAAGAAACATAGAGAGATTGTGTAAAAACCAACAATACGCACAGTGCAAAGATCGGGAATAATTGAAATATAAAATACATAAAGAATATAAAATACATACAGAGTATATCTCGCAAGATGCTTTAGTGCTCAGAGAATCTGTTGGGAATGACTCTCAGCTACTACCACACTAAATTCTAGCTCAATATTAGTAAGATTCGCTGACTTTGAGTCGTTCTTGTGTTTCTTTAGGTTAATTAGCTACAGCAGCCATCCTGAATTTGCTTCATTCCAAACAATAATCACATCCAATGATTACGTTCTAATAGTTTCATTAACGTGTCTCATGATTTATGAGATATTTTACCTAACATGCATGTTTTTGGTCTGTGTGAGGAAACTGGAGTACGCGGAGAAAACGCACACAGGCACGAGAAGAACATGCAAACTACACACAGAAAGACCCCAGGTTCATTCGGGGATTGAACCCGGAACCTTCTTGCTGTGAGGCAACAGTGCTAACCACTGAGTCGCCGCACTGCCTTTGATGGTGGGCAATAAATGTACATATAAAATAAACAACAACAGCAACAAAATGCAGCTATCCAAAGATTATTACAGATAATCTAATAATAAAAGACTGAATAATGATGATTGTTTCAGATTTTGTTTAGAAGAAGTCAAACTGATTTACTAGTAGTCAAATATCGTCATATATGTTTATATGTCTAAAAACATGCATGTTAGGCTGCCTGCAGACCCAGCGCTCCAATGAAAAAGAGATTTTTGATGTTATATTGGATTTGCACGATTAAAAAGAACATTTTCTTTCGCTCTAAGTCTTTCTTTCAAAATGAAGAAAGTTAATGTAAGCTAAAAGGCTTTGTCAGAAATAAAGAATGCACAAGGAATTCTGAACTAGTACAACTGTTTTCAGATCAAAAGAAATAACTCAGGTGTATAACTGAAATATTAAATTAATATTATAGAAAGAAAAAAAAACACAGGATAGCAACATGAGACCGAATGTGATTAATAAAGCAGAATAATGTTGATAACAGAAGAATTACCTGTTTCTAATCCCACTGCTCCACTCTGTTCACATGTTGAGGTATTTCTAATAAAGTTGGAATCCCTTCGCCCGTCAGTAAAACCCTAAAACTCACACTTTCGATCTGGTTTTGCACTTCAACACTTGGGTTTTTCAAAGCCTTTCTCTAAGAAATGTTCCTTCCGAGCTGCTGTTGTGGCTGAAAGTAAAAGATGTTCAGGCAGGTTTGTTCTGTGTGGAAGACCCCTCCCATGCACCCCCCCCCCCCCCCTCCCTGTAGAGAGTGATTTGATCCTATGGCCTGTTTTGGGCACTGAACATTTGGTTTACCTGTCAGTGTGCACAGTTAAATAGCTTGAAAAGCTTAATTTGCATAAATATTGACTGCAATATTTTGCAATTCATTTCGTTGGGGATAAAAACTAAGTAACCAGCTGTTCAGACTTCCAGAAAGTTCTTTGTTGTTAACCTGATTTCATTGGTTATTGCTTATCAGAGGTCTTTAATTTTATGCAGAGTTCTACAAAACATCCTCAGATGCAGATCTGCCTGAGATCCAGGAGATCCAGTCTGTTCCTGTTTACAACCTTCTTCTTTAATAACGTTCTTCAATTTCACAAAAGCTTTAATCATTGTGGAAGATATAAGGCAGTACAGTGGCTCAGTTGGTAGAGCTGTTGCTCTCTGGGTGCAGTTTGCATGTTCTCTCTGTGCATGCGTGGGTTTTCTCCAGTACTCCGGTTTCCTACCACAGACCAAAAACATGCATGTTAGACTGATTGGTAACTCTAAATTGTCTCTAGGTGTGAGTGAGAGAGTGAATGGTTGTTTGTCTTGTTGGTCCGTATATGTCCCTGTGATGGACTAGAGACCTGTCCAGGGTGTCCCCCGCCTCTCACACAGTGACTGCAGAACATGATCACTTGTGACCCCGAAAAGGAAGAAGGGGGTAAAAGATAATGGATGGATGGATGGATGGATGGATGGATGGATGGATGGATGGATGGATGGATGGATGGATGGATGGATGGATGGATGGATGGATGGATGGATGGATGATACGTCATTAGCTGGGATATTTTCTACAAACTTCTACTTGATTTTTGGAAATACAACCAAACTCATCATTGGTTTCAAATATCCTAAAATGTGTATATATATATATATATATATATATATATATATATATATATA
>NC_056510.1:11219745-11245581 GCF_014905685.2 Nematolebias whitei | reverse complement strand
TGTTAACTTTTTAAAGTAATTTTTATATATTTTATAATCAGACCGACATTTTTGTATTTTTATAAACTGGCAACATGTTGAACAGTTACGTGGCAACATTACCTTGACTGAAAATGTTCTTGTGGTCAAAAAGAGGAGCAACCTCTGAAGACTGTGGAGCAACCTGTAAAGAAAACCAAATTTCCTCATTAATTAGGTTTAAGTTTAACTTTAATGTAATTGATTCTGTATTTTAATTACAATTGGGGTAAACAAGCAAACACAAACTTATGAGAAAAAAAGTCAGGATAAAACTGTGCAAAAAATAAATCAAAAAGACTTGGGAAAGGATCATACTTAAAAATAACTGGGTGGAATAACTGGATTTCCTGTAGTTGTAAAATAAAATTCATACAAACTTTTCAACATTGAACAGACCAAGTTAAAAGTAATAAAACAATAACATTAAAACAGTGCTGTCACAATTTAGAGTTGGAAAAAAGTCACCAGGTTGCCTATTGTAATGAAAATGAAATAAATTGTTTCGTCCTTCATCCAAAGGACTTCATCAATCTGAGGAGCCACCAACTAACTGAGTCCCGCACAAGCAGCACACTCCCGTACTGGGGGGTAAAAAAAAAAAAAAGCGGTTTGCTGGTGATAAGATGGCCTGTTGTCAATATTTCTTTCAAAGCTCCACAAATTAACAGTAAAATGTTTTAACATCTCTGGAGTAATGAATGTCTGCGGTGCTTTCTGTTTTAACACTTACCTCTGTGACGCTGTATGGCAGGCCGCAGTGTTTTAGAGGTGTTTGCTGATTAGAATAAAGGCTCTCATCATCCAGTTCTGTGTCAACATTTTCAAATTCTGAAGCCAAATCTAGGAACAAACAGGATGCGGGGTCAGCGTCTGTGCAAAAGTAAAAATCAGTAAAACCAGCCGCAGTTTTTGTTTGTAAAACCACAGGTGTTCTCAGCACTTTGTGTTCCTGTGGACCTCCTTCACTGACACAAACTTTGACCCATGAGCTCCTCAATGGTTCGTGAACATTAATGGTTTGACACAACTGGAGGCTTTAAGTCAACTTTGGTTTTACTCTGGAAAATGGGATTTTAGGTAAGCTCAGTTGAATGTTTCTGAGTGTAAATTCTGTTAACCAGTCAGGATTGCTTCAGTACTACTAGACATTTTGTTTTATGTTATCTTACACTCTTTTCTTTTTCTTTTTAAACTCATAATGAAACTTACTCATCATTTTTTGGAAGAAGAGATGTTGACTATCTTTGGGTCATTCCTGATTAGGTAAAGTAAAAACGTAAACATTCCCTCGTTTATCGCAGGGGGATCCGTACCCTGTAGCCCCGCGATAAGTGAAAAACTGCGAAGTAGGCCACGCCCACTTCTTTGCTCTGCGCAGAGATCAGCTGCAGGAGGACACTTCTTCCACAGCTGTGGGCTGCACACAGATGTTAAATCCATCCATCCATTCATCCATTATCTGTTACCCTCTTCTTCCATTTTGGGTCACGGGGGTCGCCGGTGCCCATGTCCAGCAATCACTGTGCGAGGGGCGGGGTACACCCTGGACGGGTCACAAGTCCACCACAGGGACACATGGAGACAAATGAGACAAACAACCATTCACTCTCTCACTCACACCTAGGGACATTTTAGAGTTACCAATCAGCCTAACATGCATGTTTTTGGTTTGTGGGAGGAAACTGGAGTACCCGGAGAAAACTACACGCATGCACGGAGAGAACATGCAAACTCCACCCAGAAAGACCCCCGGACCGGGATTTGAACCGGGGACCTGCTCATTGAGAGGCAGCAGCTCTACCAGTTGTGCCACTGTGCTGCCTCAGATGTTAAATCTTCATCAGCCATTGTGTGTCATGTCCAAGCTTACTTTGAAAAGCCGCGATAGAGCGACAACGAACCGCGAACTAGCGAGGGACTACTGTATAATAAAACATTTAAAAGAGCCTCTGTCTTATTCTTGAATCCACAAATGTGAAAACTTCGAGATCCTGTTAGATCCAAAAGGTTTTGGCCTGTGCTTGCGTTTCAGTCTGAAATAGAAATAGGAAATGACAGAATTGGTATATGAATTAAATCATTCAAATAGGCATATTCTTCTGCCTATTAAGAGCAGTGGTGGGATGTAACTAAGTACAAAATACTTTGTTACTGTACTTAAGTACATTTTTCATGTATCTGTACTTTACTTAAGTAGAGTTACATGTGGGTACTTTATACTTTTACTAGAGTACATTTTTGTCTGTTTATTTGTACTTTTACTTAAGTACAGTGTTTGAGTACTTTCTCCACCACTGATTAAGAGGATATGACCAAATTCTCACTTCACTAGTGGAGTTTCAATAGCTTTGTGTCTAAAATGATAAACGCTAAAGTTAAACAGGTTTTGAGGGTTGAACTTGATTTTATAGTTACAGCTTTGCGTCTCTGTGCGGCCCAGAGCCTCGGTCAGAATCCAGACAATCTCCTCTCTCTGAGGGCTGTGAATATTTTCTGCGTAGTGAAGAACAGAACAGCCTCTGAGGTCTCGAACAGTCAAATCGCTGGAAATGCAAACGGAACAACTTCAGGTTGACGTTTTTCACCCCAAGAAAATCTGTGCAGAATGTCTCCAAGTTGCACGTTGTTAATTATTTTTTTAGATTAGTACTCCTGTGAAAGTATGCATCCTTACGCTGAGGCTTCCAGCAGTTCTTTTATCGCCTCCACAGGTCTGTGTTCCCATGGCAACCACGTAGTTAGGCCCTCAAACAGGTCGATGTCTCTGACAGCGAGCATCACCGCTGTCGCACCGTCGTTGTTAGGAACATTCACGTCCACCCCGTCTGTCTGAGTCTAACACAAAGTTACTGAATTAATGTGGGACATGAAAACCTGCAGCAAATGGGTCGTTCTAACTGGAAGGTGGGGTTAAACCATTTCTTTAAATGTTGTCATTTGATTAAACACACTGTTGCGTGATCTTGCTAATTTCACGGTGTCCTCATTGATCTTATATTTATATCCTGATAAAGTCACGTGTTTAATGAAAGCAGCACCTTCAGGTGACGGAGGAAAAATATGTCACGTTCTCACACTAGTCCTGGCTGTTGCTGACATGTTTTTAGGGACACCTGAGGATTGAGCATCATATTTCCAGTAACACAAAACCACAAAGGGAAACAATATCATTAACAGGCTTCTGAGAAGAATTTACTTTTAAATTGGTGTAATGTGCCTTTTTTCCTTGGAGATTTCAAAATAAATCTGAGCAAAGTTGGAATCGTAAACAACCGTAAGAGGAAGGAATTGTTGCCCTTCGTGGTGATCATCTGTGAAATCCACTGGAGTGGGAGTGTTTCTTACCAACAGGTGACTCAAAGAGGCCGTGTCTCCCTGCCAGGCCGCCTGCAGCAGCTGCGCCTGCAGGGACAGACGGGGTCGCGACATCCACCTCACCATTTTCATCTGCAGCTCAGGTGGGCTGAGGTGGAGTGCTGTCTGGTGGCTGCGACTCCACAACGTCAGATCGACTTCGGTCCTCAGCAGCTCCCACACCACCTGTTGAACACGCAAATTTAAAAATCTGATCAGCTAACAAAAGTAGTGCAATAAAATGGTGACTGGGAAAGTTTTTAATTGCAAGTTGCTGTGAGCAAATGGACAATGCAAGGATAATAAATGGCACTTCCGGCTGAAGTGGATGTCAAAATAATGCTTTATGAAAGCGCCACATTTTAAAAAGCTGCAAATTTTTCACATAAAATAACAGGTGGTTTATAAACCCAACCTAAAAACCATTATTTAGATAACATTTGAACACATGCAGCTTTAATAAAATGTATCATTTTTTGCTTTGCTCATTTTTTAAATTCATTTTTTTTTTATCTGTGTGTTTGGACATGCATGTCCTCTGGCATCTGTTCTGTAAAAAAAACCTTGGTGTTATTTTTATAATCAGCGTATGTCTTTTAACCCTCACATTAAAAAGTTACCAGGACCACTTTCCTCCTCCTGTGAAATATCACTAAGATTAGAAACATCTTGTCCAAATATGATGCAGAAAAACTGGTTCATGCATTTGTCACGTCTAGACTGGAATATTGCAATTGCTTATTATCTGTGCGTCCAAATAATTCTTTAAAAAGTCTTCAGTTGATCCAATATGCTGTGGCCAGAGTCTTAAAGAGAGTTAGTAGAAGAGATCTCTCTCTAGTTTTAGCTTCTCTCCATTGGTTCCCTATCAAATCCAGAATAGAATTCAAAATCTTACCTACAAAGCTCTCAACAACCTAGCTCCATCTTATATTACAGATCATATTGTTCCATATTTTCCTAACAGAGCACTTCGCTCTCTCAGTTTTAGGTTCCTAGAGTTTTCAAAAGTAGAATAGGAGGAAGATCTTTCAGTTATCAGGCTCCTCTCTTGTGGAACCAACTTCCAGTTTCTGTCTGTGATGCTGACACATTGTCCAGGTTTAAAACTAGGTTTAAGACTTTCCTTTTTGATAAATCCTATAGTTAGGGTTGGCTTGGGTTTCCTGAGCTATTCCTTAGTTCCGATGCTATAGGCTTAGACTGCTAGCGGACAAAATGACCTCACTCTGCTGCTGTCTCTACTTGCTCTCCTCACCCTGTTTGTATTTGTATTTATGTATATCCTTAACATGTGTACTTTTTTGTTTGTTTTTCTTCCAACAGGGGGTACGCCTGGGTCTGCCATTCTGTGTGTGTTTCTCCTTCCTGTTCTCTCAAACCCCAGCCGGTCAAAGCAGATGGCCGCTCGTCCTTAGCCTGGTTCTGCTGGAGGTTTCTTCCTGTTAGAAGAAGGTTTTTTTTTCTTTTCCACCATCTCCTTTGTACTTGCTCAGGATGAGACTGTGACGAAATGAAGATCCAACACAATCTGCTTCATTAGATAGATAATGTTTACTAATTGGCTTTTTTTATTGTGAACGTTCTTGTTCAGTGCCCTGAGACGACTTCTGTTGTAGCTTGGAGCTTTTTAAATAAACTGAATTGAATCCATTGGGGCAGAGTGCTACAACATCCTTCATGCCCCTACTGCTCACAGATTTCCATCCTAAGAGAAGTAAATCTGAGACGATAACTATAATTTTACCACATAACAGGTAAAATAATAATTGTTTTCCACATAACCCCACTTTAAATGACCTGAACTATCATTTTAACTTGCCAGTGAAGTGAAAAAACACAAAGACCCACCTGAGAGCTCACATGAGCAAACCAGACTAATAACATGCTTCTAGCGTAATCAAGTACAATTAAGGCCTACATTTATATTTGTAAGGATGTTTCAACTTTTAGGATTAAAACAAAGGCACACTGCACTAAATAAGGTTTATTACAGTCTGTCTCATCTTAAACTAGCATAAGGTGGAGCTTCTGCATTAATTCTTTTGACTAAAACTAATAGTCAGTATGGGTTTAGAGCAAATAATTCAACATCAATGGCTCTCATGGAACTAATAGAAGAGATAACAACTGCTCTTGATCAAAAATAGTATTGTGTTAGTATTTTTTGTTGATTTAAAAAAGGCCTTCAGCACTACTGACCACACCATTCTCCTTGAAAAACTGAATAAATATGGCATTAGAGGATTAACACTGCAGTGGATATCCAGTTATTTAAATAATAGGATACAGTTTGTACAGATAGACGATGTAAGATCAGAATTTTGTGTTAATGGGTGTGGAGTTCCTCAGGGCTCTCTGTTGAGACCAAAGTTGTTTATTTGCACATGAATGATCTTGGTTGATGTGTCAGGGCTTTTGAAGTGTGTTTTATTTGCAGATGATACCACATTTTTTTTGTTTGGGTGAAAATATATAACTAATGTTAGAGATAATACAGGTAGAATTCATAAAAATACAAACTTGGTTCCAACTTAATAAGTTACTGTTAAATTTGGAAAAAAAAAAAAACTACATGATATTTAGTAATAGAAATAAAATTATTGAAGTCCCATTTAAAATTGACAGTATTGAAATTCATAGTTAATTAAATAAAATGTTTGGATGGTGTTATTGATGAGAAGCTGACATGGAAATTTCATGTAAATTACTTAAGAATAAAAACAGTAAAATCAGTTGCATTACTGTATAAAGTAAAAGCGTTTTTGAATGACAAAGCTTTGTATACATTGTATAATGTCATGATTGTTCCATATTTAATCTATTGTATTGAAGTTTGGGGAAAAGCATGCAAAACAATTACAAATCTTATTTTTATTTTACAAAAAAGATCTATAAGAATTATTAGTAGGAAGTGCCATTGCCACCCAAAAATTATTTCATCAGTTGAAATTATTAAAATTTTATGATGTGGTTGAATATAGTATTTTCCAAGTCATAAAGCTCATAAAAAATATTACTGCCCCAAATATTCAATTAAAATTTGTTAAAAAAGAGAGTCATTATAACCTTAAAGGATGGAAATGTTTGTAAAACCTCCGTTTAGAACTAGTCTGAAGGAGCTGCGTTGTAATTCAGGGAATAGGATTATGGGATTGTCTTGATATCACCATAACATTTTCTAAAACAATTTACATGTTTAATAAGATGATTAAGTTAAAGTTGTGGGGAAAGTATTGTGCCATGTGAAGGATATCTAATATTTTTTGTTTTCACTTTGGAGATTGTTCAGTCCTAAATTGTTATTTTTGTAGTTATTTATATATTTTTAAATAAGGGGCAGAAATAAGAATTTTCTTCTTCTTTCTCCACTCTTTTCATTCAGTGTTTTTTTCTTTTCTTTTTGATGAATGTGTTTTGTTTCTTTTAAATGAATGAATAAATAAATTAATAAAACACATCGGACGTTCCACTGATGATAGTTTTTAAAGAGCTGTTACGCATGGATGAGCTGTTGTTCAGTGACTAATCTCCCCCCTCAGGAGTCTTTCCCATGTTGGTGGGAAGTAATCTGAACATGGTTCCCCAAGGTGGGCAAAGGAGGAGGGGCTTAAAGAGCAGGTCACATGGTTTCCACATGAAGCAAAACACATTGTTGTTGTTTTTAATGGAAAATGGCTGCAAGTCACGTGACAGGTAGAGTTTTAACAAACACAGTGGTCATCTAATATGTCTCAGTGTAACGGATGTCCTCATGTTACAGTCCAACACCACACACACACACACACACACACACACACACACACCTTCAGCTTACCTCAGTCATGTTGTTTTGACATGCAGAGATAAGGGCAGCAGACCTTCGCTCCTCCTCATCTTCAATGTCGGAGACCTCCAGCTCGTCCATCGGTGGTTCAGGACTATTTTCCTCCTCCAGCTCTTCTCTCTGCATCTCGTGATCAGCATCCCTGTTGTTTCTCCTCCTCCTCTCCTCCATAGCTCCTAATTTGACCTTTGTGAGCAAACAGACCAAAAACTAACAAAAACAATAACCCTGATGATTTTTTTTTTTTTTTTTAAGAAAACCTTGAATTAGATTTTACAAAACCCTCCCAGCTTGTTGTTTTTCAGTCTGTATGTTCGTGTGATTGTTACTGTGATGTCAGTTTCTAATGATCCACTGGTGCCTTGTGGGAACACACTGAGGGCGTGACTGGAAATACAACCCTCATTATATCTGCAGTTGAAACACATCACTGCACATTAAACAAGCTCATCCAGAGATTACAGAATGAGAGGTGAATGAAGGCTTTCTGAGACCTCAGTCCCTTTTAATTTATCAGTTATAAGCAGCATAAAATCATGTAATACAAGCTTTCATTGTAGTGCAGAGCTAATGATCTTAATATTTGAATAAAGTTAGTTATCAAATTATGTAGTGGATGAAAAACTCATCTTTTGGAACAATAACTTGGACAAATTTCAGTAGTTCCTGAAAAAATATATTCTATGGAAACTGCTTTACTTTAAATAATGAGTGACCTGATGACTGCAGACTCTGAGGGGTTTAACCAACTCTGTAAAGGTTTAGATCTTTCTTTTCTGACAAAAGTTCAATCTTTTTTCTTCTTCTTTTGGCTTTTCCCTCTTCAGGGGTCGCCACAGCAAGTCATCCTCCTCTATCTCAATCTGTCCAACTACCTCCATGTCCTCTCTAACTGCATCCATATATCCCCTTTTTTCTGGCAGCTGCATTTCTAACATCCTTCTACCAGTATACCCACTGTCCGTCCTCTGACAATGTCCAAACCATCTCAGTCTGGCCTCTCTAACTTTATCTCCCAGTTGTTCAACCTGTGCTGTACCTCTGATGATTTCATTCCTAATCTTATCCATCCTTGTCTCTCCTAAGGGGAACCTCAACATCTTCATTTCTGCCACTTCCAGTTCTTCTTTCGTTTTGTCAATGCCACTGTCTCCAGATCATACAATATAGCTGGTCTCACCACTGTCTCGTAAACTTCTCCTTTGACCTTTGCTGCCACTCCAATAATGGTCAATCAGGTCATCTGGACAGTTTCTTCAAAAAATAAACTGTCCAGATGACCTGATGGACCACTATTGGATTTTGTACATGGATGATTGAACATGAACTTTGATGTCTTTGCTGCCACTCTTTTGTCAAAACTACTCCATCCTGCCTGGACTCTCTTTTTCACCTCTTTACCACATTCCCCATTTTCCTGGACAGTGGACCCCAAGTACTTGAAGTCCTGCACCTTTGTGACCTCTGCTCCTTGTGGCCTCACTGCTCCACCAGCCTCCCTCTCATTCACATACATGTACTCTGTCTTACTACGGCTGACTTTCATTCTTCTTCTTTCAAGAGCATATATCCACCTCTCCAAGTTCTCTTCCACCTGTTCCCTGTTCTCACCACAGATCACAATGTCATCTGCAAACATTTGGTCGGTCCATCACCAGAGCAAACAAGAAGGGGCTCAGATCCGATCCTTGATGCACTCCCACCTCCACCTTGAAGCTATCTGTCACTCCTACAGCACATCTCACCACTGTCCTGCTGTCCTCATACATGTCCTGTACCAGTCTAACATACTTCTCTGCCACTCCAGATTTTCTCATGCAATACCACACCTCCTCCCTCAACATGTTTTTTTTTTAATGCTAGTGTCTTTATTATCCTAAATAATATAGTGATCCATTAAAGTCTGATCTTGATTCATATGCTGTCCCTTGGACAGATTATAAATAAATTAATCGAACACGTGAGGAACCTATGAAAGAATGCAAACCCTAATGTGAAAAAACACAAACAACTAACACGTACAAACCCGAAAGCAAAGGAACGCAAAAACAAAATGTAAAAAACCCAACGCCGTCCCACCCTTTCAGCACATTGGGTTCTCAAGCCCCACTTTTTCTTCCTCACACATTTATCTTTACATCGTGTTCCTCTCTCCTCCTCCCACTCATCCTTCTGCTTCATTTTGAGCTCTTTTCATCACACTCAGGTTTCTCAGTTCAGTTTATGTCTGCAACGATTATAACACTTTTCCAAAGCGTTGTAAAAAAAGAGCAGATCCAGTCCCAAACCTTAAAACTCAATCAAATTAATCTCAGTACAGACCATTACGGAACATCAACCCTATCTTGTCATTATTGTACTTTGTTCTTGACTTTTCCGTGCCAATCCATCCATTTGCTCCTTTATAGGATAGCATCTGGATGTTCTCATACCGAATCATAAACACAATCATTTTCCCTCCAATCACATGGTTCAACCTTGAGCTCCGTCCTTACTCATCCTCTCTACCTAATTAAACCAGTGAACTCCTCTTGATTCATGGAGACCCTGCTAGTAAATAATTAGCACTGTGCAGACTGTTTGATTAATAACATCTATGTCATGTGCAATGTTTTTTACAATAAGAATGTGTCCTTGGTTCCTCTTCTTCTTCAGGTTTAATGTTTAACAAAAACTAAGCAAGTGACTGAAAATGACTTAAACGCACAAGACACTACCAAAATAAATAAAAAATGTGCATAAATTAGAAAGGGATCTGTTATTTATTTGCTATCTCTTACAGGATCATTAGCACTTAAAATATATATGTATATTTTTTTTTTATTAAGTAAAAAATCAGCTGCCTTCATTACTTACAGTTAAATCTCATCTGGTTTGATCTTCTGAAACTGCTTGTCTCCCTGAAACATCTGGAAGCAGGTTTCAGGTATATCTTCGACCCTTTTTAACAAACTCAAATGTTTCCTCTCTTCTTTGTCATCCCGCGTTTACACTTGGTTGCCGTGGCGACAGCTGGACAGACAGGCGTTACGGGGTGGATTTTAAAGAGGCTTTTGGTTTTATGCAACACACCAAGACGAAAGAAGACCTGAATCTGAGTCAGAGTCAGAGTTTCTTTATTCTCGTTCCACCACATGTGGTACATGTGGTGGAACGAGATTATGTACTCAGGGCCCCAGTTACATCCAACAATAAAAAGTAAAAGAAGAACAGTAAAAAGATTTAAGATATGAACTAAGAAAAACATCCACTAAAAATACACTAAGCACTAATAGCATAAAAACAATATGTCGAACAGCAGCATGAACATGAGTCTGTGTGAGCAGATGAGCACTCATGAACACATCAACATGAAACAGATCAGCAGCAACATGAAACAGATCAGCAGCAGCATGATGTGATTCTTCACAGTGATTATCCTGGTTAGAGATTCAGGAGTCTAACAGCCTCAGGGTAGAAGCTGTTCCTCAGTCTAGTGTTACACTTAATGCTCCTTAACCTCCTTCCTGAGGAGAGAGGGGCAAAAAGTGTGTGTGCTGGGTGAGTGGGGTCCTTCATGATGCAGGCGGCCCTCTTCCTGAATCTAGAAATGAAGATTGTAGATGTTACTCAAATGTGTAATAAATACTCGTTCTATGACCATCAAAGTTTTTCTTTTTTAAGTTTAATGATTTATGATTGATTTTTTTTATTCTACTTTTTACTTATCGGCATCTTTGTAGACATGATGCAGTGCAGTTTTGAAAGTTCTTGAAGAGTTTGTTTGTTGTGGGATTTGAGAATATCCTCTCTTTATAAAGAAAAAGTGATGATTATCTTTACATTTAAATGTCAGAAAATTGTTTTGTTTTTTTACAAGGTTTTGAACCCAACACTAGATTCTAATGGGCTTTAATGGGTAAAAACATTATACCCTTTCTTTGTCTTTAGGCAGGGTATATTAAAATATTTTAATGAGATTCTTAAAATCTGAGTGTCTAAACTTGGTGTATTTTATATTCTGGTCCATGATTATGTTTTGCATTTGTCAAAGGAGTAATGACAGTTTGTGTCACATCAAGCTCGTGTTTTATAATTTGCAGAATTTTTTGAAGATCATCTACTTTCATTTTTACTTTTTGTGAATATCTCATCCTCCTGACTGACTGGAAGAACCGAGTTCCTCGAGTTTTCAGTTTGTCAGCAGATAGTTTGACCGGCTTTAAAGCTCCTTTTGTAGCTTTGACATGAAACTTCACAAAATCATTTAGGCAGGAGCTGGATAATAAATAAAAAAATATTTGTAGATGAATCGACACTGAGCTCATGTACTGTTACACATTAAGGTGGCCATTTATTTAACAAAGTGGATCAAATTGACTTTGATGTAATTCTTATCATGATTTGTACCAGATGTAAAAAAAGAATTATAGTGAACAATAAAGCTGCATCAGCCAAATGAACTATAAAACTCCCTATGAACACTAGAGGGCAGTGTTTGACAATTAGAAACACCCTAAACTTCAAATGTATCATTTCCATCATGTCACCAGTGCAGCAACTGAACACAACACTGTTTTTGACTTCAGCAAACAAATACACAAGTCCAAAATGAATCTGTTTTCAAAGTTTTACACGCGTTAGAGCTTGTTTTAATATTTCCACTGGAAATATAAGCAGCAAGGTGCTGAACGTCAAATACAACGATTAATTATCAGCAACTGTGAGCACTTAATAACTTCAGGGTCCATTTCATTTACATAAAGTTGAAATTATTCTTTGGCATCAAACAAGTCTAAAGTTAAACAAAATCCATAAAATCCCACAATTAAATGCATATTAATATTCTTAAACAGAAGCACATAAGTGTGTGTATTTATGTTAACACATGCACATGTATCACAACTATATATGCACATGCAAAGACATCAGCTGTCCATCATCAGAGGGGTTATAATGCCATTTATAAACAGTTTAATGGCCATAGTTCTACAGAAAGCAGTGACCAGACAGACAGCTGACACTCTGCACTCAAACTGCTAAAAACACAAGACTTGATGGAAGCATCACGTTAAAAGTTAAAGTTTGTGTTAGGAAAAACACACAAAAAAACATGGTTAGTTTGGAAACGAGAAGGACAAGCAGAACATGGTAAAATCTCAGCTCAATAATCCATAAAACTTGTGGAATAATGGGATTTGAACAGGTGAGACCAAATATCTGTTGGAGGACAAACTGACCACCCTTTTCACTCTGCTACTGTCTTTACTTACTCTGCTCAACCTGTTTTGTATTTGTAATTTTTTTTTTCTATCCTTAACATGAGGTTGTTTTGTTTTTTTGTCTTTCAGGTACACCTGGACCTATGTATATCTGGACCTACCATTCTGTGTTTGTCTGTCTCTCCTTCCTGTCCTCTCAAACCAGCCGGTCAAAGCAGATGGCTGCTTGTCCTGAGCCTGGTTCTGCTGGAGGTTTCTTCCTGTTAAAGGGAGTTTTTCCTTTCCACTGTTGCCACTGTGCTTGCTCAGGATGGGAGACTGCATCGAAGCCAAGATTCAACTAGTCTGCTGGATTCCTTAGATAGAGAACTTTACTAATTGACTTTTATGTATGTGAATGTTCCTGTAAAGTGCCCTGAGACAACGTGGTTGTGATTTGGCGCTATATAAATAAACTGAATTGAATTGAATCGGTTACGGTGCACAGCATGTTGGAGAAGAAAAACAAGCAAACACCTCAGTTGTCAAGCACAGAGGTGGAAGTGTTATGATTTGGGCCTGAGTCACATGCAAAATCTTAAACGACTGAATTTAGTACATTCACTGCGTCTGCGTTTGGATTTTTCTGTCAAATAAATAATGACACTAACTTAAAACTGACGCGTTAAATTTTTGCGTGAATGATACTGATTAGTTGTGCAGAGCCATCTTGAACTGGACTAACTCCAAAAGATAAGCGGTGGTGTCCAAATGATTATCTTTAAATGATGACGTTTTGCAAACAGAGGTAACAGCTAAATTTAAAATATGGGGATCACTCGCAGATATTAACACATCAAGTGTTTATTTGTAAAAGTGATTGGCATATTTCCACTTATGTGGTTGTTAAGGACAGTTGCTTGTGGTTTAAATCACACTGACTCCAAAAGTAAATCAGATGTAGATGAACATGTAGTGATTCATTTCTGTAAGTTTCAATAAAATCCGTCCAGTAGCTCAGGAGATATTTTGCTAACAGACACACACAGTCTGTCTTTATGTCCTCCAGTGTGTCTCCCCCTCCCTTCTCTTCCTTGCGCCCTGCTGGGTCCAGCCTGTCCCTTCACAGCTCAGCTCCACGCGCGCGTCCCGGGCTGGCGCGTCCCGTTGCGCACGGCACTCTCCAATCCCGCCACAGTTTCCCCGCGGTGCCTTCCGGACTCCCGCCCTCCAACTTCACGGCTCGGTGTGTTTCATGCCCTCGGATCGGTGACAGGAAGGAGGACTCCGGGGAGGTGCGGTGCAGCAGGAACCACGACGAGTCCCGGGTCTCCCCCCCCGAGCCGGCATTAAAGGTGGAGGTTTTAGCTCCGCGGATCTCCCCCCACGCGGTCACTTCATGATGTCAGCACCTCCTCACTGAGCTCCTCTTGGATCCTTTCTGCCAAAAGTTCACTCATTTGTGGAGCGCCAGGATGGAGCCGCGCGCCGGTTCGGTTCTGCAGAAACAGACGCTCCTCTGCTTCATACTGGGTGAGTCTCACGCGCGCTGCACGCGGTAAACGTGGCAAAAACGACTTTTAATGACAAAAAATAAAACTGAAAACATAAATGCACTATATAGCTACATGGCTCAAAGGCAGAAATATTTCTTTATTAACCTGCTGGGAGGTAAATAAGAAGGGGTCACAAAATCACCTTTTATTTGCTTTAAGTCATAAAATACTCATCTGAGTTTAGTTAATGGGAAATAATCCCATTTAATAAATGTTTGCTGTGTAAACACAAATCTGTGTTTGGTTTATAGGATGAACGCTCAGCTGTCTTTACTTTTAAATAGTCCCAAAAAAGAAAAAATCCTATTGTGGTTCATTTCCACGCACAAAGTTTAGGGTTAAAAGTGTCTTTTCCAACAAGTGGGCGAGGTAGTTTTGTTGTGAAATACCTTAAAGTAGATTTTTTTTAAATAATTCACTGACATAGTCAGGATTAAACTAACAGAGTTACTACAAGCCATAGGTTTTTAAATATTCTGACTCTTCTCGCAGTTTTGCAGCTCTCAGTGTCATAGCTGTTCGTAAATCAGCTTGACATGGATTCTCCCCAAGGAGTGAAGGTTATTTCTGCTGGAAGGTTTTAATAAAATTGCTCATTTTGGGTGAAATGATGGGGTTGTTCCTTGAACTGTCTTAGAAGCAGAAGTTAAAATGATCACTATAAAGAAAAGAGGGTTTATGAGCTGAACGGGTGGAAACACGAGCGCTTTATTTTACAGCCCATTCAGGAAAAAGTAAGTCAAAGGTTGTTTTAACATCTTTAACGAGAGACAGATAGAGTGAAACATCTTTACTGATTTTGTTTTGCTGATAATTCTCCATTAATTTGGATATGTGCATTTTGTTGAAGTAATGGTATAATAGGTCTGGCATATTACCCACTACCTTTCTGTCTAAAATTCAAACCTAAAATGTTAAAAAAAAATTGCAGCATTTTTGGTCATAACTTTACGCTTGTTTGTACACAACGTTGCAAGAACTCAAGCAATTTGTTAACACTCAGAGTATGTGTTGGGGATGACTCTCAGCTACCATCACACTGAATTTTAGCTCAGTATCTGTGAAACTACCCGAGTTATAATCATTTGTAAAGTTGCACATCAAGTAATTCTGTTTGGAGATTTGAAATCCAGCCAGCTAGTTGACACAAACCAGTCACATCATTTTAATGTCACCCATCCACCACGAATGATCTGCTTGACTTTTAAACATGTTCAAAAAATGGTGCCGCAAGGTTTCTCTCAGAATGATCACAGAGTTGTTGCTGGTATCTCCAAACCTGTCTCTGGAGGACCTTAGATGTGTTTTGAATCCTGCACAGGAAGTCTCCTCTGACAGGAAACACGTCACGTTCAGGTCTTCATTTAGGTCAGGTTTGGTTTATTTGTTGTATGCAGATCAACACTTTTCATTCATTCAACCTTTATTTAGACAGATTAATCCCAACACAACGTCAACAATGCAATGAAATGTTCAGGACGTTCATCTCGACTCGTTTAAAAAAAAGAAAGAAAAAAAAAGCATGCAACAAAAATACAAAAACAAGGCACCAAAAGTGAAAAAGAAATACATCTACACCAACCAGCATGGTACTGTTAGCAGTGTGGTTCTGTTAGCCAAGGTTCTTTTAGCCTCATGGTACTGTAGTGTGGTTCTGTTAGCAGCGTGGTCTTGTTAGCAGCAATGCCCTGTTAGCACCATGGTACTGTTAGCAGTGTGGTTCTGTTAGCAGTGAGGTTCTTTTAGCGGCATAGTCTTGTTAGCAGCATGATCCTGTTAGCACCACTGTCCTGTTAACAGTGAGGTTCTTTTATCACCATGGTATTACAGTAAGATTCTGTTAGCTACATAGTCTTGTTAGCAGCACGGTCCTGTTAGCACCATGGTCCTGTTAGCAGTGAGGTTCTTTTAGCACCATGGTACAGCAGTGAGGTTCTGTTAGCTGCATTATAGTCCTGTTAGCACCATGGTACTGTTAGCAGCAAGATCCCGTTAGCAGCATGATGATATAACAACTGTGGCAACTGACGATGACTGCCCTCCAGAAACAGGTCCATCAGACACAGAACATACTAGATTTCCTCGTGGAAGCGAACTGTTCCGTAGAGTTCGGTCTGTGCAGGTAGATGGAGCATCATGGAGACGGCCGCCATGACAGGCTGGAGCCTGAGTCCGAGGCTGGAAGGGGGCCGGGAACTGAACCATGATGGCACAATCGCAAGACAGCAGCACACAAAACTCCAAAAGTGCGTCACAGTCAGACCCGTAGCGTGGGTGCACAGCGTAGGCGCAAAAAAAAGTTCAAACAAGAACAACAGGAACAAAAAAAGAGCGAGTCGAAGCGGCGCTCCCGTCAGAGCTACCATTCTACGATACACGTGACGTCACAATGTCACATTTCAAACGTGTACTCCAGTTAAATCCTACATGTGGGTGACGGCTGCTGAGGTGGGAACAGAACGATCTGAGGGGAGAATAATGTGGGTGGAGGTGGGCGTGAAATAATGTGCGCTGCTGAGAATGCAGTTTTACAAGCTGTGCACACTCAATTTTTTTTAATGTCCGGTTGTTTGGTCACTCAGAAAAGCAAGACTGCAACAAGTCACTCATTTCTTACTATTCCCCGCCAACTACATCAAAACTAACCATTTGGACATGTGACAGCCAACAAATATGATCTTACCATTACTGTTATATAAAAAATGTTTAATATTTTTTGACAAAAGCAGAATAAGCCTACATATCCACAGTAACATAACTGCAGCATGCTTAGAGTCACTGCGATGATCCACCAGGGGAATTCCCTCTTTTTGTTTCCTGCAAGTAAAGCACAAAGTGTTGGAGATGTTCTGGATTTACACAAACAGGTTTGACTCATTATTACTGCCAGGTCGTCTCTCGGCTGTTTCACTTTGTTCTCATCAGAAACAGCAGATTTTTAAATCTAAAAGTCCCGAACAAAATCCATAAATGACTTTGGTATTGACGTTCGTGTACGGCTAAAGGTTGTTTTTTTTTCGTTTTCAAAAACGAAGAACCCGCTAAAGCTAATCAAAAGTGGTATCGTCTTTCAGGTTGTTTTGTTTAAAAATTGCAGCCTGGATTGGTGGAGAGAAAGTCAGTTCCTGTTTTCAATACATGCAAAGAAAGCGGCCCAGAGAGCAGCTTTAATCCTCGTTCTCTGAGGTGATGTTCTTTCAAGTGACAGCCCGGGATTCAGTTGAAATTCATTCAACGTATTTCATAGACAGAAGCAACAGTGGATGGTAGTCAAATGGCAGATGGGAAACACTTTGTGGAACGACTCACAGGCAAACATCGGGAAACTCTGACAATATGCACCTAATGACGGGGGCCAATTAAAATTATTTTTACAATACCTGCCAACTACAGCGTGAGACTCAACGTGACTCACTTCTTCTTTTCTTTACAGAAGAATATGTTTAAAGAAAACCCCTTTTTAACTTTTTAAAGTTTTATTTATAGCCACTAAAATCTTGCAGAAGTCCAGCTGCACATGCAGTTCTGTGAACATTTCTTAACGTACAAAATTAAAATACAGACTGCAATGAAAGATGTCTTATTTTCTCACAATATTGAGTTAAGTTTGAGTTGTGAATAAATAAAACATAATAATAAGTAATAAAAAAATATAAATTAAACCAATGTTAACACAGATAAGTTCAATTCAATTCAATTAATTTATATAGCATCAAGTCAAAACAGAAGTCGTCTCAGGGTTAGAAACAGAGATAGAAACATTCATATATATACAGTGTAAAAGAAAGTTAATTAACATTCATTATCTGTTATAAGTTGTCCAGAAACTTCATTCTACATCATTCATTAGACTTTTATACGACAAGAGTATTAGGGCGCTAAGAAAAAAAAATTACATTACGAGAAAAAAGTTGTAATATTATGAGAATAAAGTTGTACGACAACAAAGTCAAAATATTACAAGAATAAAGTCATAGTATTATGGGAATAAACTCATAAATATAGTGACATAATTATTCTCGTAATATTACCAGAATAAAGTCGTAATATCAGAACTCCGACATGAAAAAGCAGTCTTACAACTGCGGTAAAATGATGAATGTTGAGCTTCTTGTTAAGTTATACTTTGGTATTGTTTTTTTTACAAATAATGAAATATTTAATCTGTTAGCACATCAGATTATTATCAGTATCAGGACTTTGAAATGATTGTTTAAACAACTATGTCTGTTTTGAAGAAAGAACCACACAGATTGGGAAGAAGTTGCTTTTTTTGTGGAAGAGGAGCTTTCTGGCAGTGGTCGACTGCAAGGCTAGGTGGTTAGCTACAATAGTGGTGGTTAGCTTAGTAATTTTTCTAATTGAAAACAACTTTATTCTGGTAATATTACGAGTTTATTCTCATAATATTATGACTTTATTCTTGTAATTTTCGACTTTATTCTCGTACGACTTTATTCTCGTAATGTAACTTTTTTTTCTTAGTGTGGCCCTAATACTCTGTTGTACTTATAGGTCTGAACTCTGAAATATAATTTCGTAAGTGAGTTAATTATTGAGTCAACAGTTTACAACCAAACTTTACTACATACTGGATGTTTATTTCTCCTGGATGATTAAGCACAAAGATTATTTTGAACCTTTCAAATTAAGAGTGGAGCAAAAATATATAAAAAGTTCCATTTTAAAAAACTTATTTGATATATTTCTATTCACAACTGAAAGCCAAACTAGTATTTAAAGTTTTCATTTGTGTGGTTATGTTTGCAAATGTTACATGTACAGTAGTAGAAGAAAGAATCCGCAGGGCTGATTTTCCTCAAGCCTAATAGATCCTGTATTTTAGAGCAGGAAACCCTCGTGGCGTTCACTCTCCACACAGAGCAAATGGAGGTCAGGGATTTGAACTGGTGACCTTTGATTCCTCCGTTCGGTTTGTAACGGAGGCTTCGTACTTCCAAGACACAATACGAAATAAAGTGCCGCTGTGAACACTCAAACAGATCATCAGCTCACAGCCAACTTATCCGTGGAAATCCTCTCTCACAGGCCAGAATTTGTAAGAGTTTTTTAAATGAATGTGTTAAAAAAAAAGATAACATTGTTTGAATTATACAGAGCTCCATTGAATTGGCTTCCATCAGCAGTCCTTTGATTATTCCTCTTTCTTCGGCTTCTGATGCACAACTTAACGATTTACTCGAGGGCATTTTAATCCAAATGAAGCGAAGAAGTGCGGAAAATCCCAAACTGAGCCAAATTAAAGCAAAAGGGTCCATCTCTGACATTTGGAATATAATTGCGGCCAATTTGCACTTTGCAAATTAACCCCAAAATTAAGTCTAGTGACCAAATATCTTCATGCTACTACAGCGATTATATATTTAAGTCAAGGTACTACTTTTAGTCAAATCACCAACCAGCTTGTACAGTAAATTTAAATGTTTCTATTCATGTTAGGACCGATTTGAGCCATAGCTTCAATAACACTCGGCTTCCCGGCTGATTATATGAGAGGAGGTTCTTCTCCACCCTGTAGCCACGGGTAAATTGGGACAAATAGCTCATTGCTCTGCAGTGGTCAGCTCATTTAACAGCTCAGCTGTCTGCAGCCGCCCGGCATCAAATATCATTTTGACCTCAGGTAACCGAGGCGCCTCAGCGCCCTCTGAAGCTTCGTATAGTCGGCTGAGCCGAGTTTTAGTGTTTTCCTCAGTCATTATAAACAGCGCTCATCTTCTCCTTGAACTTCCCTCTGATGATTTGCTGTAAATAAATTAGCATCACCTAAAGCGTTAAATTAAAGATTGTATCTCCCCAACAACTTCCTCGCCTCGTTTGCCTCTCATGTCTCATGTTTACCTTGTCTGACAGGGCACAGAAGATGGAGCGTTATCGCCTTCTGCTAAAGGCGAGAGAATGTGAAATGGTTTAGCATGTTTGCTTATACTGTTAGCAAAATATATAATGTAAATATAATGTAAATATAAGTAATAGTGGGATGAACATTTGGGAGCCAACCCCTTTTAAGATGGCTGCCACAGATAACGGACAAAAATGGATATAACTTAGCTGATTTTTACAGATATTGAGCTAAATTTTGGTGATGTCGTAGCTGAGTCATCCTCAGCGAATCCTCTGAAAGATAATAGATCTCGCGAGATCTCAAAGTGTGCATAGGCCTGTCGCGATAAACAATAAATCAATTAATCGCATGATAAATGAAAATTATCGGCCTCATTTTCATTTATCGGCTTTATCGTTTCTTCATGTCTCTCTTTCTACTGAAGACACTGGATCACAAAAAGGTCAACTCCGGTGCTCTTCGCTGACTCCTCCCTTTCTCTTTTCTTATTAAAATCCATTTTAATCGTCCAAAATAGCATTTTTAGATCGTTAAAAGCATCTAAGCTAGAAGCTAAGCTACGAGCTAAGCTAGCAGACCGACCTCGGGAGAAAAACCTCAGTTTTGTCGAAGCTCCAAAATTCACGGTTGAAACCCGTGCTTTCGTGTGAAAAGTTTTTCTCTGCTAAAAGAAGCTGAGAACTTGTTTACGGATTTTTTAAATTAAAATATTTGTGTGAAAAATTCAATGGTAAGGCGCTCAAACCACACAGAACGTCTGCCATTTTGAGAACCAAAGATAAACAGCACATGTCACGTCAAGGGGCCTCCCTCCCATTTTTCTTAATGAGACACTCTGCTCGCTCCCTCACTATCCATCCTTCGATTCAGTCTTATACTGCCATCCGGTGGTCAAAACAAGGTATTACACACAAAACAAATTAACAAACATTTTTTTTTATTAAATTGAACAATAATTACTAATTATTGTTCAATTTAAAACAATATTATCATTTATCACAATAATTTCTGAGACAATTAATCGCCCAGCAAAATTTGTTATCGTGACAGGCCTATGCATAACATCATATACCAGGTTTGAACAAAACATCTACAGTAGTGCCTCACTTATCGTGGGGGTTACGTTCCAGACACCCCTGCGACAAGTGAAAATCCACCAAGTAGGGACATTATATTTATTTGAGTATTTATATATATATTAAGACTTTATAAACCCTGCCCACACTCTTGCAATGTTCTTAACAATGTTCTAAACTCTCTAAACGCTCTAAAAGAGCAAAGTGAAAGAGAGCAGACAGACTGATGCTACGGTTACTGAGACAATCAGCGCCCGGGATACAGAACACAATGCTCTGGTTGGTCGCCTTCCATCAATCAGACAATCGTGTGCGTCATGTACAATGTTACGTTGAACACCCGTGAAACAGTGAGTCTGCGAAAGTCAAACCGCGAAGAACTACTATATACGTTTTCTCGGCATTAGAAGATTATGCGTTTGGCATTAAAGGGAGCAGGCGATATGCGTTCTTTCAGAAGTGCTAGGCTAATAATTCATCTACATACGGTTTATGACTTTATGCCATAAGGAGAAACAATGCATTCTATGCTTATATACATGTAATTTTAGGTTAAAATACATGGTAAAAAATACTAAACAAGAGTAAATCATTTAGTTTGCGTTGAGTCTAAACTTTGAGCAAAAGCAAAGGGACATAGACAAGTATTCAGAGTGACTGCGCTGACTTTAGTCATGTAAACACATCCACAACTTGAAGGGGAAAAGACCAAATAGGTTAACATTTGATGTAACTAAAATCTGAGCGTACTTCTCTTTTGTTCTTCAGATTTGTCTGTTTGATCACTCGTCATGACGGGACTTATCTCGTGGATTTATGTGGGAGTGATTATGCTTGTTTGAAATAAGTCCATGTGTGCTTTCGCAGAGCAGTAACCCAGTTTTCACTGTTACGCCTCAGCAGCTAACGAGCAGCTTCCAGGCTCTGCCAGTTAATGAAGCGTGTGTGTGTTTGTGTGTCTGGGAGTGCTTAACTTGTGCTTGTTTGTGTGAATGGCCCTGTCCATAGCGGCAGCCATTACCAATTATCCACATGCCATGGAGGCAACATTTATTTCAGGGCCTTGATAGTATAGGTCACACTAGCCTTCAACACACACACACACACACACACATAGAAACACACACTCGTGTTTTGCTTTGTTGATAAAATCCTTTACCCTAGCAGTTAACCATCACAGATACTAAATGCCAAACCTCTAACAGCTACAAAGGTTATTAAACACCTTACACACCTTTAAATTAATTATCTGATTGGTAAATTGCTCAAAATACTATAAAAAAAAAGTATTTAAGTTAAAATATACAGAATATACACTTTCCTGCAGGACTCATTTGTGCAACCTGCACACTACCCCAAACCTAAATTTGAACATTTTGAACTTCATAACCGCTTATTTTTCTTACTAAATTTTAGATAAACATAAAGACGTTTAAATTTTAACCCTCAACCTAAACCACAATTCATAACTTTAAACTTACTTTAAATCCATTTTCTTGACTTAAACTGAGTTTTAAACCACACTTTACCAGTTATTTTATGTTTAATAAAGGATCAAAACTCATTGTGTTGCTCAAACTAAAGTTGTTAACAAAGTTACGTTAAATATCTTCTTAAATGCTGGTTTTACTGTTTTATCTTTTTACATCCCAAACCAGTGTTTCTGAGCTGGTCACCTTCCGGCATAAAATGGTGGAGTGGGTCAAAATATTTGATTCAATATTTGGTCAAACCAACTGAATCTAAAAGTTTTAATCCAGAAACTGAGTTACCAACCCACCCTTCATTTTTATTTTATTTTCAAACAACTCTCTGATGCAAAAGTGACACAGTTTAAATGTTTTATTGTGAAGCATTCTGATTATTTAAGACAAATAGGGTTTGAGTTGTTCAAGACAATTTAGTTTAGTTTACTTTTTTAGCACTGATTTATAACAAAGGTCTGCTCAGAGCTAGGCTTGTCGCAATAAAAAATAAATCAATTAATCGCAGATGAATTAAAATTATCTACCTCTTTTTCATTTACAAAATGTCCCCCGGGCGCTTTCAATAGCTGCCCACTGCACCACCTGGTGGTGGATGGGTTAAATGCAGAGACTAATTTCGCCATTGTATGGAAACATACAGTGCTGACATTGTGATGACATTATTATTATTATTATTATTATTTACCGGCTTTTTCGTTTCTTTGTGTCTCGCTCTTTCTACTGAAGACACTGGATGAAAAAAGACTCAACTCCGGTGCTCTTCACGCTTCACACCTCCCTTTCTCTTTAAAATATATTTTAACCGTCCAAAATTGTGTTTTTGGATCGTTAAAAGCAGCTAAGTTGAGAAGCTAAGCTAACAGGTCGACCTTGGGAATAAACCTCCGTTTTGTCGAAGCTCCAAAATTCACGGTTGAAACCCATGCCTTTGTATAAAAAGTTGTTTTTCTCTGCAAAAAGAAGCTGAGAACTTGTTTACTGGTTTTTTATTTAAAAGCTTTGTGTGACAAATGCTATGCTAAAGAGCTCAAATCACCGAGCGTCCGCCATGCCACCATGTCAGCCCATGTCACGTCAAGGGCCCTCCCTCCCATTTTGAGACGCCGCTCAACTATCCATCCTTTGAAAATTGTTGGATTGCATATCTGGATTATTGAGCATGGACTTTGTTGGTATCCATCCTTTGGTTCAAACACTCTTATACTGCCATCAGGTGGTCAAAAAAGGTACTACACTCTAAACAAATGAACATATCTTTTCAAATTTGACAATTAATTATTGTTAAATTTCAAACAATATTATCGTTTATCACAATAATTTCTGAGACAATTAACTGCCCAGCAAAATTTGTTATCGTGACAGGCCTACTCAGAACAGCTCACAAGAAAACCATGTTCACTATGTACACCAATAAAAAAACAATAATATTATTTTTAAAAACACAGTCCAGGCAGGATGGAGTGGATGGAGAAAAGTTTCAGGAGTGATTTGTGACAAAAGGATGTCAGCAAAGGTCAAAGAAAAATTTTACAACTCAGTGGTGAGACCAGCTGTGTTGGATGTTCTGGAGACAGTGGCATTGACAAAAACAATAGGAGAAAGAACTGGAAGTGGCAGAAATGAAGATGTTGAGGTTCTCCTTAGGAGTTACAAGGATGGGTTAGTAGATTAGTAATGAGATCATCAGAGGTACAGCACAGGTTGAACAACTGGGAGATAAAGTTAGAGAGACCAGATTGAGATGGTTTGGACATGCCCAGAGGAGGGACAGTGGGTATACTGGTAGAAGGATGTTAGAAATGCAGCTGCCAGGAAAAAGACAAAGAGGAGATATATGGATGCAGTTAGAGAGGACATGGAGGTAGTTGGAGTGAGGACAGAGTGAGATGAAGGAGGATGACTCTCTGTGGTGACCCCTGAAGAGGGAAAAGCCGAAAGAAGAAGAAGCTTATTTAATAAATGATTACTGGAAAAGTTGTAACACCCAAATCACAAAAACAAGAGCTGGAACCAGGAACTTTTCTTGTTCCTTCTTTGCTCCTGAGTGAACGTGTCAAACTTAAAAAAAAACATTTTTTCATATATTTCTCCTGACTGACGAAAACCATCACTGATTTATCTTTTACGGTCTGTTCCTTCACGGTGTGATTTCAGTAATGAGTTCTGTGGAAGCCTGAACATAAAGTTTTATCTCCTGTGTCACTGATTGTCCTGAGTACACACAAGTCACTCCTCGGCTCATAAAACTAGTTATTATTTTTTACTTCTCCTGGTGTCACCGTACCACCATGAAGCCAGCCTGATTTGTAGATGCTGATGAGTGCTGCTCCGTATTCTCAGATCCAAACATTCTTACAGCCGGTTTGTTATGACGAGTGGTTTTTCTTCAGTTTCCTGAGATTTAAAAGCTTTATTAATATTTGCCTGTAACAATTCATCAGCAAGTGGCCTGTGGGCCAGACGGCCCTTTTTAAACAATAATGTTGCCCCAACAGAGCTGCCAACATCCCAATCTGATTTTCCTGGTGCTAAAACAATACAATAAAGCATTAGCTTAGCTCACTACAAGCAACACGATGTTATTTTCAAAAACCAAAAAGACTGAAAGCAGATTTAGAAATTAGACAAATTCAAAGCAAATGGACTAAAAGGTATTTTTGTTCACTTTGCCAACACAATCCAATGTTAAATGAAAACATTGCTGAGATTGAAGAATGCAATGTCAAAGAACAATTCAAATCAAATTATTCATCTTTATCTGAAGGTTTCCAGAAGAATCTCAACAAGATGATAAAGTAGAGATCTGCACGCACCTTTTCACCAAGTCTGTGATAGAATCACTGCAATTTACTAAACTAAAGTGACATTTTTCAGAGGCTAGAGCCACGAGAGAAAGAACACTTGCTGCCTTTGAAAAAGATGGGCTTGATGAAAAAGTTTGACCAAATATTGTCTGTGGCCCTCAAACCCCCAGCAGCTGTATATAGCAGGGATTCTCAAACTTTTTGGGTTCAGGGACCCCTTACAGGGGAGAAAAAGTTTCTGGGACCCCCTTATTACCCCTATGCTTATTAAATAATTTTCTTCAATGTTTAACTTTAATGCAGTGGAAATATTTGTGTACCATAAATACTTAAGACTTGTTCTTTAGTAGTATTAATACAATTGTTATACTTTTAAACATGGGGTATTTTCATTCAAGACATAATTAATAAAAAAAATATATTTCAACTTCCAAAAATTACAGCTTTGAGAAAATTAACAGGATCAAAAACCGCTTTGAAATTTTACCTATTCACATAATGAACATCAATGTATTGCCTTCACTTCAAATTATTACAGAAAACAGTTTACATAAAACTGAACAGAAGCTGGGTCTGGGGGTCCTCCAGAAAATTTTGAATGAAGTAGATGTGATTTCCTACATTTTGGTGTATTTTAATGGGTTGTTAACATCTACATGCTTCATA
>NC_056510.1:11208479-11219345 GCF_014905685.2 Nematolebias whitei | reverse complement strand
TTCGGACCCCAAGGCATCGACTCGTGGACCCCTCCGGGAACCCCATTTTGAGAACCACTGATACAGCAGTACAGTAGTCTGGCGCTACTTCGCAGTTCATTTTTAGCGGTCTCGCTCTATTGCGGTTTTTCAAAGTAAGATTGGGCATGACACACAATTGGCTAAATGATGAATGAGCAGCAAAATCGGCATGGATTTTTTAAATTTAGAACAAATTATTTTAAATTATTTAGCACCTGCTGCACCTTTGTGCAGCCCACAGCTGCAGCAGAAGCTTCCCCCTGCATCGTATCAGATCTCTGCTCTGCAGCGGAGAAGTGGGCGTGGCCAAGAGCGCTGGCAGGTGGCAGAGAGCTGAGATCATGACATGCTGTGCTCTTTTAGAGCGTTTAGAAACATTGTTTAGAATATTGCAAGAGTGTGGGAAGGGTTTATAATGCCATATATATCTGTATATAAATACTAAAATAAGCTACCGCTTACTTGTGCACATAATTTTGTTCCATCTCATGAGACGGCAATGACAATAAAGTTCACTTGAACTTGAACTTAGACTACTGTATCCCTACTTCCCGGTTTTTCACTTATCGTGGGTAGGTGTGGTCCCAAACCCCCACGATAAACGAGGGACTACTGTGTAGCATATGGCAATATAAAGTGAATCAACCAGAAGCTTTTAATATTTAACAAGCCTTCACTCAGCTGCCATCGCTGAGTGATTACAGGTGTCATCAGAGCATCTGATGGGGATCTTTGAAAGTGATAAAAGAGCAGACAAAGAGAGCAAAGACATCCAGAGTGCTGGGTGGAGAAACAGAACCTGTGTTAGAATGAGAAATGGATGTCATCAGCCAGTTTCTCATTTAGAAACACTGAGCGAGTCATGCTTTAAGCAGGTTAAACATGACAGCACCGGGCCCCAAACCTTTATGCAACATTATATTAGCGCAGTGTGTGCAACAGAAGTTTTCAGTTCAGAACTGATGTCTCTCTTTTCATTCTGTAACTTACTTTTCATTCGTTTCACAACTATATTAGTAATTCTAAAGCAATAGTGAAGCATTGTCCATGTTGTTCTGACACCTTTTTAAAATGCTCTGGGTGAAAACTTGGACATAAATCAAATCTGCAAAAAAAAAAAGGCTGTGCTTTGCCTGTTCGTAGCAACACCTGTTCCTGTCTGGGGTTTAAATGTGCTGCAGGCAGAACAGCAGAAAAGCTTAACATCATCTGTCTGATGGGATTACACACAGTAAGAAAATGAAAGCGGAAAAACTACATGGCTGTACCTGTTTTTTTCTCACTTTATATACTTTGATTGCGCTAAAGAACTGAAAGATCTGTCGAATCCGGTGTTTGTCTTAATCAAAGGAAACTGTAAACAAGTTTTTTTTTATTTTCATGAGAAAACTTTTAACTCCCTTATTCAAGGTATTCAAAATAAAGAAACACCTAATATTTACATTATTTAAAAAAAAAAAAAAAAAAAAAAAAGTTTAAACCATTCAATAGAACGTTCTCCTCACACTTTTATTTTGCAGTTTAGTCAAAATTAAACCCTATTTCTCTAAACTCAGATTATTCAAAGATCTACCTGCAACATGTAAGATATTAACTGTTCATAACTTTTCCACAGAATCCCACTCCACTGACCTAAACTATATCTCAGCAGTGTTTTCTGTCTGCTAGCAGTCTCAATATCCGGGTATAAAACCTATAAGAACAGACAATATTTAAACTCAAGTTTTTATAGAAGTTTGTAGATTTTCTAATAAAGTTTGAAATGTGTGTGAAATCAGCAGAGACATCGTGACGACAGGAGACATAATAAATATTACAAACATGGTTGTTGCTGTGTTCCCTCATGCTGTTGGGTTTCATCCATCACTGATGCACTCACCTGTCCTCTGTGTTGCTGCTGCCTGCTCTCTCGTTCTTAATGCAAAGTAAAGCCTGCTCTCTCAAGCCTGCTCTCTCAGACTCTTTGTCCCACGATGCGTTTTAAGGCACGGGTCTTTACGGGTCAAAACGATTCCGCCCCAAACCACAAAATTATTAATAAAAAGGAGTGCAGCACCCCAGGGTGTCCCAGAAGTGCACACCACTTGACCTTTCCTCTTCATCCTGCAGCTCTGAATTAAAAAAATACTGTATAGAATGCACTAATATGATACATAAAGTTATAACTTTATATAGAAGTACTAAAAAACTCAAAATCAAACTATAAAAGCTGAAATTACAAATGCCAATGCAAGACCTGAAATCTGATATAATCTGTGTGCCTCATATAGTAAATATATACTTTTTTTAATTTGCAAATTACTTTTTGTTAGGGTTATGTGTTCATTTAAAAGCATGGAGGTTTAAAAAGGTGACAGCCCAAAGCAAAAATGGCTGCACGTGCTTAGTGACCATTTCAGACTTATAATGAAGTCTGGTGGTGATGAATGTTTCACTAAAACCAGAAACATGTTTTTGATTTATTAGGATTCTAATCCATCTATTTTCTTTACCCGCTTCTTTTTTCATGGGTCATGAGGAACTGGTGCCGGTCTCTCTGTCCGAGAGGCAGGGGACACCCTGGACAGGTAGACGTCATTCACACGCTCACGCACAGCTACAGACAATTTTAAAATTCAATAAAGAAAATATATTTTCTGCATCAGTTATCCATGATGATTTCACTTGACTTTTCAGCATATGAAACAAAATGTACCGGTGGACATAGTTGACTGAAGAATGAACCATAGCAGCAGACCAATGAAAAATTTCTAACAATTTCAGTAAGTAATAAAATTTATTACTGAAATAATAAACCTTATTGTATCCCATCAGAGTTAGGTTATGAATGATCAAAATGTTATGCAGCCAGAACTAAACTCATCTATTATTTTAATTAAAGTAGCATCTTTAAAGAAATGCATAATGTGCTTTCCTTGCATGCCTAAACATTAAACAACGATCTATTAGCACTCAAAGTATGTGTTGGGAATGACTCTCAGCTACTCCTACACCAGCATTTAGCTCAAAATCTATAAAATGACAAAGTTATATACATTTTTGTGTTTGGTAAATTTGATTAGCTGTGGTGGCCAACTTGATCAGTTAAAGATGTGCAACCAGTGATTACATCATGAGATCTTCAGGAGATATTTAGCTAACAAACAGGAATAAAACAGACACAGACTTACATGATCACTTACCTTTTATGGCTGCTAACATTAAATTTAGAGCTAAGTCAAAAAATTATTCCCTAAAAACTTTGCTTTCACACTTTTATTAAAATAATAAATTCACCATGCTAGAACAGCTTAAAATCTGCCAGAGATTTTAATGTAATTTTACCTATAAATAAATTACACTTCCTGCAAAAATACAGTGTGAATACTTTGCTGAATGAGTTTGAAACCAGCTGAAAAAGTTTTCTTGCTAAACTGTTAATGCGAATTGAATTTGCACAGCTGACAATTACTGTAAACTGGAAAATAAAAGCAGAAGAAAAATGGCAGAAATGCATAGAAAAGCTGAACAGAGCAGAAATGGGCAGAATAAAATTAAATAAGCAGAGCGGCTGAAAAGATTACAAAATAATCTGAAATTAGCCAAAGGGGAACTGAAATGAGCAATAAATAAATAAAATTAGCAAAAAAGTAGCAGAAAATGCAAAACATATGAGCTAAAATTTACAGAAAGAGACTGAAAGTAGAAAAAAAGTTGAAATTATTAGAACGAATCACAAAAGGAAGAAATTTGCAACAAAAAAAAGCCAAAAAGACGGGCAATAGTTAGCTGAAATAAGCATTTTTCTGCTCATTTTAACCATTTTCTCTGCTTTTTTTTGTAGTAGCAGAAAAAGTTGAAATATGAAAAAGAATCTGAAAAATTAACAAAAAATATGAAAAAAGCTTAAATGAGCAGAAAGGAGGAAGGTAAAATTAGCACAAAGAAACTGAAAAAGCTGAATCAGGGCAAAAGCTGATAAGAGCATTAAAAGGTTTTAAACAGCACAAAGGGTTTGAAGGACGTGGAGAGCTCCATTCATTTGTAATAAGAACAACATGGCTGACAAAGCTAAATATTTTAAAAAGTCTTGAGTGAGCTGAACATGTTTTACAAATAAATTTTTGAAATAGCACAAAAATTGCAGAATGAGTAAAAAAAAAAAACATACTGAAGAAAAATGGATGCATTCATACAAACAGCCACACACTGTGTTTTGTTTTAGATAAATCTTTAAATGCCTGGTTTGGACATGAATTCACACGTTAAAGTTAACTCAGACTAAAAGTTTAAACATCAGAGAGGCACTGCCCCTTCGGCTGGAGTGTGACCTAACGAAATGTCTCACTTTTCTCCTGTGATAAACCAGAGACGTGTACAACACAACAGAAGGCAGAGGATTTATGGCCCCGACTGGTTTTAGGGTAGAACAGGAGAAGATAAATTTCAGACGAGAGGTTTCTGCATCTCCACAGCAGGAAGGCTGCACAGACCAAACAGTTTTAGTTGGTCACAATGCTAAACTAAAGAAACTGCATTTCTTGTGAAAATGCAGTGTTTATTGCTGAATGATTTTTTGCTGAAAGCTGCTGAAGAAGCTGAAACCAGGCTGAAAAAGTTTAATGATTGTAGTTGAACAGCTGACATTTGCTGAAAGCTGGAAAGCAAATGTGGAAAAACATAGAAAAAAGGCAAAAGTGTGTAGGAAAGGCTGAATAGAGCAGAAATGAGCAGAATAAGCTGTAATAAGCAGAAAGAGGCTGACAAATTGAAAAGATCTGAAAATAGCAAAGAAGTAGCAAAGCAAAAAAGTGGAAATTGGGAAAAAATATTTTTATAAAGTGCTTCAACAAAAGCTCAAATTAGCAGAAAGGCTGAATGGAGCCTAAAAAGTAGAATTTATTAGAAAGAAGCACAAAAGGTGGAAATTAGCATAAAAAAATGATTAATTCAGCAGGAAAAAACTAAAAAGCAGATAAAAAAAAGCTGAAATGAGCAGTAAAACGGTTTATAGGATGTGGAGAGAGCTCCGTTCATTTTCAGTGAGAAAGTCGTGTGGAAAAAGATAAACGCTTCAAAAAATAAAAAATTGCACAAATACCAAAAGTCAAAGCAGGAACGTCCTGAACGAGCCGAACGTTCTGACATATGGATTCTTGAAATAGAAGAAAAAAAAATTGCAAAACAAGTTACGTTCCAAAAAATCTTACAGAAGAAAAAAAAAAAAAAACGTGATGACAAAATAAATAAAACCTGATCCTACATTTGCTCTGGGATTTCACTAAACATTTGTAATAAGTCGCGTTGAAGTGGATGAATGGTTCTGGTTTTGGCAGCTTTGAGCATCAGCCCACCCCAGGAAAACCCAAAAACTCCCTCCCATCCAAAACCCTTCCAAAACAGTCCATGAGCTGGCTGTGGTCCACCAGCAAGTTTGGCTCAGAGAACCAAAAGCTGCTGCTCTGAGGTTCAGACCAAACGCAGCCAACAGCGATCCCCCACAGGATGTAAACAGACAGGAACACGCTCGCTGCTTCTGGGCACGTTTAGCAGCACGTCGCTGAGACACTTTTTCTACTTCGAATTGACAAACCCTGTACATCTGGGATCGTGCACACCGTGGATCCTCCAGGTAGTTATCAGTTTGGAAAATAAAAGTAAAGTTGCCAAAGACCGATCCGTTTTATTTACAGTATTTTTCAGACTATAAGGCATTTAAAATCCTTTAATTTTCTTAAAAATCAACAGTGAGCCTTATAATCAGGTGCGCCTTATGTATTAATTCTGGACCTCAAATCGATTTTGTGTGTTTATTGTGAATGAGCTGAATAAAGTTTGACTTGTTTGACTGTTTTGTTTAGCTTAATACGCATTATAATCTGGTGCGCCTTAAAACATTGATATTGCGCTTTCTAATCCGCCTTATAGTCTGACAAATACGATCAGCAGGGCATGAAGTTTAATCAGAAATCTGAATTCATGTGTTGTCCTCGCATGTAAAGCATCAAATACCGTCTCTACCTGCTTTACTGTTACTTTTTAAGATGTTCTGATCCAATCTGAAGCATCAGATTAGGGTTATGGACCACACCTCAACTCTCAATCCCTGATGCTTCACGCAACATCTGGATAGTTGATTAGTGATGATGAGCGTTACTGAAACCTCAAAGGTCATTGAAGCAAAAGGAAATGGTCCAAACAAGGAAGACTTGACCCAGCAAGATGTTCTGACCCGCTTCCATGTGCTCAGTGTCAACCCTTAAAATAATTTGTTTTTTTATTGTCTTAACCTAAAACAAATGACGTCCAGTTCTACATGCTGCAGTAGAAAAGGCTGCTTTGTTCTTTTTTCAAGTGTTTTTATGTAATTATTTTGATTTTACAACACTTTTATTTCTCTTAAACTACCTACTAAAGGTAAGTTGAACTCCAACAATCTTCTGGACAGTTTCTTTTTTGTTGAAAAGTACTTCATCAGTCCAAGGAGCCACAACAAACTCAGTCCCACAAGCAACACACTCACATAGCGGGTCAACCAGTTTGAAGGTGATAATATGGTTTCTGGAGTCCGTCCTCTCCCCTGTTGACTCCTCTGAGGCAGCCATGGTCAAAGTGTTTCAGAACATCAAAATTCATGCTCAATAATCCAGAAATCCAACAAAGTTAACTCAGGTCATCTGGGCGGTTTCTTTTTCAGAAACCAAACAGCCTCTTCACAGATGCATGGCTCAACACAGGAGAGCCAGCTCCTCAGGACAAGACTCGGCTGTTCACCTACACCTCGGGGATAAGGGACACTCTTTTGAGGACCAGAATGTCTGCATTGTGGACCAAGAAGACCGATGGTTTGAGAGGGGAGTGAAGGAGGCTGTGTATGTAAAAAGAGAGAAACCATCTTTAAACAGAGGAGGAGGTCTCAGATTTCAGCTTTCATAAATGTACAATACAGCTTTAGGACTGATACCCAGCCAGTTCCACACCTATCAGGAATTCCAACCATGTGACCAGAGTGGCCCCTCGATGGGTGGGACTAACAAAGACCCTAACGATCCTCTGTTGTGAAGAGTGAGATATCAATCTGCATGTGTCAGTCTGCAGTATGCAAGCATACAGAACACCTCTGCTTTATAGCTTGAATCCTACACTCCTTGTTTCTTTGAACTGAGAAAGCTCCTCGGATGAGAAGCGAAACGTCTTCAGTTACAAATAAAGTCCAGTTGTTTTGTTTTTAACTTTTTTTGGATTTACCATGGATGACTGAGAATCTTCACTAGTGTTTTTCTTTGTCAGGCAGTTCAGCTTGTTGGATTTTTTACCTGGATTATTGAACTCTGATGTTTTGAACCACTTTAGCCATGGCTGTCTCAGTGGACTTGACGGGGAAGAGGGCGAACTCCAGAAACCATCTTGTCACAATCAAACTGGTTGGTCCACTATGTGAGTGTGCTGCTTGTGGGACATAATTTATTTGTGGCTCCTCTGACTGATGAAGTCCTTTGGATGAAGGATGAAACAGTTCAACAAAAAGAAACCATCCAAAGGACCTGACTTCACTTTGTTGGATTTTTTACCTGGATTATTGAGCATGAACTTTGATGTGAGTTAAACAATTTCAATGTGCAGCTAAAAATGCAATCTGGCTCCTGAGCTAATCACAACTAATTAACTTTTCTCTTCCTCAACAATTTGAGTTCTGTAGCGAATTCATATGACCAAAAATGACCTTTTGGCTTTTGTTGTCCGAGTTGGCGTCAAATTTTGTGAATTGCCTTAAATGGTGATTTTTAACATGCTACAACGGTGAAGAACGAGATTATTTTTCACTTTCACTGTCCGTATGTAAATAGCAGTGACTGGATTGCGGCTGTGCTCCCTGTCTCCTCTCACCTCAGTTTAAACTTCTGACAGTCCATCTGTGTGGGGTTTCACTGCCTGGGGGGGATGCATCCTCTCATCACAACCCATCAAACAAAAAGTGTGCCTGTGTGTTGCTGTGGACCTTTCCCCTCTCTCCAAAGTCATCCTGATGAGTTGTGTAATTGTAGCCATAAACCACAGGCCCACTCCACTTTGTTATTTCAGCTGTTAGAAACTCTGATTTTCACTGCTCTGTTGTCCGACATCTTCTCTCATGCACAACATCAAGAACAGTGCATGTTCATCTGACGGTTAAAAGAATGTTGATTTGTGCCAAAGTCAAGAGGGTTCAGCCTGAAGTTGGTTTATTCTTAAAGTTAGTGAGGGAATCAGCCGGCTTGGAAGACTGGTCAACGTCTCGTTCCAACTTCTGGATTCTCATTTGATCTGGCCTAAAATGAGAAAACTTTTCATCTTGAGTAATTAATCATTTCAAATTCTCTATGTCAGAAGCTTTAAGTTTGTTGAAATTTAGTGATTTATGTTACCTGGCCTGGCAACAAGCTTGTTTTGTTTACCCGAGTGCCAGTTAGAAAACTTAATTTTATTTCTCTAGACTGATGCCATTTAAAAAGGAGAACGCCTAAACTTCACAATGACATTAATCATTATACAAAGGGATATCCTGGTGTGAAGACAACCAACAACAATGATAAATTTCAAAAGAAATGATAAAGGTTAGAAGATAATGGGTTACTATAGCTCTTAAAACATAATAGAAAACCTTTATTTAAATGGTAGATTAGGAAGATTATGTGATATTTTAGTGTGGAATTGTTAGATTGTGTCTATATGGACTGATTTATAAACAAATCTCAACTACAGCATAAATCAATATTTGTACTTATTTTGCACTGCAGCCTGTGCTCTTTATGCCAGTACGGATCACATATGATGAATAATGATCCCCATTACTCTAGAAGACACTGCTCACGCCGAATGAACAAGTTAAAGAGAAATATGAAAGTTCATGCTCAATAATCCAGGTAATAAATCCAACAAAGTTAAGTCAGGTCATCTGGACAGTTTCTTTGTGTTGAAGCATTTCGTCCTTCATCCAAAGGACTTCATCAGTCCGAGGAGTCACAAACAAACTCAGTCCTACAAACAGCACACTCGCATAGTGGGCCAACCTGTTTGATGGTGATAAGGTTTCTGGAGCCCGCCCTCTCCCCCGTCGCTTCCTATGAGGCAGCCATGGCCAAGGTGGTTCAAATCATCAAAGATCACTCAATAATCCAGGTTAAAAATCCAACAAGTTTATGTCAGGCCCTCTGGATGGTTTCTTTGTGTTGAAATGTTTTGTCCTTCATCCAAAGGACTTCATCAGTCCGAGGAGCCACAACAAACTCAGTCCTACAAACAGCACACTCACATAGTGGGCCAACCTGTTTGATGGTGATAAGGTTTCTGGAGTCCGCCCTTTCCCATGTCAGCAAGTTTGAACCACTTTGGCCATGGCTGCCCCAGAGGAGGCGATGGCGGAGAAGGTGAGCCCCAGAAACCATCTTATCACCAGAAAACTGGTTGGTCCACTATGTGGGTTTGCTGCTTGTAGAACTGAGTTTGTTGTGGCTCCTCAGACTAATGGAGTCCTTTGGATAGGGAGTGGTGGTGCAGAGGTTAGAGAAGATGGGCCTGTGATCAGAAAGTCGCAGGTTCAACTCCACAGACTGAAAACATTAAAATGTGGGTGGAAAAGGTGAAACACACACACCTGCCTCCACCCTCACTAGCCCCACTCTGGGCCCTTGAGCAAGGCCCTAACTCCCATCAACTGCTCCCAAACAGGTCTCTCTTGAAAATGAGTTCTCGTGACTCAATGAGACTACCTGTAGAAATAAAGGTTAAACATCCATCCATCCATTATCTTTACCCGTTTGTTCCATTTTGGGTCACGGGGGTCGCCGGTGCCCATGTCTAGCAATCACTGTGCGAGGGGCGGGGTACACCCTGGACGGGTCGCAAGTCCATCACAGGGCCACATAGAGACAAACGAGACAAACAACCATTCACTCTCTCACTCACACCTAGGGACAATTTAGAGTTACCAATCAGCCTAACATGCATGTTTTTAGGCTGTGGGAGGAAACCGGAGTACCCGGAGAAAACCCACGCATGCACGGAGAGAACATGCAAACTCCACCCAGAAAGGCCCCTGGACCAGGGTTTGAACCAAGGACCTGCTCGCTGAGAGGCAGCAGCTCTACCTGTTGCGCCACCGTGCTGCCTAATGGTTAAACAAATAAAAAATAATGAAGGATGAAACGTTACAACACGCTCGTTATAACGTCTGTTTTTGCCCATGTTTGTTGCCCCTCTGCACATTTTATAAACTTCCTCTCCAAGTTCTTTAAGTCTATCTGATTTCCCCCCTCCCCCACCACCATTTAAATCCACACTTTTATGCTTTTTTTATGTGCTAAATATGAACAATTTCTAACAAGTTTGTATTTATGAGTTTTATTCTTTCTCTATGTTTAATGGAGAGAGGTTTCAAATCTTGAACTATTTGTAATCTACTTTTCATTAAAATGCTTAGCTGAGATGAAATTTATGAGCAGCTGTGCAGTGTAATATTAAACTCTTATAAAATTAGCTAAATCAAATTTAGAAGCTCTTCATAACTTACAAATGTATCACAGCAAATGTTAGCAAAGATGAAGAGTTTGCCCTTCTGACACCTTGTTTAATCTTCCTGGTATATTTTCTCCCCCCTGGGCTTTGTAGATAAAATGCTGCTGATCTTCCCTCTGTTCTCGGCTTTTTTATCCTCATTAATTGTGCGCTTTTACCAAAGAGACCCAATCTGGGCGGGCCTTTATCTGTGGCTGAAAGGCCTGCTAACTGTAATGATAATCTGTTGATAGATGGAGCTCAGCTTGACTGAGATAAATGTGGCACACACACACAAACAAAAGCGCCATCTTTCCTGTAATTGTATCCATG
>NC_056510.1:11200574-11208469 GCF_014905685.2 Nematolebias whitei | reverse complement strand
ACTTTTTGATTTTTCTACCTGGATTATTGAGCATGCATCAGGATACTAAGAAATGTACGTCAGGTCCTCTGGGCAGATTAAAATAACCCTGAATATCTGCGGTCATCAGGGCATTAACGATCAGTTGTTAGGCTGATGGTCCTCCTTTGTCATGTGAACAGCTAGTTTTGGCTGTCAGCAGCAAACTGGTTGATCCGCTATGTTAGGTACTATTTATAAGACTGAGTTTAGTGCAGCTCCTCAGATTGACAACGTCTTTTGGATAAAAGACGAAATATTTCAACAATTTTTTTAAATCTGTCCAGAGGATCTGACTTAACTTTGTTAGATGACTGCAAAGTCTCTCTCTCAATGTCATGCTTTAGGAGTTTTAACACTAGAATCAACTTATGCAATATGAAGGTTGCTATGTTTGAAAATGGCAAGTTATGAACTTTCTTTAAAGTACTTGAACAATAAAAATCACATGACTGGTAATAATACTGTCAAACAAAGGCAGCTGAATCTATATGAAAACTGTCATTTATATTTCATATTTTATCATTAAATGCATTCCATTTAACATTCATACAGTGTGTTTCCAAATATAAACAAATTTAGTTCATCCAAATCCCTAAAACCCTGTTTTTAATGCTACACTACGGTGTAGGATTAAAATTTGCATATATTTATGATATACAGTAATAAAAACACCTAAGACTTGCAGTTTCACAGACGGAACATCGGGAGGGTTTGTGGGAAAATAATCCAAAGTTAAAGAGAGATACACTGTTGTTGTATTCTTGGTTATACAACTATACCTCTTTTAGTGTTAATATTGTTTCATTCTGAGAAATAAAGCAGCAAAACAGCAAATCAAACTGAGACAGACTCAGTCTGTGTGTGCTCCCACAGCGGCTGATCAAAAGGCACAACACTCATTTTGTCCCAGGATGCACGTGACGCACCTGTCGGTTGATGTTGTTACCCCAGAACAATGCATCACTGTTATAAGGATCATCAGATTATACGACCTCCAGTTCTTTTTCAAACTTGTTCTCTGACGAAAGTAGTCCCTCACTACTTCATGGATCGTTTATTGCAGACTCGCTCTATTGCGGTTTTTCAAAGTAAGATTGGACATGACACAAAATTGGCTGATCGATGGACAAGTCGCACGATCGGCATGGAATTTTTATTTAAAATAAATTATTTTAGATGATTTAGCACCTGTTCACAGCCCACATCTGTGGGATAGCTTCCTCCTGCAGCTGATCAGCTGATCTCTTGCAGAGTGGAGAAGTGGGCGTGGCCACGAGTGCAGCCTGAGGCAGGGAGCTGAAATCATGACATGCTGTGCTCTTTTAGAGCGTTGAGAGTTTAGAAACATTGTTTAGGATATTGCAAGAGCGTGGAAAGGGTTTAAAACACACACACACATATATACTGTATATATATATATATATATATATATATATATATGTAATAAAAATAAACTACTACTTGTACTACTATTCTTAGCAGTTTTTCACTTATCGCGGGGCTTCAGGGTACGGATCCTCCGCGATGAACGAGGGACTACTGTAATTGATTTTGAGCACCGCTCTCAAACTTCTTCCTCCTACATATGGACAGTTGTCAGTCACTCATCGAGGGACACACCTCCAATCTTGTAACACGCATTCTGATTGGTCAGCTCATGGACCATCAGCCAGTGAGTCCACATGTGCCACTCTTAATTTGGATCAATTGGTGGCCCACCAACATGCATCTAAAGGGGTTGACGGAGAACCTGACAACTCACGAAACAATGTTTTTCATCTCACAACATGATCTCAAAACGATAGACACCCCACCACCCCCCCAAAAAAATGCTGTAGGCCCCTCGGCTTCAGCCCAGCTAAGCCCGTGCATTAAGGCAGCTCAGGGTGTGTACGTGCAGGGTGGGGACCCTTGCAGGAGAGAAGGAAAAACAAGTGAGTCAAATATAAATGTAAAGAAATGTCACCATGTTTTTTCTTTCCTTTTTTCACATCTAGTTTAAAGTAAAACTAAAGTTTTCAAGTTTAAACACATTCAAGGACACTCAAAACTTTTAATATTAAACTTTATTTTACATGTATTTAATTTGCTTTAATTTATAGACACCTGCTTCATTTGGTGTGGATATTGCTTCGCTGATGGAGCGTAAATGTAATTTTAGTGATGCATTCAAGTGCTGTCGGATACTCAGATGCAGGCTGCATGAGGAGACACAGCAGGGGAAGAGAGGTCATTTATATCTGCAGGTTCTTGATGCTTGGTTTAAAATGCTGCAAGATTCGTTATTTCGATCCAAATCACAAACTTACTAGTCTGGGTTGCATTTTAATTGGAGATAAAATAGAAAACAGGGTCAAAAACTTCATGCGACTTTTTGTTTCCCCCTCCAGGGAGACAAAGCAACATGAGTTAATTCTTCACAGATCTCTTTTTGACAAACTGTTGTTTTAGGGAGGCGCCCCACTTGAGAGAGATAAAAACCAATTATTCTTCAACAGTCATCTCTGTGTTTTTCATTTAATTTTTATGGTAAATCAATTATAAATGCAATTAAAGTGGTTTTATATGTGATCACTAAAAATCCCCTGACTCTAATCCCTGTAATGAAATTTTCATTTATCTCCATGGATTAGCCATGCAGGCATTTATCATCAGACCCCGGTGGCTCCTTGCTGTGTGTTTAATGCGGAACGACCTATTAGTCCTGGTAACACAAAACATATAAACAAATGTAATTTGTTCAACACTTTTACTCTCATTGGTGCATTACTACTGAACTTTCAGGGTTTTTTCAGCCTAACATCACTATTTTTACAGCAAAGCTTGTACTTTTTTTTGTAGATGACATGTCCAAACCAGCAAATATTTTTTGCTGTACACGTCACACCGCCCTATAAGTTGCATCAGTCCAAATAATAATAATAATAAAGTGCTATGTGTTGTCATCATTGTATGTCCACATACAAAGACGAAATTGGCTCTCTGCATTTAACCCATCACACCTGGGATACACCCAGGTGGAGCAGTGGGCAGCTTTGTAAGCGCCCGGGGAGCAATTCGGGATTAGGTGTCCTGCTCAGAGACACCACGAGATATGCAATGAGGGACGAGTCGCTGTGCATTTCTTCAAAATTTAACAAGATAACACCTATAAACATTTATTTGTTTGCTCATAATTATAGTAAAGGTGTGTTTCAGTCTAATAAACACACTATGACAGTCAAATCAGCTGCATTTCAAAAGCCGATACGTGGAAGTATGAACGCGCAGAAGGACGAGTCGCTGTGCATTTCATTGAAATTTAACAAGATAAGCACCTATAAACAATTATTTGTTTGCTCGACTTTATAGTAAAAATGTGTCTCAGTTGAATTTTTACTTAATAAAAGGACTTTAACAGTCAAATCAGCTGTATTTCAAAAGTATTTGCCGCCTCGGTGCTTCGGGAGCTCACAGACAGGGAGGAAATCAGGAAGGTGGAATGCTGCGCATTTCTTTGAAATTGAACAAGATAAGCACCTAAAACAATTGTTTGTTTTCTCAACTTTATAGTAAAGATGTGTCTCAGTTGAACTTTTACTTAATAAATGCACTTTAATGGTCAAATCAGCTGCATTTTACCGCAGCGGCGCAGCGAAATGAAGCAGATTTGACGGTTGCTCCAAGCTAGTTGGACGAAGTAGGCAGGCTATGGTAAGCCCATTGTGTCATTAATAGCCACTTTTACCTATTACATGACACAACGGCATGCCATACTACTCGAGTGCCATCTAGTGGCTGAAAATGGTAGTGTTTAATATTTTCTGTCAGAATTAATGAAAACAGTCATATCTCAGTCAAAAATTGGTTTATAAACATGGAAAAAATCCACAAATATGTCGCTTCGACGTATAAGTCGCAGGGTATGCAAATTATGCAAAAAACTGTGGCTTATAGGGCGAAAAATACGGTAACACTAAAGGGAACTGCTACTGACGAAAAATAAACATAATGATTGTCTTTATGGGAGTCAACATTAGATTTTTTAAATAATTTTCTGTGAAACAAATGCTAATTTACCTTTTTATCTATGCTGTCAGTGTGCAAGTTTTCTTGTTATTAAAATTATGTCCTCAGATTCTGGTAAAGACCAAACAGCTATCCATCCATCTATTATCTTTACCTGCTTCTTCTTTTTCGGGTTGCGGGGGTCACTGGCGCCCATGTCCACCAGTCCTGAGAGGCGGAGGACACCCTGGACAGTTCGCAAATCCATCACAGAAAAACCAAACAGTTTATAATATTTAGACTGGAAGAATTATTGACTCAAATCAAGGCTAAAGTTTGCAGTACCTGTTTACTTTCATTGTAAGGACCCGTTCAGACCTGGTGTCAAACATCCGTCTTGTGTGACCCGTCATCAAGTGGACAGCTCTGATTTAGAGCGTTCATGTGTAGCATTTGAATGTGTAAACTTAAAATGTATTTATTAGACACACAGCCACTTAACACAGTTCTTTCAGCTAAGCAACAAATTCTGTTGGTATTGCTGTAAAATCAGCATATTCAGACATCTGAACGGTGTAAATATTTTGACAGTTCTGAACCATTTAAGTCACTTTTATGTGCAGTTATTTTGTTCACAACTTTTAAAAAGCCTAATTACTTAGCAGACAGTAAACTCTTGTGCTGACAGCCATCAGCTGTTTTTCGTCTGTTTGCACCGTCAGCACTTTGTTTAGTTACTGTAGCTGAAAATGATGCAACAGACCACTGGTTTGTGACTGGCTCAGTATATTTACATTGAACACAGCTGGTCCAAAAACCATTGGAATAAACGATAAACTAAAGAGAAACTCGGCAGTTAATGAATGCCCTGGTAATCCACACTGTTTGATAAACAAAAAAAAAAACGAACATTTTTATTTAAGAGTTCTCATAAACAGTCCATTAAAACTTTTATGCAGAATACAAACAGATATAAACACACAAATAAAAAGACATATTTATCAAATATTTCCAAGGATGTTAAAGTTTATGCTCAACATTCCAGGTAAAAAAATCCAACAAAGTTCAGTTAGATCCTCTGGATGGTTTCTTTTTTTGTTGTTGTTGTTGAGACGTTTCGTCTTTCATCCAAAGGACTTCATCAGTCTGAGAAGCCACAACAAACTCAATCCCACAAGCAGCACACTCAAATACTGGGCCAACCAGTTTGCTGGTGATAAGATGGTTTCTGGAGCCTGCCCTCTCCCTCGTCGACTCCTCTGAGGCAGCCATATCCAAAGTGGTTCAAAACATCAAAGTTTACTACGATGTTTTGAACAAGCACAAGTGTGCTGCTTGTGGGACAGGGTTTGTTGTGGCTCCTCGGACTGATGAAGTCCTTTGGATGAAGGACGAAATGTCTCAACAAAAAAATAAACTGTCCAGATGACCTGACTGAACTTTGTTGGATTTTTACCTGGATTATTGAGCATGAACTTTGATGTTTTGAACTGCTTTGGCTATGACTGCCTCATAGGAGTTGATGAGGAAGCTTTGTGGTTTTAATGTTGATTCAACTTTTATGAGAATGTTTTATTCATGTTTTATTGAGTCTATTTTAACTTTTACCTTCATCTGTTGGTTTGGACTTTCGATATGTAAGAACAGGAGCAAACTCTTGGGGATTGTCAGGATGTACAGCAACACTGCTGACATAGCCCTACAGAACCTCGCTGACCTACACAAGGTGTGGTCAGTGAATAAGGCCAGGCAGATTCTGGCAGATCCTGATCACCCACTCCGTGATGCGTTCAGGTTGCTTCCATCTGGACGCAGGTTTCTGCAGCCCAGATGTCGAACAAACAGACTAAAAAACTCATTCATCCCTGTAGCAATCAGGTTTCTCAATGAACACTAATTTCAATACTGTTACTTTAATGTATTTTGTATATATATGTATGCGTATGTATATATGTGTATATGTGTATGTGTGTGTGTGTGCATGTGTGTGTATATGTACACATCTACTGACTGTGAAACTAATTGTCCCTCGGGGATAATAAAGATACTTGAACTTGAACTTGAGGGAGAGGGTGGGCCCCAGCAACCATGTGAGTGTGCTGCTTCTGGGACAGTGTTTGTTGTGGCTCATCGGACTGATGAAGTCCTTTGGATGAAGGACTAAATGGCTCAACAAAAAACAAATCCTTCCAGAAGACCTGACTGAACTTTTTTGGATTTTCTACCTGGATTATTGAGCATGAACTTTGATGTTTTTAACCACTTTGGCTATGACTACCTCAGAGGAGTCGACAGTGGAGAGGGCGAGCCTCAGAAACCATCTTTTCACTTGCAAACTGGTTGACCCACTATGTGAGTAGTGCTTCTGGGACTGAGTTTGTTGCAGCTCCTCGGACTGACGAAGTCCTTTGGATGAAAGATTAAACGTCTTAACAAAAAAAACAAGAAACCATCCAGATGACCTGACTGAACTTTGTTGTCTTTCCAAGGATGGTTGTTTAATTACCTTAAATAAGCCGGCAATTGAGGTGGTCTTGATTTATCTACTTGGAGACGCTTTAGCTCTGCTGCTTGTGTGGGGATCCTTTAGTTCATTGGGAGATCGTACAGCTTTGCTCTGGATGGATCGTGTCCAGACTACCAAACCTATGCAGATAGAAGTGGTTCAGACCACCTTCTGAGGTGGTTTGTGTTCAAATGTTTTCAGTGCAGTTGGTATATATATATATATATATATATATATATATATATATATATATATTATATATATATATACATTTGAAGTTCTACTCAGAATTTGGGGGTAATTTTGTTTAGTTTTTTATATATTTGATCAGTTAACCCTGATATTGTTTATTTTATTTAATGTAAGTTACCAGCTAGCACTGTGTCAAAGCAAGAATTGCAAATGCATTACAAAAAGTAGCATTAATTTAATGTTAGTGTGTGTGTCGTGATCAATTCAGTGTTTCTCATTCGTCTTTAATACCCTAGTATTTCTCTGATTTATGTGTTTTAGTTTCTGTGTTCAGTTCTGTCAGAACTTCCATGCTGTGATTAAAACAGACGGCAGAGTTGTAGAAAAAAAAAAACATTCATTTGTTGTTCTATGAGTGTGAGTGACAGGACCAGTGACCATGATTTGTTGTAGGAACCACGGCCGCTGTTGAGTTTTTCTCTGTTCATTTACTGTTGACAAAATAATAAATAAACGAGGAAGAATTACTACATTTTCTTCCCAGAGAAATGGTATCCTTCCTTGATAAACATATAATTTTGATGCATACCTTTTGTTCTCCAGGTTGTTGTTGTTTATTTAATCTGAAATGGCATATTGTAATCAGCAGTAAAAAAGATGAATCGTCAGGTAAAATTATGGACATCAGAGGGTGCAAACTGAGCAGTTTCAGCGGGGGGGGGGGGGGGGGGGGGGGTGTTGATTTTCCATAAAACTGTGAGCAAGAGATGGAAAAATTACTTTGACATTTTATTATTATTTGAGTCGGTGGCAGTTTTACTCCAAAGTGATGTTTTATGTTGATTTGATCACTTTTGAATCAAATGTCACACTTTAAACTTCAGCAAATATTTTGTTTATAAGATTTAAAAAAATGATTAAGAATTGTTTATTTACAATCCTGTTTCTACAGATAAGGCTTTACTGTGTGTAAACATTGGTAAAGATTATTACAATAATCCATTCATCCATCCATCTGTCCAACCATGCATCCATCCATCAAACCATCCATCCATCTGTCCATCTCTCCATACAGCCATCCAACCATGCATCCATCCATCCATCCATCCATCCATCCATCAAACCATCCATCCATCCATATGTCCATCAAACCATCCATCCATCCAACCATGCATCCATCCATCCATCC
>NC_056510.1:11182684-11200564 GCF_014905685.2 Nematolebias whitei | reverse complement strand
TCCATCAAACCATCCATCCATCCAACCATGCATCCATCCATCCATCCATCAAACCATCTATCCATATGTCCATCTCTCCATACATCCATCCAACCGTGCATCCATCCATCAAACCATCTATCCATCCATTCATCCATCCATCAATCCATCCATCAAACCATCCACCCATCCATTCATCCATCCAACTATCCATCCATCCAACCATTTATCCATCCATCCAACCATCCATCCAACCACTCATCCATCCGTACATCTATCAATCCATCCATCCATTTGTCCATTCATCCAACCATCAATACATCCATCCATACATCCAACCATCCATACATCCATTTATTTATCCATCTGTCCATCCATCAATATGTCCATCCATCCAACATCCATCTATCCATCATCCATCCATCCATCCAACCATCCAGCCAGCAAGCCAGCCAGCCAGCCAGCCATCCATCCATCCATCCAACTATTTCTTCCATACATACATACATACATCAATCCTTCCCTCCATCCATCCATCCATCTATCATCCATCCAACCATCCATCTGTCTGTCCATTCATCTATATAAGCAGATTAATTAATGTAATTTAAATTACAGTGAACTTTCAAATTAATGTTTTTTTATTATTTTAAATGTATTTGAATGTGCCTCAAAATGGTGGTTGAAAGTCAGACACCTTCAGAGCAGCTGTGATTTGACAGTGACTGCCTCTATGTTTAGAGGAAAGCATACAAAGGAAATCTGCCACTTTTTACAACTGAGCATAGTTAATCATCCACCCATCCATCCATCCATCCATCCATCATCTTTAGCCGCTTCTTCCTTTTCGGGTGGTGGGGGTCACTGGTGCCCATGTCCAGCAATCACTGTGCGAGAGGCGGGGGACACCCTTTACAGGTCTCCAGTCCATCACAGGGACACATAGAGACAAACGAGACAAACAACCATTCACTCGCTCACTCACACCTAGGGACAATTTAGAGTTACCAATCAGCCTAACATGCATGTTTTTGGTCTGTGGGAGGAAACTGGAGTACCCAGAGAAAACCCACGCATGCACAAAGAGAACATGCAAACTCCACCCAGAAAGGCCCCCGGACAGGGATTTGAACTAGGGTAACCTGCTCACTGAGAGGCAGCAGCTCTACCAACTGCACCACCGTGCTGCCCCATATTTAATCAGACTAGCAAATTTCGTTAAACCTAATTGTTGACCAATAAATAAATAAATGAATACATAATTGAATGAACGGTTCATCATAAACCTTCATGTTATATTGAACCAATGTCTCGACTCATGTCTCATATCTTTAGATTCAGCTTTTAATGAGCCAGAATTTAATGTAATCTTTAAAATAGTCTTAATCAACCATTTTTCTAATTTCTTGAATGTCTGAAAACAAACAAAAAAAGGAGAATTCTCTTTAACTTAATATGTAACACTCATTGTAACTGAGTTTGACACCCCTGGTACAGGATCACCTCTTGACGAGCGGAGCGCTGCAACCTTCAGGCACACGGTGTGAACAGGTTTTATTAATGCGCTGAAATGTCTTGAATTTTCTTGCACAGTGGAGGTCAATTTTACAAGAAGTTGGAGATGGAAAATAAATATGTTCTTGATTGTGCAATGATTCTGAAAGGACATGCCACAAGTAGAAAAACATCCAATTTGTCTACAAACTTGGAAAGGAACAGTACATTCTGCAGATTGTTTGGCGCGGCGTGCGATCAGGACACAGAGTTACTGAGAGAACCGACCTGGAACACAAACAGTAAACAGGTTGGCTCTTTTTGAAGAAACTCTGAAGAGGAAAGAAAGAATCAAAAATGGGTAAAACCAACCTATTGCGCAAGAACGTTGGGAATAAATTGCACAAATTATAAATTAAAGATGCAGATTACAACTTTATTAGTTATTTCCTGTTTTGCTGAACACATGACAAAAACAATTAAGTAAGTTATTCTTAGTTAAATGTCAGAGTCAGAGTCAGAGTCAGAGTTTCTTTATTGTCATTCGCACCTCATGTGGTACATGTGGTGGAGCGAAATTATGTACGCAGGGTCCCAGTTACATCCAACAATAAAATGTATAAGAAAAACAGTAATGACATGAACTAAGAAAAACATCAACTAAATATACACTAAGCACTCATAACATAAAACATTGAACATCAGCACAAACATGAACATGAGTCTGCGAGCAGATGCGCACGCACGAACACACCAACATTGAAACAGACCAGCAGCAACATGATATGGTCCTTCACAGCGATCACTCTAGCTAGAGATTCATGAGTCTAACAGCCTCAGGGTAGAAGCTGTTCCTCAGTCTAGTGGTTCCACACTCAATGCTCCTCAACCTCCCTCCCGAGGGGAGCGGGGCAAAAAGTGTGTGCGCTGGGTGGGTGGGGCCCTCCACGACGCAGGCGGCCCTCCACGACGCATGTAAATGTAATTAGAGAATTGTATGACACTTGAGCTAAATTAACTGCAACACTGAAAAATATGATATACCACAAATGCACAAAGAACTATACTACCTGTATTTTCTTGAGAGGATGCTCATTTATGTCTCCCTTCCATGCAACAATTTTAAACAAAGAGCCATCCATCCATTTTCTTCTGCTTATTCGGGGTCGGGTCGTGGGGGTAGTTATTAATATAACTTTAAAAAGCAACTGCTGACCATTAAATTTGTTTTGCTTTGTTTAGAAAAAAACAAGTTTTCCATTTTTCTGCTTCGGCTGCCAGTAGTTGACCACATTTGATGCTGATTTATTTTCTCAAAAACAAAAAAAAAAACATCTCTGACTTCCAGGTGCAGCAAGCGAGCAGAAACACTAAGATGTAAAGTTAAATCATCTGCCGTGTTGGAGACAGTCGCCCAAACTTTCCTGAGCTTGAACATCAAACAGACAAAGTTTTGTACAGGAAGAACTGAAATGTGTGGGTTTGTTTTTTTTTTTTTTTAAATGCATGAAATCTCTGTAACTTCATAGAATCTAAATTGAGCTGTCAGAGAGGTGGGAAGAGAAACGCGTTATTTTTTTCCTCTCCTCTGCTACCCCATGAACGGAGATGATTCATGACTGTAATGTGAAAAGTCAAGGGAGTGGGTGTTTAGATGTTAGATTGGGTGAAAGAGTAGCAGTGGTCAAAAATAACTCTGATCAAAAGCATAAAAAAAAAATGTTTCCTGCTGCACCGTCATCAGTGATAAAATGACAAAAAGACAGAAGAAACGATTGCAGAGAGAGAATGCTGGGTCATTAGTGAACAGATCCAGCATTTAATTAGTTGTTATTCTACAGGAAACAGCTGTGCGGTTCTGCTGCTGATATTTGTCATTTTGACATGGGGAGAAATTTTGTGTTTCATCCATAACCCAACCGTCTGTAGGCAGATAATCTATTACTTCAGTCTCATTGAAAAATGTGAAACTAACTCACAAACACTAACACATGCCCTGAATAATAAGCATGCAGGTTTTTTTTTAATTATTATTATTATTCTGTTGTTCTTTTGTGGAACTGTTACATAAGAAACTTTTTTGTTCACATGTTAGATTTTTTTTATTGACGTTATATAAACTCGTCAGTATCTTACCTGCAGTCAGACAGACTTCAATTTGGAAAAATTCTCATAAGGAAATTGATTTTACCGCTACTACATTTAAAAAAAATAAATAAATAAAACTGACCCCATTCATGAACCAGAAATCTCAATTGTCCTATTTCCCAATGTAAATTTTGACTTCTGAGATTAGGCACATGTGTACTAACGAGGGCTGCATTCCACTTCTGCAGTTGTGGTTATAAGTTAAAAAATGCTTACAAGCAGAAATTCCTTTAAATGAAATGCAGTCCTTGTTAATATGCCTGTATCTTCCCTTCTCTCAAGTCAATGTGTGTGAAATTAACATATTTGTATGAAGCAGATGTTTACGTTGATGCTACTTTTCCAATTGGGAATTGGGCCATGACACAATATGCTAATGTGTCTGTAGACTGTAACTCGCCTCGGATCAGTTGTGACTTCCAACTGGCCCATGGACTCTGAATTATGGATTACCCTTCGGATTTGTTTGTGGATCTCTGACTCCCCGTGCCTAACCCCGACCTCGACTCTTGGATCTTGCTTTTGGATTGCCCCACTTATCACATTTATCACAATGCTCCTTCGCAGCTGCCCTGCAACCAATAATGATGATGTCACCTCTGCATGCTCTGACAGGTGGCTCTCAACCCACCTGTCTGTGAAGACGTATTCCCTCCAGCAGCTGCAAGTCATTAAAATTGTTTTGTTTGTTTTATTGTCTGGCTATCTTTTGAATCCAAAAAACTCATTTTTGACACAGTGAACATTTTCATTATTTATAGTTTTTAACTTTAACTAAAAGTGTTAGGTATGTACATTTTTCACTGCCTGTTCTGTTAGAACAAATCTTCAAGCTACTGATGTTTAGTTGTTTTTTTTTTTGTTTTGTTTTTACTTTAGTTTATGCCTCAAGCATTTACCATGGTCACCCTCAGAGCTTTACGTGTGACACTGATGATAGACAGAAAACACAATAACACGTGTGGAACAGGAGAGTAATTGCATTGTGCTGACAAAACTCAGGCAGGCACAGGAAGTGGAGGGCAGGTCAGAAGCTACATATCATCTGTGTTTATTGTCTGATTTTCATTTGAAGCACTGCTAGATTATTATACACAGAGGCTTTATGATAAAATGATAAGTTGACACAGTTGCATTGTGGCTTAAGGGCAATTAAATGTGTGGGACAGTTTTATTAGACCTGCTTAGGCTCTTTAGGTGATCATTCCATAATGCTTTAGACTGAAATGAAATGGACTTTAGAGAAAAAAGATAGATTTGTTGACAAGACAGTTTAAACGGCTGAAATTTCACAGGGGTAAATGCTGCAGGAATGACTTGAAGAAGAAAACTGGTGCTCTTTGCAACTTTCCTGTCAGCAGAAATAAATAAATCTTTGTCAAAGCATTACTAAGAAGTACAGTGGGATTTGCATTTTTCTTTCAGGAGATTGTTTTCTCGGCTGACGACCTGCTCCTGTGAATATTTCTGTTAGATGCTGATGCAAGATATTCACCAAAAACAGAACTCGTGTTTTATAAAATATAACATTTATATTTACCCTGTCTTTATGATCATTAATCATAGATATTGCTTTATATTTCTGTGGATCAGTTTTATTAAAGTTTTTTTTTCTTCAGTATTTAATATCAGTACATTTTTACTTGTTCTTTTAAAGATGTCAAACAAAATGTACAAGAAAAACTTATATACATTTTTGTCAAATTTGTCAGCGTGCGCATATTCAATTAAAAAATATATTTAAATGTTAAAAGCACAAAATGAAGACCTAACAGATACAAATACAGTGTGCATGCACACACATAAAATAAACACGATTACACAAATAAGATACGTGAGAATCCAAGTAAACAACTTCTTTCAGCAATTAATGTTTTAATTGCAGCTCTCCTTTTCCTGCAGCAGTTTAGCAGCAGATTAGTTTCTGTCTCAGCTTAGGTTTTTTAATGCATCTTGAATAATGATAATTAGAAAGAGAAACTACATAGAAAGATATGTTACAAAAGCTTAATGTCCAACACAGCCACAAAACACATATGAATGAGTGCTGGATGATAACAAGGAAGCAGTTTGTTTTTCTGTAATGTTCAGTCATACTTATTTAAGGAAACAATATTTTATTGTGTTTTAATGGTGCTCAATACAAAAGGATGACATCAAATGATAAGTTATCCTGTAATACGTCAATGGTGCTGTTAAAAAGAGTTGATTGAGTCTAGCAATTTTCCAGATCTACTGAGTTCAATTTTGAAATGCGGGTTTGCAACAAACATAAACAAAGCACTTGCCACTAAAAACACATGGAAGCTTGAGTAAAGGAGGTGCAGTGGATGCATCGCCGTCTACCTGGCGGAGGTGCTCGAGTGACTGACTGCTGAGATCTTTGGAGCTGGCAAGAAACGTGGCTCATGACAACAAGAAGACCAGGATCATCCCACGACACCTGCAGCTGGCTGTCTGCAATGAGGAGGAGCTGAACAAGCTGCTCAGGAGGAGTTCTGCCGAACATTCAGGTGGTCCTGCTGCCCAGGAGGACTGAGAGGCCCGCTGGGTCCAGGTGGATGGATTGGCATCTGCAGCCAGTTTCTTTAGATCTGCTGCAGGATGGACTGCTGTGGAAGATCCTTCTTGCCCACAGCCATCAGCATCTATAACAGCTCTTGCAGGATGATGAGCTACAACAACTTTTAATTTCTCTTTTGGATTAATAAAGTATTTTGAGTTCACCTGCATTAGGTGGTTGTAGTCTGTTTTGGTGAACAAATATGGCTGGTAAATTCAACAAATTCTCAGTCACTTCAGGTTGTTTCCATAAACGAACGCATGTTCATTTAAGGACAAATTTACCATCAGCATGAGAACAAAATATTGTGAAGATTTTGTTTCTTATTATTTCTGCTCAGGGCAGCACGGTGGCGCAACTGGTAGAGCTGATGCCTCTCAGCGAGCAGGTCCTTGGTTCAAACCCCGGTCCAGGGGCCTTTCTGGGTGGAGTTTGCATGTTCTCTCCGTGCATGCGTGGGTTTTCTCCGGGTACTCCGGTTTCCTCCCACAGACCAAAAACATGCACGTTAGGCTGATTGGTAACTCTAAAATTGTCCCTAGGTGTGAGTGAGAGCGTGAGTGGTTGTTTGTCTCGTTTGTCTCCATGTGTCCCTGTGATGAACTTGCGACCCGTCCAGGGTGTACCCCGCCCCTCGCACAGTGATTGCTGGACATGGGCACAAGCGACCCCCATGACCCAAAATGGAATAAGCGGGTAAAGAAAATGGATGGATGGATGGATGGATGGATGGATTATTTCTGCTCAGTCTTCATGACTCTGCAACGATTCCCACTGGTGGTCACTGGTTCTGCTAAGCCGCTAACAGCTAATAGCAGAACTAACTTTTTCTTTAGTGGATTAGCGTTTCCGCTAATTTTGGAAGCCGTTAGCAGAATTTTTTTTTTATTATTTTTTTTTGCCGTTAGCAGAATTAGCTTCTGCTAAATTAGGTTTTGCCAATTTTACGTCTGCTTACAAAATTCACAGCTTGTTCCTGTCTGTGGGCGTCTCAAAGAATCCATTAGGCACACTGTTGGCTCACTACGTGTACACGTGACAAGACGTGACTGGTCATCTCAACTTCGATTGGAAGATGATGACGTGTGACACACACTGAGTGCCATTCATCTTAGCGGTTTAGCGTTAGCTTCCACTATTTTTTTTCCTGTTTAGTGTTTTAGCATTAGCCCACCACTGATGATACCCTTGAAAAGCTTATTTTTTGTTCATGCATAAAGTACTTTGGTTGACATGAGCATGTTTATGTTTCATTTGCTCATTCACGATTTTCCAAGCCTCAAAGGCTACTGTGGTGGGTTATTAGAAAAGGTCTAGCAAAAATTAGGAATAGGAAATAAATGAAAAGTATGTTTTGGTTAAAAGGGAAAAGTCTTTCTTAGGAACAATTAACAAAAAGTAAATACATAGGCAAAAGGGCCTTCTCCTACTCCGCTCCTGTTTCCTGGAATATCTTACAAAAAGATTTGAAGCTCTCGACCTTGACCTCTCTAAGTGTCTTTAAGAATCTGTTGGACTCCTGGCAGGGACCAATGCAGACATGTTCCTGTTTTTAGTTTTCTACCTTCGCCTTAGAATCTAGCTGTTTTTTGTTACTTTTCTTTTTCTTAGCCATCCTATTTGTTAAAAAATAAAATAAAATCTGTATGACTTTTTATTACTGTTTACTGTTGTCGCTGTTGTCCATTGTTGTCATCTTTCTTTGTTGAAATCAGGTCTCTCTTGTAAATGAGTCCTCGAGGCTCAATGGGATTTACCTGTCTAAATAAAGGTTGAATGAAAAAAAAAATATATATATATATATATAAATAAAAATAAATAAAAAAAACAGTTTGTAGGGGAAAAAATGAATGTTTAAAAAACAAAACCAACACATTTATGTATGAAATGAGTGCAACAAAATTCAAGTTCTGCCTTAAAATTAACCTTAAATGGGGGTCAACAGGCCTACTAAACAGTGTAGAAGGTTTTTTCCATGTTTTTAGCACTTTTTTACAACAACTATTGTTCTTCAGTTCTGCAACACAACAGGGATGTGACTGGTCTACAAAATTGCTCAGGCAGGTGGTGTCAAAGCAAAATCTATGTGAACAGAAAGGTCAAGGCTTTCCTGGCAAATGATATTGTAACAGAAACAGCAATGATACTTCATCTATTCTTACTTCATATGTACTTCATACATCTTCAGGTCTCTCTTGTAAATGAGTCCCAGAGCCTCAATGGGATTAACCTGTATAAATACAGGTTGAATGAATATCATAATCGGTCATAATGTTGTGGCTGACCGTTTTGAACGGTGCAAGGCTTTGTTTTACTGCAGATGAGAGAGAGAGGTCCTGTTACTCCACACATATGCACACCGAGTCCTTTTCCGTGTAAAGGGGATTTTTTTCTTCGAGGTTCAGGTCAAATCTAATAAACGGCTGCAGAAAGAAATGAGAAAAATTTCATTGATTCTGATCCTGTACACCACATTTGTTACTCTGAATGTCTGAAAACAGGTTTGAAAAACAGACTCATGTCTAGAAAATATTTACATATTTCTCTGACAAGTACAGAGGATTGTTATGGTAATAAAATTAAACCAATTTAAGGTATGAAAATGCTTTTATTCCACTCAGTAGTTGGGTTTGGGTCTGGTGTTAGAGATCCTGGTCAGGTTTAATATACATTGATTCTACAAAATCCCTGACAAATTAGTGAAATCTCTTGCTGGTTGCCTTGACAACACATTAACAAAAGATGAAAAATACAAATTATAGTTACAGTTTTGTTATTTTCACTTTGATTTAAGGCTTACGTCTTTTACTCTTAGATGCACGTTAATTATTATTAGTTCTATTTTGACCATTGCAGATAAAACAAATTTCCATGCAAGAACAACAAATACATAAATGGATGAAAGCAGTTTTAAGTAGTACTTTGTTTTCCTGTTAGACAGATAACGTTGTTTGGTTTATATTAATGTGGTTTCACGTGCCCAACTTTTACCATTATTTTGATGAATGATCTTCTAGATCATCAAATCTGATTAAGAACATTTATTACGTTGAACTGATTAGGAGTAAACATACTTTAGTTTATGGGGGAGTATTTTCATGGACGGTCAGTACTCTCCATATTTGCTCCTGCTTGTTCTCAAGTGATTTACTGACATGTTTAGGTTTGAGGCAAGCTCACATCTAATCTGTTTTTAAAGTTCGTGAGATTTTTCTATGATTAGTGCGGCTGCCGTGATGTCTAAAATTATTACACAGTGGAGAACAATCACAAAGTTTATTCTTTCTTGGTTGTTTTAGGATATTAATCACATCTGACTTCAAACTTGTTTCCTGGAAAGGCTTTATGTCATCAGCAAACTTTCTGCCTTGACTCCCACCGTGTTTGATCGCTTAATGTCACATGAAAGTTCATTCACATCTTTTGTAAAGGTTCAAATAAGAGTGGCTACATTTTGTTTCTGTGTAAACTGTCTTGTTGCGAATATCCGTGCCTTAGCATGAATAATTTTCTTTGAACCAAAAGCGTAATTTAAAATATAAGACCCTAGAATCATCAAATTGCAGATGGGGGAGAAATAAATCGCCATAAAAAGACAAAGTACCAGTGTTCAAACCCGCTGACTAATTTGACTTTAAGCAGACATAAGAACTATGTTTATGTTGGAAAGTTGTGCAAATTTACCCCCATGAAATTATTCATCCTAGGAGCTTTGTGCCATTTATGTGGTGAAGTTGAAAGTCAGACAATCTAACATGTGGGAGGCAGGGGTTTGCATTCCTGCAGAGATGTGTACTTTAATTCAGCTTTAGCTTTCTGATCCTAACCATATATCGTGTTAAAAGAGGAGCCAAATCTGGACATGTCCGTGTGGATCACCGTTGAAACCAGTCCAAGTCCAGTTCTGTTAGGTTTGAAGATTTCACATGATCTCTCCTCCACTTCTTCTACTCACAAACACAATCTTTCATTTCAGTCCCTGTCTTTGATTAAAGCGCTGCGGAAAACATTTCTCAGCTCTCCCTGCAGCATTAGCCACATTAAATTCATGTAAACAAGTTTTTTTTTTTTTTTTTTATATTCATAGCTTTTTTGGTACAGTTTATGCATATTTAAGTTCCATCCTTTATTCCTTACCCAAATATATAAACATCACTGCAAACATTCAGACTGCAGAGATTTAGACCATTAATTTGGTTCATATCTTTATAATCAGGTATAATCTACAGATCAGGTGTGTATTTTCCTGTTATATGTCAAATTTTCTTGAAGCATAAAAAAAATCTTAAAAACAGCTTAATCAAAGGGGCATACTAAATACAAAGTAAATTAAGATGTAAAATCCTAACATAAGAAAATAATTATAGACAAAAGCTAGTTCAAAAGTGTACAATTCTCAATTTGGGTAAAGATCAGGGTCTATCCTTGTTATAAGTCAAATTTTCTTAAATGACGCTTAAAAAAATCTTCAAAATCAGATTAATGAAGCGGTTATAACAGTCATTCTAAGAAAATATTTCTTAAGGAAAGCTGTCTGTAAGAAGTGCAATTTTCTTTAACTTGGGATGATTTAGTTTAGTTTAAAGGCAAAAAGTAGTTAGATTAATTTGCTAATTTGAAGAATTCTAGCCAAGCAAATTTTGCTTACCCCACTGGAAGATTCTTTCTCAAAATAAAAAAAAAGGTCACTTTTAGGAATATTTGGATTATTTCAAGTAGTTCTGTTTTTTGCAGTTTATATCAGACTTTATTTCTAAATTATTCAAATTCAAAAGGGTGTAAAGGAGCCAAAGCCCAACAAAATAATCCAGTTTAATTATCATACGTCTAATCATTGTTTGAAAAAGTCCAACAGGGCTTTGTGTTCAGAAACCAAATAATTTCCTGTTGGTGAACCCCAAACAACAAAGGGTCACCCAGTCTTTTATTGCTCATCCAAAGGCATAAAAACACAAACGAAATGATCACAGAGAACAGTGGAGGGACTTGTCATATTATGGTAATTCCACAAGCCACTCAGACTGGTTCAGGATCAGCAGAACCAACGCTTCAGTCCTCTGTCTGCTCTCAGTTTGGTCTTCAGGAAGTGGAGAGCAGCACGGCTGGATTAGGATCGGGTCACTGACTTGTCTAGTTGAGGATGTTCAGTAAACTCATGACGTGTGTCCATTTGTGTGTCTTTGAGCAAAACTTTCTATTTGTTTATGTGCACAAATGGCTACCTGGTCTTTCAGATTGTGTGCAGGTTGCCGGGGGTTTTGCAACGTGCACTTGAACCCCCCAAGGCTCTGGTCATCCAGCCTGTTTCACTGACCCAAAACATGTTAAAATCTATGTATGCCTGAGAGAACTTTGGACTTGCTGTCATAGAGGTAGCCTTCACCGGAGATTCAAGTTTCCGAACGTTCATTCGTACATCTGTCAGTCCTTTCTCTGCAAGGTCTTTTGACTTTTTCCAGAAATGTGGCAGCTGAGGCAGAAATGTGCTTTCCCCCCGTATGCATGACATATTTAAAGGAGAAACCATTAAAATAATGACAACTATTCAAGTCACTTTTAAACTTGCGTAATAAAATGATGGCTTTAGCAATTGATTCAGTTTTTAATGGTATTTTTTTATGTTGGAATACAACAACAGTTTATTAATAATAATAATAATAATAATGTGATGCTTTATTCATACGTATTCCACGTCTGAGGAACTAATCTTTCAAAATGATAACTCAGACATTTGATTGTGGGGTTTTGTGGAAAAGGTATGAACAATGAATATCATACCTGTTGTACATAACTCTTTGAATGGCCTCAGTTTGAAGAAATACACTTTGATTCTGACCAGAATGATGAGTTCATGGTTTAAGCAGGGCCAATACGAAAGTGGAATTTCATAGTGGATTATGAAAAATGCATTTTGTGATTTATTTCATGTGAATGTGCTTGTAGCTCATTAGTCCAGTCAAAATGAAACTTTTTTTGCTCCAAGCTGAGGTTATTTAAAGAGCTTTTTACAACAGCCGAGATAAATTAAATGTTCATAACCTTACCATAGAAACTCAAGGTTCTTTTTGGAACTATCATGAAAACAACAATCATTGTCCAGCTTATGGACACTACTTGTAAAAAAGGCAACATTTTGCACACAGTTCCTTCAGTAGATTTGAAAAGCTAAGTGGTTTGTTTTATTACACATTTATTTATTTAAAGTGTCAGACTGCCTCAGAAATGGACTAAATAGTGTTTGGATTTTGGAGAAGAGGAAACGAGTGTCATTAATGACGCTAATGTCATTTAGAAAATAAAAACTGTTTCAGCAGAAGTGACATGGGATGAAAAAGAGGATAGAAGTGATTGATTGTACCATTGTCTTTAGCAGCTCTCAGGTCACTACATGCATCAGTCAGGCAGTTTAGAGCGAGTGTATTGGGTGGTCAGAGGACGCAGGTCATCCAGACACGAGCACGGTGTAGAACAGAGGGACTAATCTCCTCTAATCACCTCTAATGAGGAAAACGAGCAAAAAGGAGGTAGAGCAGAGGCGACGCTGGCAGAGAAGTGGGAGGAAGCTGGCTGTGCTGGAAAAAGCGTGATCATTTATGTCTGTTTCTGGTGGAAATGTCATTGTTTTATCTCTTTGTTAACAGGGGTCAAGTTTCAAGTCAAACAAGTGGATCAGAAACTGAAAATCAGTAGTTATGAACATTTAGGTGATTTTTTTTATGAGCATGAGCTGAGGACAGTCATGTTCTTGAAATGAAGACAAAAGATTCTTTAGTGATCAACAAGGCTGCTGTGTGGTGAAGGTTTGATATTCAGAGGGGAGAGTTTACTGGGAGGAACCAGCTGGATACATTTCCAGTTCTTCAATAGACAACTAGTATTCTTTGTCCACATTTAAAGGAGTTGTGAGACTTAGTAAAGAAAACAGGTTCAGAGTTACTGAGATAAGACACGATAAAAAATCTGACACTGAGAGTAAAGTATGTAGATAAAAAGCAACAAAATGCTGAAGGAAGACAAGAAAAAGATTCAATAGAACTCATAATAGACCAGGGGCCATTCAACTGGTGGCCTGGGGTCCACTTCTGGCTCACAGGTGAGCCCAGTCTGGCCCACCAATGAGTTCATTCAAAACCAGTTTTAAATCAGGAAAAATAAATCCTATGCGTGAAGCATTTTAAAACAATCTGAAATGTAAAATATTTTAATCAGAGAGGTGTTCCTATCATACAGATGATCTACAACTCAGCCCACCTGACACTGAGTTAATTGAAAATAAAACTAGATTTAAAATTTAACGTACACTTATGTAATTACAAAGTTTGCTCTCAGTATCTGTGATTTATTCAAGCAGCCCTACAGCTGATTTCAATCGTTCAGACTTATACATGTCAAAAACTAGCTTGAAGTGGATTTAACTAACGTTAATGCTAGTATAATGTATTTATTGTACATAAACTCTAATAATTAAAAATAATGAAATGTGTGTATTTACAAAAATATGCTTGTCAGCTATTTTTTGGGGGGACTGCCTAGTAAGGCAGCGCCTATTATTATCCACCTAACAAGTATTTCTTAACTTTATATCTTGCTCTTCTGTCAACTTTAATGCAGTCCGAACAGCAATGTTTACACCCACAATTTTTATATCAAAATGACCGGCTCGGCACAGTAATGTGTGCTATTACTTTTATCGGCGTTTTGAGTTAACATGGCAACATAACTTGTTAACAAAGATGCCGTTTTTATCATTCAGAACGCCAGATAGAACTCAACAGCTTCTAACTGCTATAACTCCATCATTCTTAGAGATATTGAGCTGAAATTTGCTCTGGTCGTAGCTGAGAGTGAGTTTTCATACATTCCTAATGCAAATCAAAAATCCAAGATGGACACCTGAGCTAAAAAGGAAAAAAAAAAACTATAAATCAGCTAATTTTAGAGATATTGAGCTAAACATTTGTGTGGTGATAGCTGAGAATGTTGCCCATCATATACTGAATCCAAATAAAAAAATCCAACATGGCCACCATAGCTTAAAAGAAAGAATGACTCTAACTAACTGATTTTTTGCCATGTTGAGCTGATAACTGGTATAGTGGTAGCTGTGAGCAAACTCCAACACACAGTCCGTCAAATCAAAATTTTAAACTGGCAGCAGCGTGGCAGTCCCCATCAAAGTTTGTCCAGGAACTTTCTAGGAGAATTCATATTGTCAGTCTTTAAACTAATTTTTAGATTTGTTTTGTGTTTTATCCATGATTTTCTGATCAATTCTTCCACTCTTTGCTGTTTATTTTCCTTTTTAGCCGCTCATATCTTTCCCTTTCTTCTTCCGTCTCAGCAGTGGCTCGGTGTGTGCTGGCGCAGGGTTGTGGGTCGCACTACGAATTTGCCATTGACGAGTTCTGTCTAGCCAAATTCCGGCTGGACATGCAGGAGCTGGACCAGAGTCAGTGGTGTAGCTGGGAGGACACAGTCGAGTGAGTCACCAAACACACACAAACATCCAAAATAAACTTTAAATTAAACAGATCTACTGTAACAATAAAATAACAGCTTCATGTTTTCAAATAGCATCACTTGTTGGCTGTAACGCACTAAGGTCGTTTTCACACCTGATAGTCCGGTAGACTCGGTTCGATTGGGGACCAAAATTTGGAACATTTGTTTACATTTTCAGCTGGTGCGGTTCACATTCACACTGCACCGAGTCATTCGAGCCAACATGTTCCCCCCCCTCGCCTGTGGTGGCGCTGCACCAGGAACTACTAGAAGGAAATGACACGAAAACCTCTGAAGAAGACACTGAGCGCAACTTACTTCTGGAAAAAAAAAAAAAATGGGGTGGTGTCAAATTTTAGCGTTTTAGGATTTCTGTTTAGTCTGTGGCTCATGTGCCAAACAAACATTTTTCTACAATGGACTCAGCATGAGCAGAAGATGATGCAGAAGACCACAAATGATGTTGTTTTTTACACAAGGTGGAAATGTGCGTTTGTTTGGGTTGTGTTTACCCAGAATGCTCTGTAGTCCACTTCCTGCTTTTGGAGCTGTCTCCGCTCCGCTTGCATTCGAACCGTGCCAGAGTTCACTTCAAACAAACCAAGACCTAGGTTTTTAGGCGGACCAGAGTTCGCTTTTTTGGTCCGCACCAGAGTTCGATTGCGCATTCGCACCTCCCCAAACAAACCGGACTTTCTAGGCAAATGGACCAGAGTTTGTTTAAAGCGGACTAAACAGGGCTGAAGTGAATGCACCCTAAGATTAATAAGAAGCTACATTACAAAGAAATGCTTTTTTAAATGCTCTCTTTAGTTCATCTCATGTATGAGCCTGTTTAATAAAAGAGCTCTATTGCTGAATCACCAAAGTCCATGCTCCTCCATGAAGCCTTCTGGATGGAAGATGAAATGTTTCAGCACAAAAAAAAAAAAAACTGTCCAGATGACCTGACTGAAAAATGTTGGATTGTATACCTGGATTATTGAGCATGGACTTTGTTGTTTTCAACCAGTTTGACACGACTGTCAACAAGGAAGAGAGCCGGCAATGGAGGAGGGGCGTACCAAAGAGACCATCTTATCACAAGCAAAACTGGTTTGTTCCACTTTGGAGTAAACTGTTGGGGGAAGAATCAGTTTTGTTGTGTGTTTCCTTGACTGATGAAGCCTTCCGGATGGAAGGTGAAACGTTTCAGCACAAAAAAAAAAAAAAGAAACTGTCCAGATGACCTGACTGAAAATTGTTGGTCTATTGCTGTATGTTTAAAAAATATATATAATCTTGTTTAATCTGGCTGCCACTTTGCAACTGCTCATGTTTTTGGTCATCTTCCAACTATAGATATAATCTGTGTGAAGAGAAAAAGGGACTAAATGAAGACGGTCAGAGTTAAAGCTTTGTGGCAAAGATCTTTTGTGCATACACAAATGTTCTACTTGCACTGACTAGAAAGGAAACTGTAGGGCTTCATTTTTCCACACTGCTCCTATAATTTGGGAGTCACTTAGCAGCAGTTACTGTTTGGATGGATGGATGGATGGATGGATGGAGCCACCCAGGCAAAATTAAGCTGTTTTGACCATTAAATAAATGCATAAAAATGTGACTTATATGTTTTTTCCTCTTCATGATGCTTTTTTTGACTGATGCGACTTATACTCCAGAGCGACTTATACGTCGGAAAATACGGTACTCTGTAGGTTATCAGCTTCTTGTCTTCTGAATGAAAGGAGATCTGATTTAAAGGTTGTGCATTTTCTTTCTAGATTTCCATTAAAGCGTTAATTTAAGGCACAACTCTATGTCAAATAAGCCTCCACTGACCTCACTGCTCTGTCAGCGATTCTGCTTCATCCAGCACAGAACAAATTAGTTTCATCCAATCATTGTTGTTTCCTTTTTAGTCTCTGAGTAAATAAAAACAGCATGAAACCTTCAAAAGTTCAAATGAATCAAGATGTTGTGGAATATGTAATTTATTCAGTTAAATTTTGATGAAACGCTGGAGCCATCAGTGATCTGTGTGCTGCTATTAGCAGTTTGTAACCCAACAATCCAGCTGAACATAGTGTACTTTTTTTTTTTAGATAGTTTAAACAGAACTCACCCAAAACATAAAAAACATTCAACTTAATATGACATCATAGTTATCCTGAAATTTTAGTGAACTGAAGAGCTGTTTGAGGGCTTGAGACATTTCTTTAAATGTATTTTTACTGATTCAAATGTTCCTTTTTACCTAAAAGACCATTTCTAGCACTGATACTTTTCTGGAAACAACAACAACAATAAAAAACCATTGCAAAGGCTTTGGTTCCGATCAAAACAAATGCACATTTATGTCATAGCTGGAATAAACGCCTTCTTTATTATGCCTTCGTTTTTCTAAAACTACAACTTTTGATGCGTTATTGCTAGAAAGAAATGACAACTTGAAGTTGAAAGTTGTCACTTTGTCCTTTTTCAGTTGTAAAGTGCAACACAGCGAAATAAATAAATAAATTAAACAAGAAAAGAGCAACAAGAGAGAAATAAATGAAGGACTCAAAATGTCAAAAAGGCTTCGGTTGAGTGATAAAGGTCAAACATCTGGACGGTTTGCTCCCATTGAGGACGCACTTCATTGTGGTCGAAAGGCCTCAGGAGTTGTCTCATTCACGTCAGATGACATTTGGAGTCTGTGCGAGTGTCTCCTGGGAGCGCCGGGCCACTTTTGCGGCGCTCACGGGTTTCTCAGAGCGTCCTAGCTGTCAAAACGCAGGCGGCTTCCTCGGCTCTCATGTCAGTCTTCAGCTGTCTGCTGTCTCAGTTTATATTCTGCTCTCACCTCATAAGAACACTCGGCACAGACTGCTATCTACTTTGTTAAATACTATTATTTTCTATTATTCTTTGCAAGCTTTCTGACAAGAACTGTGGTGAAATAGTGGCATCTCTCTGCCCCTAAAAGATATTCATTCAGCTGCTTTAGATGTTAGAGGGAGGTTTTTTTTTTTATTTAAAATTCATTCTAACTTTGAAAACATACCTCTATAACCATGGTTCTCAAGTTAGGGTACCCAGTCCCCCGGGGATTCGCAAGCCGGGGTTTGGGGTCCACAAAAAAAAAAAATATATATATATTTTTTTTTTTTTTTTTTTTTTTTCAAGCACGTAGATGTTTAACAACCTGTTAAAATACACCAAAATGCAGG
>NC_056510.1:11170858-11182584 GCF_014905685.2 Nematolebias whitei | reverse complement strand
CCCCCCCCCCCCCCCCCCCGGCCAGCTGGCCTGCTGTTTACATTTCAGCAATCGGTTTACAAATTAAATCCTGTTACTTGGTATGACTACTGTTATACCATGTTCTACAGTTATACCATAACTATGCTGTTATGATTCTGTTCAGTTTTATGTAAAGTTTTCTGTAATAATTTGAAGAAGTGGCGATACGTTTGTTATGTTCATTATGTGAATAGGTAAAGCTTTAAACTGTTTTTTGATGCTGTTAATTTTCTCAAAACTGTAATTTTTGGAAGGTGAAATTAAAAATGTTGTTAATTAAGTGTGTCTTGAATGAAAAATACCACATGTTTAAAAGTATAAAAATTGTAACACTATGAAAGAACAGATCTTATCTTATATTTATGTTACACAAACATTTCCATTGCATTAAAGAGACAAATTGAAGACAATTATTTTAATAAATATGAGGGTTATGAGGGAGTCCCTGAAACGTTTTCTCCCCTGTAAGGGGTCCCTGAACCCAAAAAGTTTAAGAACCCCTTCTCTATAAAATTTAATTAAATTGTGAAAATAATATTTTCAAGGGAAAATACAGTTTTTTTTAATCCATCGGCTTCCAACCTTTTAGTGTAGCAGCTGATAGATTGTTTTAAATCTGCATGTTCAAAGTTAAAATGAATTATCATCATTTAAAACTGACTTCTACGTGAGCAAAAGTTGGAAAGCTTTATGCACATATTGGTGAATATAGAAATGACTGTGATGTAAGAATGATTTGGGTGAAGCTGCTGTAAAGAAGTTGTAAACCCCAAACTAAATATTTCTCCACAGAAAGTTCCCAAACAGTAACTTCTTTGTAAGTACTGGTGCATGTCTTTGAAAATCATTGTAATGTTAGCACATGGTTTGAAACGACCACCTACTTTTATTTTTGTGATTTTATTCGTTCATCATCTCTGCGTTTCCTATAGTCGGTAACAATAACTTCCGGAAAAGCATTTTCACCTGTTTAATTTCCTTTTCTGCTATAGAATTTCCAATCTGTGATTAGCATTTCAGCCTGGACAGCAGCTGAAAGGAGTGGCTTCTTGAATCACTCTTTGCATAATCAATTATAGGAAAAACCAAGCCAGGGTAATAGGCTCGTGCACTTGCACTCAGATTCACGATCATTAAAATTCATAAAGAAAGTCATCAAGCATACAGATCCTTTTATACGTGGCTCTTATGTTATGTGCAAACACATTTCTCCAGTAACTGCACATTGTTCATTTCAAATAATCATTCTCGTATGTTTCACTGGATTTATAACAAACTTTGGTTTTTGGATATTTGCTTTGTCCATCGTAAAAAAAAAAAAAAAAAAAAGAAGCTTCTTCACTGAATATCAATCTGTGGTCTTTGACTGCTTTGCTAGAGAAGTTCAGATGATTCCTGAGAAAGAACAAATACTTGGTAATGTTGTTTTCTCCCTTCAGTGTTGCTGATTGTTGCTCAGAGAATCTGCGTTTTGCATTTTCAGTTGTGTAAATGCTACAAGCATGACATGCATTGCATATACAGTAGGCCCTCGCTACTTCGCAGTTCGTTTTTCGCAGACTCGCTCTATCACGGTTTTTCAAAGTAAGATTGGACATGACACACAGTAGATGAGCTGCACGATCAGCATGGGATTTTTATTTAAAATACATTATTTTAAATTATTTAGCACCTGCTGCACCTGTCTGCAGCCCACAGCTGCAGAAGAAGCTTCCTCCTGCAAAATGTCAGGTCAGATCTCCACTCTGCAGCAGAGAAGTGGGCGTGGCCAAGAGAGCAGCCAGAGGCAGAGAGCAGAAATCATGACATGCTGTTGCTCTTTTAGAGCGTTTAGAGTTTAGACAAGTGTTAGGGACATTGCAAGAGTGTGGGAAAGGTTTAAAATGCCTTAATATATACTTGTATATAAATACTAAAATAAACTACTACTTACTACTACTGCTACTACTACTTGTGTACATAATTTTGTTCCATCTCATGTATCACGAGATGGTAATGACAATAAAGTTTACTTGAACTTGAACTTGGACTACTGTATCCCTACTTTGCAGTTTTTCACTTATCGCAGGGGGCGTGCCCCCCCCCCCCCCAGCGATAAACGAGGGACTACAGTAATGTGAGCAGCAGTAGCTTTTACAGCATTTAAGGAATTAGGTTTTCATGAGCACCTCAGCGGTAACTGAGGTCTTAACCTCACTAAAACAGTTTTTTAACAGTCTTTTTATTTGTTGTTTCTAAATTTATCCTCAAACACATCTGTGTTTCCAGAAAGGTTTATGCATTAAACATGCACACTGCATGCGAAATGTAACCACAACATGCAGACAACGTCCTCTGGTTGAAGAGGAGGAGCTATGACATCATTGTTTTTGGAAGCTTATGTTTTGGCTACCTGCATGAAAAATGCAAGTGGTTGTTTTTGTTTTTACCACTCTGAAAATCCTTTAAAAAGAAAAGAAAAAAAAAAACCACCTTGGTGCTTCTAAAGCACCGTTTTCATGTGGACAGGAGGCTGAGAAGAAGGTGTTCACACACAAAAAAAGAAACAATAGCTACTACAAGTAAAGCAAGATAATTCTGCTCTTTTTTTTTTTTTTTTTTAACCTCCGCTCACTTTTTTCTGCTGTTCAGGGACGAAAACCAGCAACCAAGAAGATCAAATCCATGACTGATTGGACGAGTTGTTTTGTTCTCTCCTTCATCTCCATTTTAGTTGATTTTACAAAGCCAAAACTGCTAAATGAAATTATGTTCGGCTCATTTGTGGCGGTTTCATCTGCTCAATGAAACAGTTTTAATTACATCTTCAAACTAAACTTTATGTAAAATCCATTTCCAAACCGACGTTATACTTCTTTTTTTTTAATTAAAGCTGAAGTGAAAGAAATACATCCATATGCTGAAAAATAGGGACAACAATTTTGTTAAAAACATTACTCATTTTTCTCCACACAACTCTTCGTCTGTTCTTTTAATTCCCTCATATACCTTTCACCAGTTTCTGTTGTTTGTTTTATTTGTTTTATGTTTGCTTTTTATGAATTTCTTTCTCCTCTATTGCGTTTGTGACACTTGTTCTATTAAACTTGTCTTAAAAGCAGCCTCGGTATTGTTTTTACACAGTGTAAAGGGAATTAATGTTCTTTATAGGTTCTCTTGCCAATACATCCCCATCAAAATCCAGCATGTAATGAGAAAATAGAAGAGAAATGCTCCACAAAGGTCACAACATCATTACTCACTCCTCAATACGAGGGGATCCTGCCGTCATTCAGGGAGTAAATTAGACAAGACTGAGGGAGGAAACAAGAGCTAGCAGAATGGTCCGATCAATAGATAAATGACTCGGTGACAAAGCTGACACCTCAAGGTGCTAGAAAGCTTATCAGCAGAAAATATCTTCAGTTGCGTGAAAATAAATCGAGTTTTTGTACGTTTTGCACAATCAAAGACTTGATGATAGCCATCTACGGGGTGCCATTTGTAAAGTTACGAGCAATATTTGGTTTATTTGACCTTTAATAAGAAAAAACTTGTTTTTTTCAAAGTCATACTTTCACCATGTTATTCATACATTTATAAATGTCGTAGTTCCAAATTAAATATTTAATTTACAAGCTAAATATTGACTTTACAAACTAAATACATAACTTGCAAGTTAAATATTTAATTTGCAAGCTAAATATTTAGTTTACAAACTAAATTTTTATGTCCAAGCTAATGTTTAATTTACAAACAACTTGCAAGTTAAATATCTAGCTAGTAAACTAAATATTTAGGTGTAAATTAAATATTTAATTTCCAAGCTAAGTATTAATTTTAAAATCCAAACATTTAATTTCCAAAAAATATATTTAATTTGCTAGCTAAATATTTAGGTCAGTCCTAAATTTTAACTTGCTAGCTAAATATTTAATTTGTTAGTCAAATATTTAACTTGCAAGTTAAATATTTAGCTCAAATCTAAATATTTAGCTAATATGCAAATTCCTTGCTGAAAAGCAGAAGTGGACAATCAAAATAAAAGCCAAACCTCTATATATACACCTCTTGCCAAACAGCCAAAAAACACCAGAAATAGAAGAAGAAGAGGTGCAGCTGGCCAGACTGGACCTCTTCAGTTTTCTCTTATGTGCCATGTGTCCATGAGCCGTTAGAACATCTCTTCTAATGTTCTCTGCTAACTCATGTGCCATGTCCAGAAGAAAAGAATGACGATAAAATATGGCACAAAAGAGAAAACTGAAGAGATTCAGTCTGGCCAGCTGCAACTCTTCTTCTTCTTCTTCTTCTACTTCTGATTTTTTTTTTGGCAGTTTGGCAAGAGGTGTCTATATAGAAGTTCGGATTTTATTTTGATGGTCCACTTCCGCTTTCCAGCAAGGAATTTGCATATTAGCTAAATATTTAGGCCTGAGGTTAAATATTTAGCTTGCTAGCTAATATTTAGTTAGCAAATTAAACATTTATGTTGGAAATTAAATGTTTAGCTTGGAAAATAAATATTTAGATCAAAGCCAAATATTTAGTTAGCAAATTAAATATTTAGTTTAGGAATTAAATGTTTGGCTTAGAAATTAAATGTTTAGTTTGTAAATTAAATATTTAGCTTGGACAATAAATATTTAGTTTGGAAATTAAATGTTTAGTTTTGAAAATAAATATTTAACTTGGAAATTAAACATTTCATTTACACCTAAATATTTAGTTCACTAACTTAATATTTAGCTTGCAAGTTAAATATTTTGTTTGTAAATTAAACATTTAGCTTGGAAATAAACATTTAGTTTGTAAACTTAATATTCAGTGTGGAGCTAAATATTTAACTTGCTAAGTAAATATTTAACTTGCAAGTTAAGTATTTACAGTAGTTTGTAAACTAATTATTTAGCTTGTAAATTAAATATTGTTTGGAACTATGACATTTATAAATGTATGAATAACATGGTGAAAATATGACTTTGAAAATAAAAACCCTATTTTTTTCGAATGAACGGCTAAATAAACCAAAATATTGCTGTTAATTTTTGACTTTGTAACTTTACAAACAGACCTTATTGTTATTGTCCAAACCTCACAATAGAGTTTAGGCAGAATTCTTTTCTTAAGGACTTGAAAAAAAATACAACTGTTTATTTTTGTTTACTTAGCTGTTTTAAAGCTTCTCAGGGCTAGTTTATTTGCGAAGGGTGCTGATAAAAATTCAGTCTGCGAGCACAAAATTTAGCAGATGGAAAATATGACAACTCTGCTGCTGCTGCGAATGGGAGGCAGATGGAAATAAATAAACATTCAGTCACCATCCAGCATCAGCTTCAACTTGTTTCTGTGGCGCCACTCTGTGAACTAAAAGCTCGAACCATTAATTCAACCGTGACTTTTGTCTCCAGATTGTGTCAACAAATAAATGCATTAAACCTAATCTCACAAATTATTGAATGTAGATGTGTTAGCAATAAACAAAAAGACATCTGTTGTGGTAATTATTGTTGTCCTTTATCATTTTTGAGCCACTGTTACATCCTATTTGACAGATAAGAGTATTTTCTGATTAAACAGTAGCGTGAGGCTGACATTTCTGCTATCTACAGTTTATTTTCTTTATTTAATTATTTTTTCTTTGTATGTCGCATTTATTATGACTTCTCGTTCACCTCTCGCTGAAGGTTTTATAGCTCCTGGTGCTTTGGAGTCTATGTGAGGTCAGAGGAACAACTTAACAATACACATGACGCCCACTCCAGAGCAGGTTGCTGCCTCCGCAGAAAGATGTTCAGTTATTTAATCTGCACCTGAGAAGATGTGGAGGACTGTAAGCTATTTTTTATGTGAAACCAAACACTTTAGAATGTCGGCTCTTAAATCAGACATCAGTTCAGTTACTATTGAAGAGTTGCAACCAGAAGTTTACATCCTCTCATCGAAAGTGTGAAAAGGACTGACTTCCATTTTGGTGTGTGACTGCATCCACAGTCATACATATATCGAATATCTTGCACCAAAAACATTAAGGTTAACTATTTCCCTGTTCAGTTCCAGTCCAGGCAAACCCTCATCTCAAAAGCATCATTCACTTTTCAAATCTCTCTGCGACGAGTGACATCAGCGTAGCGCTTTTTCGTCTTTGTATTAACAAATTTGACTTATTCACATTAACACAACATAAAGGTTTTAATGTGACATAGTTTAAACTCCAGTAAATCATCTGAAAATACAACAAAACTCCCGAGTGCTGTCAAAAACCTACTTTGGAACTAAAGCTATCATTGGCTGTGCATCTTCACTCGATTGCTTTGGAATCAACCTGATTCAATATGGCCGCCAGCTGAATTAAAACACACACACACAATTGGCAGAGTCATTATTACATATATTTACTTAAAATTTGGTGTGATATTAGCTGAGACATCACATATTCTGAGAGCAATTAAAAACTTTAATTATAAAATAGTTCACTTTATTAAAATGTGTTGCCTCTTTAAAAACGGTGGCTGTTTTATTTAAGACTTTGAAAGAGGAGCACTCATAAACCACCAACAGGTAAACTGCAGAACAAATGCGTGACTGCACTCTGTCTGCCTAATTAAAATAAAGCAATTCAATTTAAACCAATCATTGTTGGAGGTCAAAACATCAAAAAGTCATTAATAGATCACACAAATGTATTTTTTCATTATAATTAATGACTAAACAAAATATATTTTTTAATGAATTAATATCAAACTGAAGAATTAATCATTTAAATGTCAAACTAATGTAAAAGTGCAGCACAGCTTTAATATGCACTTAATTATTAGACACGTTGAGGCAATTTGTCTATGGATTTGTTGATGTTTGTGGCACAAAACAGCTGTAATGACTTTTCTGTCAGCTTTTAGTTTGGATCTATTAGAAATTCGGATGTTTTAAAAGTTGACTGAGCTTGACCTCAACACTTGAGGTTTCCAGCGTGAACAGCATTTTTACTCAGGCTGTAAAGTTTACTCTTTGTTTTGTTGTTTAAATAAAATCAGTAGAAGTAAAGAACTCATTTAACAAAGAGCCATTTTTAGTCAATAATAATTTGAGCCGAACTCTTCATCACACGCCCCTTATGTGTACAAGATGCATCATATTGACAGAAGTAGCCACAAATGTGAAGATTAAATGCTGTAAATGTTAACATTGTTGGCTTATCTTTATAAATGTTATACGACTTGACACACCTGACTAATGACCATTCTATGATGACTCTTTTTCTCATCCATCCACTCGAGCTGTGCTTTAAAAAAGGACCATGAAGGTTTGATTTCAGCCGTCTCTCCTTAACAGCCGATGTTTCAATATGTCAGCCTGTATTGATGCGAGCTTTGATCTGAGGCTGCCTTTTAATATCTTATGTCTGGAGCTAATAACATGACTGAATTTCTGGTCTGCAGCAGGGAGAACTCTTCATCTTCCTATCCTGGGGCGGGTCTCAAGAGAGCCAGTTTCATCTCAACATTTGATGGTTTTTGTGGCTGAACTCAATAAAACTTACAAAGTTCTTGGAGTTTTCTGGACAGACTGACCTTTGTGTTTTAAAGTAAAAGGTGAAAACTCATTTTTCTTTGCAAAGTTCAGAGACTTATACTATAATTTAGATTTCCGGAGACGTTTATACTTCCATTACCATTCCACTTCCATTTGCAGTACATTAGCGAAATAAAATAAAATGGTTGTAAATGTATTTAAAAGAATATAATTTGTTTATAGTAAATTTTAAAATACTTTTTTTCAGTGAAAATTATTCAAGGTGACAACCTCAGGAAAGTAATGCCAGACGTAGAAGTTAAATGCAAGCTACTTTCAGGAATTAAAACTGTGGGAAAAAAATGTTTCTGCTATGATATTTGTATATTTTTATATAAAACAAAGCACATTACTTACCCAGTAAGTATTGTAACTGGTACTTACAACATACTTACAAAGCACATGCTCAGAAAACAACTAGTACGTATAGGGTGCCTAACCAGAACATGTACTTACCATGTTCTAGATATGGTAAGTACCCAAAATTGGGGTACTAACATGGCATGTAAATTCAATGTACATGGTACCTATGAGGTAAGGTCCTAGTAGGTATCAAGTATTTACTTGGAATCAAGTACCCAGTAAGAATGTATGGCACCCTTATGAATCAAATATGTGCACTATATGTACCAGGCATGTTCCATTCCTCATTCTCTCTTTCATTCTCGACAAAGATGGTCACTTTCACCTGCTCCTCCCTCCCTCCTGCTTTTTGCTCTCTTGTCCTGTGAACCTCACCAGAGCCTTTCTTTACACATCTTCTGAATCAAAAATTATTATGGATCTGGTCAGCTGGTCTCTCAATGCAATTGATACATTTTTTTCTACCAGAAGACAGGGTGCAAGAGATCCCTCATGCCCTGAAGGGACACAGGCAGCTGGATATGTCATGGATTCCTGGGGATTGGAAGATGATGTGCCTGTCTGTGCTGTCTGTTGAGGACATAGAGGATGCATACATAATTGGATTTATGATAACAGGGTTTCTGTTTTTTGGAATTGGTGGATACCTAGGTTATCGGCTAATAAGGAAGACATCTTGTATATGAAGGATTACTCCTTGCTTGGAGCTCTCAGACTTATATGATTTGCGAGCTGAACCATAAGTTGGACACGATTTCTGAGAATCGTGGGCCACTTGCAGCTCCTAGGACTCGCCGGCATGAAGGATTCAACCTTGGAGAAGGCTAACAAGCACGGACCGGTGGAATGTCCACGGATCTGGCTGTTTGGATTCGCCATTGCGTGTACCAGCAAAACTGAAGGCACACATGAAATCAGTAGAGTTGGCCTGCCCAAAACAATTGTTTATCTGAATTTGGCCTCCCCGCTGGCCTTGGATAGGCTAATTTATCTCAAATCATAAACTAAGAAGCTTTGCCCCACCCCCACCCCGCCCAAAGGACATATGTGGGCCTTATCAGAATTGTGCTGCTGATAGACACTGTACCATCTTATCAGAACTTTGGAACTTTCTGGCAGTGTCCACGAACAACTCACCGCCTTTGTTGACCTTCTATGCATAAATGTATTATGATGTCATTGTATGTTGCTGTTTATGATGTGAGGTCTTTTTTTGCATCTTTTACACTGTGCCCCAGCCAGGACATGGTGTGAGACATGATTTATTTTAACTTCCTCCACCTTCGTGTTCTCTTTTCCTCATTTACTCTGTATGTTGTATGTAACATGTCTCTCTTGTAAATGAGTCCCTGAGGCTCAATGGGAACTAACCTGTATAAATAAAGGTTGAATGAAAGGTAGCACGGCCCTGTGATGGACTTGCAACCCGTCCAGGGTGTACCCCGCCCCTCGCACAGTGATTGCTGGACATGGGCACCAGCGACCCCCGTGACCCAAAATGGAACAAGCGGGTAAAGAAAATGGATGGATGGATGAAAGGTAGCACCCAGTACATACCAGGTAAGTAGCACCTGGTATGTCCCAGAGGTCTGTATGTTCTAGGTAAGTCCTGTTCATACAACAAATAGATATAAGTTTTGTAACCGGTAGTACCAAATCAGTAGTACCAGATAGCTGCTATGTTCCTAGTAAGTATCAGCTATACACCCTGTAAGTGGCAAATATGTATCTGGTAAGTACCAGGTAAGTTGTACTAGGTATGTATCAGGTACCTAAACATACCCTGCATGTATCTGATACTTACCAGATACCCACCCTATATTAATTAATACACAGCAGGTATGTACCCTGTAAGCACCAGATAGGTACCCCGTACGTACACTGAAAGTATCCAATAAATACCTAGCTGTAACAAAAGTTCATATTGTTGTGGATTTGTCTGAGCTCTTATCAAATATTTTAAATGCCAACTGTAACAAGTTTTGTAAACTTTCAATATAACATCTCTGTCAGCAGGGGGACAAATATGCTGGCTCAGATTATCGTGGATTAATTAATCCAAACAAGGATATTTTGTTTTTGTTAGTAAAACTAATTGTCTCCTTGGCCTTTGGTCAGTCTGAATGTTTCATCACTGTGGGCACTTGGTTTAAAAATAGCTTTGTTCCACAGGAGCTTTCCCGGCTGTGTTATTGTTGAGGGTTTTTCGGTCAGTCAGTCATGCATGCTGACAGGCGTCTCTAATAATTTAAAAACCCTCTGGTGAGTTTATTCACATTAGGTTACTTGCAAAGCCGAGCCAGAGGGAATCCAGTGAGCTAAGTAGTGTTGAAAGCTAGCAGAAGTCTCATCTGTGTGTGATCATGTAGCTGATTATGTGGTGATTAGAAATGGATTACAGCATGCTTTTATTACTTGAATGGCTGGATAATACCTGGATTCTTCTGGTTTGGGTCACGTTTTGAGGTCTTATGGAACAGATCTTAAAAATAATTAGAACAAGGATTGAAATAGTTGCCTCTAGAAGGATCACTCGTCATTATACAGATAGATTGAGACATCTTGCTGCTAGAAACGCTCACATTTTTTCTGTTTTTCTCTACAATCCTTCGAATAAACTAATCAATTCTTTCTTCTTATTGTTGCTCAAACAGCTGATTCTAAATCTTTATAATCTCCTCCCTCTGTTACTATTATCTCATAATATATATGGATTTGCACACAGTAGGATTTGGCATTATAAGAAACTAAGGCAACAGAGAAGGAGATATGTCACATTGCTAAGAGTTACCTAAATGTGCCAATAAAAAATACAGAAATGTAGCCGTTCTACATATTGATGTAAGTCTACAATCCCAGTAATAAATGCAGTAAAAGGCTCACCTAGTGTTTCTTCTTTGGTCAAATTTAGATCGAATTTTGGCAAATTCAGAATAGAATTCAAAATTTTACGTCAAACGTACAAAGCCCTCAACAACCTAGCTCCATCTTATATTGTAGATCTTATTGTCCCATATTTTACTAACAGAGCACTTTGCTCTCAGACTGCAGGCTTACTTGCAGTTCCTAGAGTTTCCAAGAGCAGAATGGGAGGAAGATCTTTCAGTTATCAGGCTCCTCTTTTGTGGAACCAACTTCCAGTTTCTGTCCGTGAGGCTGACACATGGTCCAGTTTTAAGACTGAGTTTAAGACTTCCCTTTTTGATAAATCCTATAGTTAGGGTTAGATTGTTATGCTGCCATAGGCTTAGACTACTGGAGGACAAATTGACCACATTTCTTAAAATGAATTGTTAAAATTGAATAGTTTTCATTTGATAATATTTCTCTCTTAACATGTGATTCTCGACCTGCCATTGTGTATCTGTTCCTCCTTCCTGTTCCTATCAAACCCAGCCGGTTGAAGCAGATGGACGCTTGTCCTGAACCTGGTTCTGCTAAAGGTTTCTTGCTCATGAGAGAGTTTTTCCTTTCCACTGTTGCCTTCCTGCTTGCTCGATATGAGAGTTCTGCGATGAAGTTAAATTCAAAGCAGTCTGCTCCTCAGATAAATAATATTATTAACTTAATTTTTATGTGACATTTTTCTGAAAAGGGACAGATTAAAGATAAAATAAAACTATTTAAACAATCTACTGGTATTCCTGGACTCGTCAATTTACACAAGAGAAGACCAACAGTCCCAAGAGCAGATTTATACTTCACATAAACAAAAATGCTCAAAACTCAGTGAGTGTAGCTGTTCACACACACACACACACACACACACAGGTTTGTTTTGCTATCTTTGT
>NC_056510.1:11138684-11170458 GCF_014905685.2 Nematolebias whitei | reverse complement strand
AAACGCTCTAAAAGAGCACAGAATGTCATGATCTCCGCTCTCTCCCTCCGGCCACACTCTGCCATCTGCCAGTCCTCTCGGCCACGCCCACTTCTCCACTGCAGAGCGGAAATATGGCATGCTGCAGAAGGAAGCCTCTCCTGCAGCTGTAGACTGCACATAGGTGCAGAAGGTGCTAAATAATTCAAAATAATTTATTTAAAATAAAAATGCCATGCCAATTGTGCGGCTCACCCATCAATCAGCCAATCGTGTGTCATGTCCAATCTTATTTTGGAAAGCTGCGAAAGTCCGCGAAAAACGAACTGCGAAGTAGCGAGGGACTACTGTATATGTATATGTTATGCGCATTTAAGCTAATATTACTACTTGAAATACTTGTTTATACTAATTCATCCTACTTGTACCATTGTGTTCTACCATGTTGTAATTTACTATTTGGACCTTGTAAATATTTTCTTTTTCACTTTTTGGTATGTTATTTTGTCCGCTTATTGCTATGGAGGATGGAATGTGACAAAATTAAATAAATAAATACATAAATGAGTCCTTGAGGCTCAGTGGGATTTACTTTGTACCTGTCACAATTAATAAATAATAATAATAAGGAATAAAGTGCTATGTGTTGTCATCATTGTATGTTCTCATGCAAAGATGAAATTGGCTCTCTGCATTTAACCCATTGCACCTGGGATACACCCAGGTGGAGCAGTGGGCAGATTAGGCGTCTTGCTCAGAGACACCACGAGATGTGCAATGACTGGGGATCGAACCCAGGACGTCCAGGTCTGGAGAATACATAATTAAATTACTTATTTCATGATTTATTTATTTATTTATTGTGTATTTAATGATTTAATGATGTATTTAATAATTAAATTATACATTTCATTATTATGTATTTATTTATTTAATTGTGTCACATTCCGTCCTCCATATATCGCATGCTTTAGTATTTATATATATTTTTAGCGAGTCCTATCGGTTCTTCTCATCTCGAACATTTATTGCATTGTTGACCTTGTGTTAACCTGCATATGACAAATAAACAACATGACAATAACAGTAACCTGGCATTTTTGGACAGAGGAGAGTGTTGCAGTGACACCAGGTTTAAATTATTAACTGGAAAATCTGCTCAGATGTGCAACTTTGTGAGAAATTGCAATAAATGTGTGATTCTCCTTTTACTAAGTGGTGTAAGTTTGACCCACTTCTTTCTTATCAGACTTCCCGCTCTGTTTAATAATAAAAAGCCAAGTTAAATATTATTGTGTTAAAAATTCACTTGCAGTTTTTTCCTAGAGGCATGCTGTTATCAGATCTATAACACATTTTGTTATTTTGGCTAATCTATTTTTTTTCTGTGTTGCTGTTTGTTAGTTTTAACATTAAACATCCACCATCACTTTGGCTAAAATCCCTTTGTTGCTTGGCATCACAACCTGAGTCAGATTTGACTCTGTGTCTCACACACCTGCTGGGATGTTGAAGCAGCACCATTTAAACCCATACAGCCAACTGTTTAGTTTTCACGCAGGGATCGTCAGTCTGAACACTGACTGACTGCGCGACAGGACCCCAGAGAGGTTTGCCACTCTGACTGTAATTTCAAAAACAGGTTCAACGCAGCGAAAATTTAATCTGCTTTTAAATTTATTATGACTCAGAGGTTATGTGGAGGGCAGCATCACACAAAACAACAGAAAAAATCGTCGTGAATGTGTTTCCCCAAATGGCATTTTAGTCTTTCAGGTGGAAAATTAAGACATTGAAACCCAGCAGAGAATATATGATGTTGCATTATGTGACAGATTTCTGTAGGAATAATCTGTCGGGTTTTGCTCACATGTGGATTTAAAATGATCATCTACACTGGGATTTGATTTGCACCGATAACCTTTCTTTCAGGACAGAGATAAATGTGGATAACTCATAATATACTATATAAAAGGTTGTGCATTTCTATATGGAGCTGTTTTTTTTATCATAAATACCACCTTAATCTACCGTCAGACATGTCCTCTTTAGCTTCCTGTGTTCGTGTATGAGAGTAAAGGAACACTCGGGTTTGTTCTTCAGTCATTTCAAAGCTATTCTTCTGTTTCTTTTATTTATTCATCGTTTGTGTTTTATTGTTTCACATTGCGTTCTGCACTAAACAGACCAGACTATTTAAAACTACATGATCCTGTCTGATTTAGCTGCCTCAAGCTTTCATCTTTCACACATGAGGGGATTTTGTTTTAATAACAACTACTTAAATTTGTTCCATCCGATTCAATACTCACGTTTGTTTTCAGCTTTACTTCATTTTCCCTGCAAATTCACTAAAAGGTGGATCTTGAATTAACAAATATTTTCTTTCAAACATTTCAAATTGGAAAATGTGTGTGGAAAAGGTTCTGATGTTAAAACTACTCTCTTCACATTTATTTTGTAATTAAATTATCGTAGACAAACAAGCTACCGCTAATAAAATATCTCCAAACCATTTGGTGTGAAATTAGCAACACGCAGTCATATGTTACCGTCGAAATGAGTCTGCTGAGGTGGTTTGAGCATCTTATTAGGATGCATCCTGGGCGCGTCCCTGTGGAGGTTTTCTCGGGGTGGACCCAGAAATCGTTAGAGGCATATTTGATCCTTTCTAGTCTGGGGACACCCACCCACAGGAGAAGCTGAGAGGGTCTCTGGGGAAAATGGTGTCCAATACTTGTTGTTTCGATGACTCAACTATGGGTGGGTGCATGGATAGATGGATGGACGGATGATGGATGGATGGATTGGTTATTTTGTTAAAAGTTGTCCAACTTTGTGATTCCACACACTATAAATCTACCATAATTGATGCAAAGTGGAACACTTGGGTTCTGCTGTTTAGTTTTTTGTGCTCTTTAGCATGAAACAGTATATTAAGGGATGTTTTACAAGTTCTAAAGTGATATAACTAAAAGTTATGGTCAACTGAGCCAGTCCCAACAGTGAGCTTTGTCAAGATGGAGGGGGGTAATTTTAGTACAGAGGAAGTGCCTATCTCGTAAGCTTTTACTGAAAGCTGCTTCCACAACCATAAACATTTGATAAAATAAGATTATACTTTTTTTTTTTTTTTTAAGAACTTGAGTTTTATTATATTCAGGGCTTAATTTGTAAACCGGTTAATGCCGGAACACAAATAGCAGGCCGGGGGGTCCTCCCCCAGAAAATTTGGAGTAAAAGAGATGCCATTTCCTGCATTTTGGTGTATTTTAACAGGTTGTTAAACATCTGTAAACATTTGATTAAACTGATTAAGAACAGCTCTGTCTTGTAAATGAGTCCTCGAGGCTCAATGAGACTATTCGGTATAAATAAAGGTTGAATTGAAATGACTATTTTAGAGAGCAACAACAACAAGCCTGTGTGTGAATGGAGCAGCGCTGATTCTGTCAAGCTTCCCGACATCCCCGCACCCACCCAGACACACACACACTCACTGCGCGTTGTTCTGCTCCAATCTCGATTACCGTTGCCTTCAAGTGCTTCAATTCTCAGTTGTCCAGTTAAGGACAATCCATCCATCTTTTTCCAACAATTTTCCATCAGGTCATCTGGACAGTTTCTTTTTTTTGTTTTCTGAAACGTTTCACCTTCCATCCAGAAGGCTTCATCAGTCAAGGAAACACACAACACAAAACTGATTCTTCCGCCAAACAGCTTACTCCAAAGTGGAACAAACCAGTTATGCTGGTGCTAAGATGGTGTCTTTGGCACGCCCCCTCCTCTTGTGCCAGCCCTCTTCCTCGTTGACAGTCACGTCAAACTGGTTCAAATTCAAAAAAGTTCATGCTCAATAATCCATTTTTATTCATCCATCCTTTTATTTTAGATAATAAATTGGACCGTCTTTTCTAAATTTTGATCGCTGTTATTTGACAAATTAGTGCCGTTGTTTTATATATATTTTTAATAAATAATCAAAATAAAAATGTGCAATGACTTTGAACTTTTAGGGGCGGAGATTTGAGTTGCCGGATTTGAGCAAACAGTTGCCGGAACACAGCCGGTCAAAATGAGAGAGTTGTTCCGGCAGGATCCGGCTCAAATTACACACTGATTATATCATATTTATTTCATTATCTTGCTATTAATCAACAAACTTTCACCAAGATATGTTTCCCTCCACTCATTGTTCTACACTTCCTGTAATATAAAGGCACTGAAGGAGTCATATATGTATGTACTTTGTATCTATATCTATTTATATCTACTGTATCGCTTTCTCTCTCTCTCTCTCTCTCTCTCTCTCTCTCTTTATATATATATATATATATATATATATATATATATATATACATATATATATATATATATATATATATATATGGTACTTATGTATCTATGTGTATACGTAATACAACATGACATTGTAAAACCAAGCTGAAAGAGATTCCTGCCTCGTACTTGTGACACATTCAGTTTGTTTAATAAGGTTTCATATTAAAATGTGTGCTCAACACAAATTATGTAGAGCAGCGCCTCAGTGTGCACCAACACACACACTCTTAGTGAAACTGCACACTGCCAGGTTCCATTTGATCCTAACGTCAGCTCCATGTGGTGAACTGGTAACCAAGGGCATGTCTCTTTGTTCGTTGCTCCTGCCTCGACTCTGTCTTCTTTTAGTTCGTGACTTGGAAACACCCCTGTAGCACCTCAGCACTCATTAGACCAACAGCGGGACCAGAATTCCTTCTTTTTTTTTTTTTGCTTCGCCTTTTACAACTGATTTGTAACGCTTCAAGGAAACAGCAGAAGAAAGATGTAAACTCCTCGACAGAGTGAATTTGGTACCTGAAGGTGCACAGATAGCTCTGTTGTGATGGTGCCATGCCAAACAGCCTGGAGCTGTTTGCAACTACAAACCTTCCACAAAGAAAGGCCTGTTGTCAGGGTGCATCCTCAAAAGCTGTTAGTCATTACACTAACGTTCAACTTGAGCTGTGTACATCAGAGCATAGAGAAAATGATGGCAATAGACCAATAGCAGGAGTCATCTGCAGGACACATTCACAGAGAATTATGAGCCAGGTCTGCAGTCCCCTTCAGGCTTGTTGGGCATTTTAGCAAGTTGCTGGTGATATGGTCTGCAGCTTTAGTCTTTCATTTTCCTCCCAGAGGTCTCATTAAACAAATTTGCAGTAGCTGTGCATATAGGTTTCAGGAAGGGAAAGGGTTTTAATATTTTATATGCATAAACAATGAAAATAAAGGTACTTGGCATTTAAATTCATTAATGTGGTGTCTTTTAGCCTCTTTAAACCAAACATTCAGGAGACAGTGTGCTTTAATCACTTTAAATGGCAGGTATAGTTCAAACTTATTTAATAAAAGAAATCTAAACCTAACATGCAAAACTCCCAGAAATGGGAAGCAGTCATGGCGTTTTTCTAATGCTGTTTTCTGTGTGGATACAAGTTAGAATTTTAATAAATGTCTAACACTCTTTGTATTGTATAAATAAGTAGATGCTGTAGTGGGATGTAACAAAGTACAAGTACTTTGTTACTGTACTTAAGTACATTTTTCATGCATCTGTACTTTACTTTTGTAGAGTTAAACGCATGTACTTTTGACTTTTACTCCACTACATTTTACATTAAGTATCTGTGCTTTCTACTACACTACATTTCTATAATGCTTTGCATTACAAGTTACATCCACATTGCGTTTTTTTTTTATTTGTTCTTTAGTTTTAAAGTAACCAATGGTGAGAGGGGAGTTGGTCCATTGAATCCCTGCAAAGTGGGCAGGTAACGTTAGACCCACCTTCAAGAAGAGCTGGACCAATGACGTATATTCTAGTATATATGTCATTGATCTGGACGCACCCACAGTACCACTAACACACCCAAACTGGATTCCACCGCAGAGAGTCAGCCAGAAGATGCACACCACCCATGGCCTTAATGAAAGATTATTCAGTACAGCAGGACAGATTCTCTCTTCCAAAAGAGCCAGATTGGACTCAAAAAACGTTGAAATCCAACTTCTTCTGAACTTGAACAAGAAATTCTTGCTGCAATATTAAAATGTGTCAGTTCATTAGATGTTAGGAGACGAGAGATTTCTCCAAATGACTCGACACTCGGGTCCAAGTTTTGAAAACGGTGTCAGGAAGTTAAAATATTGTTCAATATTGATCCATTAAAAGGTTGATGGACAGTATTTTAACTAGAGTTGATGACAAACTGGAGTTGAAATGAGCAGATATTCCTTTGTTAGTTGTGTCTAATGCTCCTTTTTTCAGGCAGACAACTTTTACTACAATGTGTTTACTGCAGTTAAAATGACACGTTGGTTTTGTTTGTGTTAAATAAAAACTTTCAAAGGTATAATCATTCCTCTTATTTTGCTTAACGACATTTAACTCTGCAGGTCATCGCTGAAATTCTGACGCACAGAATCACAAGTCCAAGTGTGAACTGTGTCACAGAGTAAACACAATAAAAACATGAATTATCTGCAGCATTGTTCATTAAAATGACTCAACACTATTAATATATTACAGAAAATATACATACGGTAGGCACACTTAATGATACTGTAGACAATTGCATTAGGTAATACATACAACAAGTATTAATACTTTAAGTATTTTTAAAAGCAAGTATTTACTTACTTTTCCTTAAGTAAAAATGTTAATGTGATACTTCTACTTTTACTAGAATACATTTTTGTCTGTTTATTTGTTCTTTTACTTAAGTACAGAGTTGAGTACTTTCTCCACCACTGACGGTGCAGTTAGCATTAATGGTTCTGCAAACAGAGTTTCTGTCCCAGATGGTTTTGGATTTGAAGAAAAATATCTAACGCTTTAGGCTAAAACCATCTGGCTTCTGATTTCTTCTTGAACGTATACAGTGCATACAGTTTCCAAACTGATGTGATGAAATCAGTTCAGGTGCAAAACTGGAAATTATGAAGTCACCTTGTTTTATTTCATACCTCTGTGTAAACCCCAAGTTTTAATTTTTTGTGATAATTTTGCTATCAATCTATTGATCCAGCAGGCGATTACAGAGAAGCAAATTTATTAAACTTTTAAATATATAACCCCGTTTTGTTTCTTTTGTCATCACCATGCAGACTGTATGGAGAGCTCACAAACTGCACGTACCTGGTGGCGCTGAACATGGGGTGCTACTGGCCCAACCGAATGGTGGACGAGTTCTTCATCCGAGTCCACAGGCACTACTTCCACGACTGCTCGCTGTCTGGACGACTTCTCAGGGACCCTCCAAACCGCATCCTGGGTCCTTTCATTGTTGTCCCCATCCTGGTCACCCTCCTGATGACAGCCCTGGTAGTGTGGAGGAGCAAACGCAGTGAGGGGATTGTGTAGTAAAGGGAAGCAAAGGGGTTGGGGTCACAAGACTCAGGATAAGAGATACTTTTTGTCTCCAAGTTCTCACAAAAAAGACCAAAAGATCCCGTCTTCTGAGTGTCAATGGAAAACAAGACATTTGGACTTGGAGGAAAATGACTTTAACTTATATCTTACCTCAGTGAACAAGAGTAAAGCCATTATTTAATGATAATCTTCATGGACTGGGTTCATAGCGCACTTCTTTCTGCCGTTTTGACCTGACTCGAGTCTGGACCAGAATAACGACTGGTGAAGCGACACTGTAAATAAAGATGAAATGTAATGGGTGAACCTGCTGGCTAAAGATTCAGATTATTACGGCAAAACTCGTACTCTTTTAACAGCTGTCTCTGAGAACGAGGAAAATATACATTTCTACAGGAAACTCAACAATAAGCTCACACCTCCAGAGAACCCACGGACATGTGTACATACAGTACAGTATACCAGAAATATGCACAGTATGTATATTTTTGTGATTTTACATGTTGCTTTTGTTCATGTCTACTATATGTATATTTAAAAAGGATTCAGAATCATGACCCTCATAGCAGAATTATGAATAATGAGCTCTAAAATTGACACAACAACCATCCAGATGTTCAGTTCAGGTAAGAGAAAGCACAGTTTTGAACAGTTGGTCAATCTGCAGCTGTAGTGGCACAAATTATTGTATTCTGAAAACTTTGATCATGCATCAGCATAAGTAAAAACAGAAATGATAACAAAGAAAAAAAATCACTTATAAAAACACAACTCGAGCTACAATGGAGACCTACTGTAAGTTAGCCAACGCACAATGCTGCTGAGCATTGCCATCGCCCAAAGCACAGTTTGAACATCACGGACCTCGAGTTTCTATTGATTCATCATTTCCCAGTGTAGTAGAGTTGCCGTATGAACTGCTCCTTCATTGATATTTCTGAATGCTCTCTTTCCTTTATAGATTCATTGACCTGTAACCTGCCTGTCAGCAAAACACACTTTAAACTACACCCACACTTTGTACTTTGTGCCAAAAGCTCGTGAAGAGAGAGCAATGTGTGTTATCTTTATTTTCTTTATTTTATTTTATTTTGTTGTTGGATTGATTGTTACTCATTGATTTTGAAATCTGTGATCATGAAGGAATGTAAAATAAAATGTCTGAATTATGTGTTTAATATACTCAGCCTTGAAAATCTCTTATAAGATGAAAAAAATCAGGGCTTTTCATTGGGTGAAATAATTATGAGTCCAAAATGTATTTCTGTGTGCACTGAATCACAACAAATGTTCTTCTAGAAAGTAACTAAAGCTGCAGCAAATGTGTAGATTTATATTCCTCATCTGTGAAGTCCCACTCAGTTCTCAACCACTGTTTTTACAGATAGATTCTAATTACGTGTATCTTAAATCATCCGAGTAAGAGTCCGAGATTCTTTATTGTCATTCACACCACATGTGGTGGAACACAATTGTGTACACAGGGTCCCAGTTACATTCAACAATAAAAATGTAATAAAAAAAAAACTGTAATAAGATCTAAGATATGAACTAAGAAAAACATCAACTAAAAATATGCTAAGCACTAATAACAAAAACAATACGCCGAACAGCAGCACGAACATGAGTCTGTGTGAGCAGATGAGTACCTGTATATTGAGTAGATATACTCAATATAGTACAATTTTTTACTAAAAAAAATACCACTCAGCACCACTGAAAAATAAAAATATAGTAAAAATGTTAAATATAGTAGAACAGATGAGTACAGATGAGATATTTTCAAGTCCAGTCTTCACCAAGTTCCTGTTTGTCTCACAGCAGCCAAGTCCAGGACTGTGAGCACCAAGTCATGAGTTTTAAACACATCATCTCACTGTAGTGTTTTAATTGTATCAACTGTAATCAAAGTTCATGCTCAACAATAGAGGTAAAAAAAATATATATTTTTAAAGTTACATCAGGTCCTCTGGACAGTTTCTTTGTGTTGAAACACTTCGTCTTTTATCCAAAGGACTTCATCAGTCCAAGGAGCCACAACAAACTCAGTCCCATAAGTAGCACACTCACATAGTGGGCCAACCAGTTTGATGATAAAATGGTTTCTGGAGTCTGCCTTCCCCCTCGTCGACTCGACTGAGGCAGCCGTGGACAAAGTGGTTCAAAATGGTCTCCTCGGACTGATGAAGTCTTTTGGATGAAACATGAAACGTTTCAACAAAAAGAAACCTTCCAGAGGACCTGACTTAACGTTGTTGGATTTTTTTTACCTGGATTATTGAGCATGAACTTTGATGTTTTGAACCACTTTAGCCATAGCTGCCTCTGATGAGTCGACAAGGGAGAGGGCAAACTGGTGGGCCCGCTATGTGAGTGTGCTACTTGTGGGACTAAGTTTGTTGTGGCTTCTCAGACTGATGAAGTCCTTTAGATGAAAGACGAAACATTTCAACAAAAAGAAACCATCCAGAGGACTTGACTTTTTTGTGTCAACAGTAATATTTAGGATTATTTTCAAGGTAAACTCTTATCATGAGACCATATTTAGGAATGGTGGTTATCCTAAAAGGTAGAATGTTCCTTCCAGGAGTGAGATGAATCGCTGCCTCAAGCAGAGGATTTCAAGTTTCTGGGAGTTGAGAACCATGGCTGTAAAGCAGATTCACAAAGATTCAAATCACCCATTTTCATTTGACGTATGTAGCTGTGGAACATATTAGCCTCTTCCTGACGCTCTGAGGATGCCCCGACCTACAGATACTTTAACATGAATTCAAAGCATTTCTTTTCATCAGATCCAGATTTAATTAAAGGCAAAGTTTAAGTAAGAATATAATTTTAAATTGTGCGGTTTGATGTAGTCACCTCAGATGCATCACATGGCTTCATCTGGCTTCCAACATATCTGAGGGCAAAGATAGACTTTCAGGATTTTTCTTTAGCTCTTCTTCTAAGTGACTGCAGCAAAAGTTGAATTTTCCAACTGTGCTGAAGCTCAATGTTGGTAGACAAACTGGTGAGGGTTAATCCATCCACCTTCCAGGTTTTCCTAGAAAGTGCCAGCTTCAGTGCAACCTTTGGGGGTTTTATGAACAAGAAAATATGATATGTGAAATAAGTCATTTGCAAAATTGCATACACATCATATCAGCTCCAACAGTTATTTTACTTTTTGCACCTTTAGGAATTAACATCACAATAAAATCATAAGTTCTTGTTTGAATGGGGGGGAAACTGATTACAGATCAAACACATTCTTTCAACACCGTCTTATTAAATTAGTTCTGACATTATGCAAACTCTTAATTTCCTGACGGCTAAAAGTCAAATATTTTTCTAGCGTGATTCTCGTTCCCTTTTCTTTGCACAGAAATCAAATAATAAAGTTGTTTATGAAAAGGCTGTTTGCTCTGGGTGTGTTGCTGTGGTCATGGTCTTGCAAACTTTCTGAGACTCCAGCTGTCTGGACATGTAAGCTTGTCAGGTTTATATTAAATCGTGTAGACATGAAACTATAAACAGATGCAACACTGGTTTGGAAAACAGACGTAGAACAAATGTTTTCTCTGTTTCCTGAGAGTTTGTCAGAACTTGACTTGAGGCAGAGGAATGGAGACCACATGAGTTGTTAGTAAATACATATTTATTTTAACACAAAGCAGATGAGACGCAAACAAAACTAAACCAAATACATCTAGCTCTTTCACATTAGGTGAACATCTCAGCAGACTCCTGCAGGAAAAGGTCTGCAGGAGTCTGCATTTATTCCTGCTCACATCATTTTATAAAGCTGTCTTCTAATGCAAATGGGCTCCGTCTTTATGGCACTCCATCCTGATATTTATTATGGACAGTTGTCTCCCTTTATGTTTCTCTTTTTGTTCAGGTTTAGCAGCAGATTCTCGTTCTTATTTCCATCTAAACATCTTGATTCTACACCAGTGACAATTTTAGCCTCTTTTGGGGGGGTGCTCAAGCACCCCTAAGTTTTAACTCAGCACCACTGAAAAATAAAGAAACCACCATTAGGATTTTGTAAAGGAGCTTAGTTCTCAAAGTTTAGGTTCACAGAAATATTGAATACATTTGAAATATATATGGAATAGCACTCTTAAATGAGCCAGTAAAATCTATTATTTTTTTAATGAGTCAGATTCTCAACACCATCTGTCAATCAGTCCAGTCAGAAACTGATCAACTGGCAGCCTCAATTTGTCCCGAAGTAAAACACCTTTTACCTGCAGGAGTCACACCCTCTTTTCTTCCAACAACATTGTTGTGGTTTTGCATTATGAACGTTTTGCGGTTATAGAGATTTTGTGAAAAATCATGGGGGGAAATGGTTAAAAGTTGTCAGTGGCGAATGTGTAATTCATAAAGCGTTACCCTGATCGTTAATACAGTTTATTTAATTTCCAAAACCTAAACAGAGTCTGGAAAAATGTAATGGATGAAGGCCAGCGATCGACCCCATGATCAGCTGAATATGACAGTGATAAACAGTAGTGGTGTAACGGTAAATGTGGGTGTATTGAACCATTTCGGTACAGCATGTTTGGTTCGGTCCATGTGCGTACCATTTCGGTTATTTTTTCACTCATTAAATTTTATTAACGAGAGATTATGCACCGCGGAACTAAAGTTCCTACGCGTGTTTCAGCACGGCACTATTAATTGTTGCATAGCCTTGCAGCACGCGTAGCATTAGCAGCCTAGCATCTTGTTGCGGTCTCCTGTTTGGGAACATTATGGCTTTCTTGTTAAAAGACAAGTGAACAAATCCAAAGCTGTGTGTCGACGTTGTTTCACGGAGATTGGAGCTGCCGCAGGCAACATGTCTAACTTGTTGACGCACTTGAAACAACATCATCCGAACGTGAACAAGCAATAACACAAGGTGTACGAGGTTTTAAAGCTCTGGATCTACGTCCGTATTCTGTTGTTGATGCACAGGCTTTAAGCTTTGATTAAAGTTCTTGAGCCCTGCTACCTACAACATCCCATCAACGTCAACACTTCAGCAAAACAGTTGTAGCAGCACTTTATGAAAAAGCTAAAACTGATCATCAACAAGCCCAACCCAGATTTAAAGCCCTGAAACATAATGACGATGAGCAAGAGATTCAACCACCTCGCATCAGAAATGATGACCGTGCAAGAAGAGGTATTGTTAATTGTATTATTGTGATCTAATTAACTTTTTAAATTTAAAATTATAATCTTATTAACTCTTTTTTTTTATCCCTTTGTTGTTTGCAGTCTGAGGATAGCAGCTGAGTCTTCTTCATCCACCAGATCAACTCCAGCTAAGAAGTCTGTAATGACTGAACTTGATTACTTAGCATATTTTCAAAATAAACATTTTGTAAGTTTTTATTTTGGCCTTTTCTGTACCGAAAATTAACTGAACTGAGCCTTCCTTGAAACTGAACTGAACCGAAATGTGGTTTTAGCGTGCCGTTGCACCCCTAATAAACAGAAAGTACCACATGTACATTTGTATGAAGGTAACTGCAGGTAAATCCTCCATTTTTTTGTCATAATTACATCGTATACGTAATGGTTAAATTAAAGGTTAATGGTTACAGTTAGTTGTGCTTGGCTTTGTTCTGTGTGTTTTGTATACAGACATATCTTGCAACCTCTGGTTGTATAAGTTTAGTCTTTGTTTGCTATGATCATTTAAAAGTCCTATTTGTGACTGAGCTCCTTTTCAGCTATACCACCCTGAACACACCTGATCCCATCTGATCTCAGAAACTAAGCAGGGTCAGCCCTGGTTAACTAAGGTGGGAGACCACCTGGGAATACCAGGTGCCGTAAACTTCTCCATCGTTAGGCTGATGGTCCTCCTTGAACATGTGAGCAGCTGGTTTTGGCTGTCAGCAGCAAACTGGTTGATCCACTATGAGAAGGTGCTATTAAAGAGACTGAGCTGAACACAGCACCTCAGACTGAAGAAGTCTTTTGGATGAAAGACGAAATGTTTCTACATTTTTTTTGTTTTGTTTTGTTTTGTTTTTTGAATGTCCAGAGGACCAGACTTAACTTTTTTAGACTTTTCTACCTGGATTATTGAGCATGCATCAGGATACTTACAATTATTTCTCCACAGCCTCAGATTAAGGATGTTTAGATTATCACTACTTTCTCATCAGCGCAGATGGAAAAGTTTAACATCTTCTTCAGATTCAAAGAAAAATGATATGAACTTAGATGCATTTAGGACAGCCAAGGACTTCCTGACAGAAATATCCTTCTCTGCAGACCAACTGACCTTATAAAGGACTTGACTCTCCCTGGTGAATAATTTATGATGAACAAAGGCAACCTGAGGAGCTGTGGGATTCCCATGTGATGGTAAGGGCAGCTGATTCTGTGACAGGAGCCGGGCTCCACTCTGCAGATATTGTCAATTAATTATTAAACACAGTGGGTTGAGGTAAATGAGATCAAGTTATTTATTTTAAATCTTATTGTGTGTGACTTTACTTGCTTTGTTTTATTTTCCAATCACAGAGCTAACATGAACCCAAATGCAACCCATGTGGTGTTTTTTTAATTATTATTACATTTGCCAGATTTATTATGTGCATGTGTATTATCGTTTGTTAGAAATCTTGGTTATTGTAAAATAATGTGCACGTACACAAATCTATTTACTACTTTCATCTTCAGACATGAACTTGTGCATGCTCTCCTTTAGCTATTTATTTACATATAAAAGCATTATTTTGATGGTTGGATGCATCACAAACAACGATGAGTCCAGCTACAGGCAGGAGGTGGAACACCTGGACAGCTGGTGCAGGAAGAACAACCTTCATATCAATATGAAGAAGACGAAGGAGATGGTTGTGGACTTCAGAGGATCTGCAGTAGAAGTGGTCTCCAGTTACAAGTACTTGGGTGTGCACCTGAATAACAACCTCAGCTGAGGCTAGCTGTTCAGGCAAGTATGTTCTTTCCCTGTTGACGTCTCCTTTAAACAAATTACCAATTGGCTGTGCTAAAAGGCAGCACCTCTGCAGATGAAGTCTCACCTGCTGAAATCATGGTCTGGAGGATTAGACAGAATAAACAGAAAGGAACGTTCTCCTCCTAGCAGGATGATTTAACTGCACAGACATTTAGACTCAACTAGACCAGAGATCAGACTGAAAACAAAGAAGCTAGTCTTTCCTCCTTTACATTGCTCAATTAGTAGCAGGAAATATTTGTACTACAGCTCAAAAGATTAATCTAGTTTATAATGAAAACAAAGAACATTGAATGCACCCTTTGAAAAGGACTTTCGAGGCATGAAATTGCCTGTACTGACAACATATAATGAACATTTACTGTCTAGCAGCACGAGCATTAGTCAAATTATGAGTAACGATTTAATTTAAACGTAACAGTTTAGCAGCTGGGAAACATTGCAGACTCACGTAAGTGTTCACGATGTCTGCATGGTGGACGTCAGAATGATGAAGTAAAATAAATAAGATTGCTGTATGTTTCTAATAGCACGACTAAAGGGACAAAAGAGGTTTGATATAGAAGACAACACGTCGTTACAGTGATATTATTTTTTCATTAAAATACAGAAATGTGGTACAAATGTAGACGGAAACTCAAGCTAGCCTTTCTGCTCAGGTGAAAATAAAACATACTTAAGAATACTGAAATTTAATATATTAAATACTCAGAAGTAGTTTTATGTAAGAAATAGGTTATCTATGATATATATATATTTTTATTAATCCTACTATTTAAAGTGTTTTTTGTTTGTTTGTAGTTTTTTTCCAAATCTTCTCGAGTGGTCTTGGGTAAAGGCGCAGAAGCTCATATGAGTAATTTAAATCAATGGGTTTCTAAATTAATTAAACCTAATGCATGAACTGCTGTATGGGGGCCAATTTTCTGAACTAGTGATATGCATCTTCTGTTAGGTATAAATCAAGAGCATAACCAGGGTCTTTGATGATGTTGCCCAGCAACAGCAGCAAATTAGCCCCTGCTTTAACCCCGCCCCCCACCTCACAGAGCAGGAAAAGTCTTCCACACATCATGATTGGTACACCCTCAAAGTTAGTGTTGCATTTATTCTTGTCGCTCAGCAGCATATATGAACATAAGGGTTATTGAAACAGAGAAAAAAAACAGTTTGTTTATTTATTAGAGGGATAAATTAATGTATTGTTCATATAAATTAATGCGTTTCCAGCTTTTACTGACGAGAAGAGAAAAAATGTGTGTTGACGTGTGTTATTTTTGCATTATTATTATATAATAATTTATCTTAAGGTGAAATATTGGATAAGAAAGAGTTCTAAATTTTGAGTCTGCGTTATTGCAAACAACAGAAGAAAAGAACTTTAAGTGCCATTTTAAATTATGGATCGGCAGCAATTTAGGAGGAAATGCTTTTGAATTTAAAAACTTCCTGCAGCCACAGCTCCTCCTGTCCAAATCAGAGAACAAAAAAGAAAAGGTGGAAGTGAAATCTCTGAGCTGCGGACGTCAGAGCCTCCTCCTCCCGATGTCCCCTTATTTAGAAAGAAACAGACGACATAATGTCATTCACAGATGTCTGATGCTAATGGTAGTGCATGTCATTTTCAATGCACAGAATGCAGCTCCCCGTTCTCCCTTGAGCTTCTGGTGTATTTCTGTCTTGTTCACAGTCTCCCAGTGGATCTTGAAAAAGCATATCAATCTGCCAGCAGGCAGCCTGGGGGGGAAATAACCCTAACAAGAACTGCAAAAAAGAAAAGGAAACAAGTGAATTAACTGGTCAAAACTTCCTTGTGACCATTAATAGAACAAAAAGTTTGTTTTTGCTGGTGAGACTGATTCGATGTACACTTCAGTCATTTCTGTTGTGAAAAATATGGTTTAAAAATAAGTGACCAGACGTACACTGAAGGGTGCACAAGTCTTCATGTTCCTGTCTGTGAACCATGCATCACTTTGTCCTTTCACCACATTAAGCAGCTTCATCAGACCAGTCTCACGCTCTACACTGTGAAGCTTTACAGTCATCCGTCTCCAGAGACGGGGGGAAGAGGATAAGATGGAGGAAGAGTGCTGGTGGGTGGACAGAAATATAATGGGCTTTTTAACCAAAAGAAAAGCAGGAGAATTTTGTTAGAAGACAGGCTTAAAGTCTAATTTAATCAATTTGAAGTTGTGAGCACACATGGAAAACCTGAGATGTGAGAAGCCTTTGACAAAATGACCTCACTAATGTCATATTTTTACAAATGGTCATGGATTAGATATAAGGAAGCACTCGCTTTATAATGAGGTATGATAGTACAGCTTTCCTCAGGAGGAAAGCTATTTTAAAAATTGACAGCAACTGGATCAGTCAGATGATTGAGAGCAAGAAAACTCAACATAGGAGAACATATGCTGCCTGTATAAGCAAATAAATACAACACTGAGTTTCTCAGTCAAAGAATGATACAGTAAAATTATTTTTTAGAGATAAATTTATCTGATTTAACTGTAAATGTTCATTCATTAAATGATCCCTGTGGAAATATGTATTCATAAAGCACATTTTAAATTAACAAGTTGTAACCAAAGTGCTGAAAGAAGCTGAAGGAATTAGGGTAGAAAGGAAAATGTTTGGTGGAAATCACTGAAATGTGTTATGAAATCAAGAAGAGAACATTCAACAGCGAGCCACTTCACATTGTGAAGGGAACTCAACATATTGGAACTAAACATCGGTGTAGCCTCAAGAAAACAACTTAATAGTGAGGGTAATGAGGTGGGAAAAAGTTCAATTTGTTGGGGCAGTGGAAGGATGTCGTACAGACTTGATAAGATCTGATTTTTATTGTTTTAAGGTGATGATTGCATCACAGTGAGACATATAACAGATGCAGTAGAGCTCCCCTGATGCGGACCATAAAAGCCAGTGGAGGAAATGGTTTCAGTTGTGTTTTAGTTGGTCAAGTATACTATAGGTCCTCAAAAATTCTGGTTTGCAGATCAGCTGACTGCCTGAACACAATGAAGATTTTTACTTTTTTGATGGGACAATCACATTTTAGGTTTATATGGCCAGGATTCATTATTCATTCATTTAGGATTACAGCCTTTGTTCTACCATTGCTGAAGGGAGGTGACCCCACCTCACTGAACAACTATCAACTAATTTCTAATCTAATCTAATCTTTCAGATCGAAGGCAATATGTTTAACATAATGGTACTTCCTCCAGTTATTTAACAGTCAAAAATGGTGTACCACAAGGCTCAGTCTTAGGACCCACCCTCTTTACAATCTATATAGGTAATGCAGGTCAGATCATCCCTGATACATCCTTACATTTCTATGCTGATGACACAGTTGTTTATTGTTGAGCTAAAACAGTCACTAAGGTTTTCCAACTTTTGTAATCTGCTTTTGACATAATCCGGTTAGATTTGTTCCATCTCAAACTTGTCCTAAACACCGACAAAACCAAAGGGATGCTTTTTTTCAAACAGGAAGTCAGTCCCAGCAGTTCTTCCTTTGATTTTATCCTCAAATGGTGTCCCTATTGAGTTTGTCGATTCCTACAAATATTTGAGTGTCTTGGTCGATTCGCATCTCTCTTTTAAGCTTAACGTGGAAAACCTAGTCAGGAAAGTGAAAGTTAAACTGGGTTTCTTTTTCAGAAATAGACCCTGTTTAATTCTGAATGCTAGGAAACAACTTGTGACTACGACTTTCCTTCCCTTCATCGACTATGGTGATATTATTTACATGAACGCCCCTACAAGAACCCTGCAGATGCTGGACTCTGTCTATCATGTCGCACTAAGATTTACAACTGGCTGTAACTACTGTAACCATCATTGCACCTTGTATTCACTGGTTAACTGGTCATCATTAACTTCATGCAGACTCTCTCACTGGTACATTTTCATCTTTAAATCACTTCTTTGGCTATTGCCTTCATACATCTCCTCCTACATGTCTCTGCGTGAGTGCAGCTACAGCGTGCGCTCTCAGGACATTATTACATGCAGTGTTCCCTCAGTGAGGACTGAACTTGGCAAAAGGGCCTTCTCCTACTCTGCTCCTGTTTCCTGGAATATCTTGCAAAACAACCTGAAGCTCTTGACCTTGACCTCTCTAAGTGGCTTTAAACATCTGTTAAGTTTCTGGCAAAAACCAATGCAGACATGTTCTTGTTTTCGTTTTCTACATCGCCTTATAATCTAAATGTTTTTGGTTACATTTTCTTTTTAAATACCATTTCACTTTAATTTGTTTTTAAAAAAAATCTCAATTTGTATGCATCCTTTATGATTGTCTATTGTTGTCTTTGTTGTCCACTGCTATCATCACTGTTTGTTAAAATCACATCTCTTTTGTAGATGAGTCCCCGAGGCTCAATGGGATTAACCTGTATAAATAAAGGTTGAATGACTTCATCAGGCTCAAAGACATGGATTTTATCCCATAGGGAAGTTTTTGGTTGTTATGGAAAAAAAAAAAGCCTAATTAACTGATTATTTAATAAACACACTTCTGCAGAAATTACGTTGTTGATCCTTCTCACTGAACGATGACCCTGCTATGCTTTTCATGACCTACACAACCTATTAGAATCTGGCTGGATCACAGTAATTATGGATAACCTTCTTAATTGCGAAGATAATTGTGTTGTGCTTTTACTCGCTTTTTCCTGATTTGTTTTTGTGACACTCTCCGGTACATTCACCATGCTCTGTTTGCCTGCCCTGCCATGACTCTCTTAGATTGTGTCAGCTACATGATAAAAGCTCACTATTCACTAGAACACCACTTCCACTACTGGTATGTGCGAGATCGTTTCTGTTCCAGGAATCTTCCTCTCACTTTCTCCTCTGGGTGGAGCTGTGTGCAGGCAGGTTCTTCGTTCTCTATTTCCTGAGCCAGCAAACCTTGTACAAGCACATCAGCCCAGCCCCTACAAGAACCCTGCAGATGCTAGGACCAGCTCAGACTCCAACCCAACAGTGGATCTCATTGACAAGTGGGTAAACATAGTCGCCAACCTTTGTGAACATTTGTTGTTTCATGAGATAGAGATATTTTTTTTTTGTATCTTCTTTGTGCAGAACCAACTCTGAGTTCTTTGTGGACTGCTTGACTGATGAATTCGCTCCACTTCTTGGATTCCACTAAAATCTTATCCTTAAACGAGATAGTAATCATCAAGAAAATACTCAACAACCCCCTTACCTACTTGGCTCACTTTTCATCGCTGCACCGTCTCACCCCTCTGCACACCTGGATCCTCTCACCTCCACCTTGGAATCTGAAAGGAGAACAAACAATGAAGATGGCAGCTGATCTACCTCAACATGAACTACCTTTTTTATTATTTTATAAAAATTATAAACACAGATGTAGATGTTAGAGTCTATTAAACAGTTATTGTCATAGTATGACCTCCACAAGCTTGTTTCCATCACTTCCCAAACATGGTCATGGCGTAGGCATTGGGGTAACCTTGTCTGATTCTAATTCTTTGAGACCAGGCCCCACCAATGCTAGCAGGCCCTATAGCATGGACATGCAGCCACCATGCTACCCCAGGACTCTGATACACTGACACCATGGAGATAAATACCACACAAACTACAGTTATTAAATGCATTCCCCAAACCGCTATGAGCCTATCGATCTCTGTTGCATCAATTTGTTCTTAAAATGCAAGACCATCTGCATTTTGGCTGATTGCTTCATGTCAAAGTGTTGATTTTCATCCAGTGAAAAAGAGATCTTAAAGTGAGGTCACTGGAGAAGCTGCCCGGAAAAAAAAGCAACTCATACACGTCTTTCTGATTTCAATGGTCTACAATCACATCAAACCTAACTGCAGTAAACCAGCCAGGAAGAAACTGAAATCGGAGGCTGCGTTTGTTTGTGAGTATATTACAAAATATAAAACCTTCAGTTGAAATTAACAGCCTCAGATCAGCGGTATTATTGCTTCTAACACCCACCAATGACTATACACAGAATTTATAACTGATTTCCAGTGCATGACGTGTTCAGAACAGCTAAGTAGCCTTCTGTATCGTTCCTCATAAAGTTCTTCTACTGTGGCACGGAAAAGAACAAAATAATGACTTCTACCAGATGACATGAAAATACATTTATTCACTGTTATATTTTATGGTTATATATATAGTTAATTTGAGCACCTGCAGTTTAACCAACTGAGATTCCTTTGCCTTTTAAAACTAATTAGCAGTTGAGTTATGCTTGAAAACTCAGGGGCTGCTCAGGAGGTTACTTGTCTAGGCTGGAGCTGACAACAAAATCTCAGAGGAAAAATGTCTGACTATCTTGGAGTTTGTGTAACAGCGTAGTTCGGGGAATGTTTTACATTTTTAGACATTTTATATCATCCGTGCACTGTTTTACAGGAGGAACATTAGGTGAATAAACTGTTTTTAAAATATGAAAAAGGGAATTTGTCCACTGTCTTTTCTGCCCAAGTTTTAAATTAAGATTAGATTATTCTATCAGATGCAAACACTTGTTCTTTTCATTAAATCTTGTAAATGAACAATTACTACACCATATTTCAAATAAATTTCTGTAAAATTGGCTGAGTTATAGTGATTGCTTGGGCCACGTTGCTGTGGTGGCCATCTTGAATTGGGTTCAGTCTAAAAGGTAACCAGTAGTAGACACACATCCCATGATTACCAAAAGTTTTAATGAAATACATCCAGTGGTTTGTGAGATATTTTGCTAAAATTACAAAGGAGCAAGTGTGCCCCCCTCCCCCCAACACACACATGCGTTCTTGGGACTTTGCATTGACTTCCGTTCATTTTCTATAGCCTAACCCTGACCCTTACCCTAAACCTAACCATTACTAGTACATGTCTAACCTTAACCCATCCTTAGCTCTAACCCTAAACTTATGGAGGTAGTTGGGGTGAGGACAGAGGATGCAGAGGACAGAATGAGATGGAGGAGGATGAATCGCTGTGGAGATCCCTGAAGAGAGAAAAGCCGACAGAAGAAGAAGAAGAATTAATCCAACCAAATTGTTTAGCTTTGTTTAAATAAACCAACATGTCTCACTCTTTTTAACAAGTGAAGCAAAGTTGGAAACATGGAGCTGCGTTTGGCTGGACAATGTGTGTTATGCTGTTGTAGCTGTGGATCATACTATATTAAATATGACAAACGCTGCACGTTGTGCACAAAAAGCATCTATATTTCAAAGCTAAAACAACAAAGCAGTTTGCTTGTGTTTGCTGCTGTATTTTCTGCATGGATAAAATTGCATTAACCTTTTTGTATTGTATTATTTAATCTTTTGCGTTCGCAATTTAATCTTTCATTTCCATAATTTGCAATGAACTCTGCAGTGACGCTGTGAGTGACCGTGGAGCCTGTGTGCATCAGTGATCATGATGCAAAACTGCAGGAAAATGATAACGTAAAAATTTTTTTTTTTAAAATGCACGTTCATCTGACATTTACGTTGCTCGGCTTCAACAAGGCTAAAGAGACGGGGGCTCGTTTAATCACAGCAGTGCAGTCATTGTTTCTGTTTAAGTTGGCATGACTAAATGTATTATTGTTTGCAGCCCTCCAAGTTAATCTCACGGCACAATGAAATGCCTCCTACAGCTGGAAACTGAGTGGGCAGCTTTTAAAGCAGAACAAAGAAAATAGAGAGGCACTTACTCTCAGACACACACTGTAACGCAGAAACAGACGCATGCGAGTCCATCTGTCCATTCACCGAGCGCACACAAAGACACGTCTGACTATGGATGTGCAAACTCAGGTAGACCGGAATCACAAAACTGTTGCAAAGCTTCAGAGCCAAACGTGGCTAAAGGCCACTGTGTGCTCTTAAAACAGAAACTGACAGCGTAAAATTATGCACAGCAAAAAAAAGAGGAGTCGACTTGGATTTGAACAAACTTTTCTTGGCTTTCATGGATTTCGTGTCAGTCTGGTAACTCATAATTCATTAATTTGTTAACCTTTATTTAACCAGATAAACCCCACTGAGATCCCAGATCTCTGTTGCAACGCAAGGGAGGTCTGGGCCTGAAGGCAGCCCAACATAAAACTCCTACAACTCTTAAATAGAGCAAAGCAAAGCCTCTCAATAATCTGTCCTGACAGCATTTGTCTGTGTAAGTGCTCACAGCAGAATTATTCAACTTCAGCAGCAAGTTTTTCATACACTTTTTCTGCCTGTCAGATTTGTTACTGTGACCTAAATTTGGAAAAGAAAGTCCACAAATATACCTCGGGGCTAAAAAAAAAAGATCTCAGCACTTTTTCCTCTGTTTTTAGGCACCACCAGTGATACAGCTTTTTCCCCCTAAAATTTCCCTCACTGTTGGCACCGTAACTTCTTACTGATATTAATAAAGATGGACACAGCATCTCTGTCTACTCATGTTGTTCAGTTTGGACTAAAATTGTCATTTTGTGGGAGCGGCTGTGTTGTTTTTGGAGCCATGGGTTGATGTTGATGTACGTCTGTACCCTTGATATTAAGGCTCACCCACACACCTGTCTAACTCACAAACAGGTTGTCATGCTGTCAATTATAGAGTAATGCAACACTTTCCATAAAGCTCTAAACAACTAATTAAAACTAAACGTATTAAAAATTCATATCTGCAACAGAAGCTACTTGAATCCACAAAAATCAACAGCTGAATTTTTATTTTTTTATTTTAATTGTATTGTTTGTTTGTTTTTTTGTCATGAAAATGTCACATTTGTTTTTTTAGAGGGCAGGGAATTAACGATTGTATTAGAACCAGCCACAAGGGGGCGCCCATCCTTGTGGCTTCAACTTCCTGCTTCCTGTCCTGCCACTAGTTTCAATACATCTGAATGGTGTACAGTATCTACGTATATTTGTTCTATAGTATTCAGATGTATTTCATCAATCATCTGGAATGATATAAATAATACAAACAAGAAAGAACTAAAAAAATAAATGCATTTATTTCATTTAGATGAAAATATAGGCTGCTGCACAGGGCTTGCAGCTCATACCTCATCACCCATAATGCCACATTTCAAAGCACAATTGATGATTGTAATAATACTCAAAGGCAAAATATGTTGTTGCTGCCTGAATTATTGAGAATAAAGTTATAATCATTCTTCCCGACAGCCTTGGAGGTGTTGGGAGTCCAGAATAAGTGTTTTTAGCCATATCTTAGGGAAATAAATATTAATGCATTTTAAATAATTCTTGCAGCTCAGCTTGTTTGCTGTCAGTGATCTTATATTGCCCATGATATTAAAGGAAATAAATGTTTAAATGTTCCCCTCCCTGCTGTATATTTGACTCCATGCCATACATTTTCAACATTTACTTTTTATCCCATCTGAATTATGGAACATTATTTACTACATTATTGCTTTGGGGCTCAATCAGATGCTCTCACATGTAAATATATTAGCAAAATAAGAGATAACTTTACCAGAAATACCAGCGGAAATCCTGCAAGTTGAACAAACTATCTAAAGATATTCCTCAAAACTGTGTATTTTTATAATTAAAAAAACTGCAGTGAATTATTTCTAAAAGATATCGTGTGGGCTATATATTGAATTTTAGTTACTTTAGTCTGTGAGGCTGTAAAGTTGAGACATTATTAGCTATTAAAGGCAAACTGATGTGCTAAATATGGTATAAGTACACGACACATTATCAGGGTGTAAGCTGCAGGCTTGTGTGGAACGGATTATTTAAACGACTGTAATAATGTACGGAAACATTTGTTCTGCTACTGATATAAGTATTTTGTTTATTTGATTAAAAAAAATACAATCTTTTTATTGTTAGAAGAAACTATGGAGACGTTCTAAAAATGTGTGCAGTTAATCACTCTGCCTTTTACTCCACTCAGCCCCACAAATCATGAGCTCAGAGGGTTACATCAGACCGGATGCAGTTACATTATATTAAGATATGGGTTTCACTACACACCTGAGAACTCAAGCTCAGCATTGTGGTTGTTCAGGGAAAGAAAGAAAGATGATACAGTAAGTAAATGTGAGTCAGAGGCCGAAGGATGACGATGGAAACGGATGTGAAGCACAAACTTTTTACGGTTTTTAGCAGTTAGTTGACTTGAAGCTCAAAAATACGCTGTCTGGCCCCCCAAAAAAAGTTGCCACCAAAAAAAAAAAGGTCCCACTAATATTTCGTTGGACCGCCTTTAGCTTTGATCACGTCATGCATTCACTGTGCCATTGTTTCGATAAACTTCTCACAAGATCTGTTTCCATCCAGTGTTGCATTCATTTTTCACCAAGATCTTGCATTGATGACTAGACACTAGGCATGATGGGTGCATCACTTCACCTGCCTCTCTTCTTACCCTGATGCACCCATCACTCTGGAACAGGGTCAATCTGGACTCATCAGACCACATGACCTTCTTCCATTGCTCCACAGTCCAATCTTTATGCTCCCTAGCAAACTGAGGCCTTTTGTTTCCAGTTAGCCTCACTGATTAGTGGTTTTCTTAAGGCTACACAGCTGTTCAGTCCCACTCCCTTGAGTTACCTTCACATTGCGTGTGTGGAAATGCTTTTACTTTCACTATTAAACACAACCCTGAGTGCTACTGCTTCCATTTGATTTCACCAAACGTTTAAGTGATTGCCGATCACGATCATTCAGGATTTTTTTCCGGCCACATTTCTTCCTCAAAGACGATCCCCACTATTCTTCCAGTTTTTAATAATGTGTTGGACAGTTCTTAACCCAATTTTTGTAGTTTCTACAATCTCCTTAGATGTTTTCTCTGCTTCATGCCAATGATTTGACCCTTCTCAAACAGACTGACATCTTTTCCACATCACACGATGAGTCTTTCAACATGGTTGTTTAAGAAAAGAAAAGAAACTCATTGCACCAGTTGGGGTTAAATCACTTGTTGCAGCTGAAAGATCATCACTCATGCAGTAATTATCCAGTAGGAGGCTCGTACCTGTTTGCTTAGTTAAATCCAGGTGGGGATTTGTTTTTGTTTTTTTGTTGACCAGACAGTGTATATTTTGACAGGATATTTTTCATTTAATTATCTGTGTCATCAAGGTTTTTCTTTTCACATCATTGACAAGGCATATCAATATTTTGATCTTCTCCCAGGGTTGGTGCAGTAAAAAGTTCTTGACATGAAACTTTTCCCTCTTTTGCAGCAACAATCACTCATCACTCCAACGATACTGGAAGCAGGTTCTGTGTGCGCCGTGTGTTGAATTATGTGGCAGTGACTATTATAAATGAATTTTGCTGTCTCTGTTTCCCAACTAAGGGGCTAAAATTCATGAGCAAATGCAAAAATTGGCATACTTAGTTTATCTTTGTCTTATAGGAGCACAAAGTCTGGCATTGTGAGCTACACGATCAGCAGTCAGCAAGACATGCTTTTGCATATGAATGAAAGAGCAAAACATAAACAAAAAGCAAAACTTTTTTATATCTATGTTTTTTTTTTTAGATTACTTATTATGTAAAATTCAAATAATAAGGATGACCCCAACAGAAAATGCCACAAAATGGTAACAAATGAGAGGAATGCTCCTGGACAGCACTGAATGGGCATACAAAGATAATTGTGAGCCTATCTAAATAAAATAAAAGCAACAAGAAGCTGAGCTATGCTTTCCTTTGGAGCATTAAGTTGCACAATGCTAAATCTATAAACAGCTCATCCGCACCCAAAAAAAGCGTTTTATCGTTGTTGTATTCCCATGCTGCATCTTCATTTCAGTGGTGCAGAAAAATATGAACACAGAAACGGTGACAATGAGTATTTTTGCACTTTTTCCATTTGACTGGCTCATGAGACTAGTAGAGGATATGACTGAGGAGATGAGTCATACAATAAAAATGAGTAGGCCGATTCTGACACATGATCCTAAGGAGTGAGACAGAAGATCAAGAAACATTAGAGTGTGCAATGATATCATTAACTCAACTGACTCAGCTTTAAAATGGGTTTCCTTTTATTTAGTTTGAATACTAAAAAAACTTTGCCTTCTTTCATAGCAAGCAAAGCACTTTGACATAATCCTTTTTGCATAAATTTCCCACCAATCATAACACCTCTAGAGTAAGAAAAGTGCTGGCTAGAGCCAATTTGTGTGATGAATGACCCATCGTTTAAACCACAGAATCCCTTCGTACGAGCGGCTGGCAGGTGTGCTGTTCTCAGAAACTCTGTGGGGACCAAAAAAATTCTGCAGCCTCTCATTATTTTTTACGCACCTCCTCACCAGGGCAGCTCAAAGATGTGAAAACACGTGTAGGTCAATTGTGAGAACCTATTTCAGGGCTTAACAAAGCACCTTCTGCTTGTTGGGACCAGAAAACGGAGAAATCTGGAGGAATGCGATTTATATCACTCCCCCCCATCTCATTACCTGGCTGATGCTGTCAGCTGTCACTGCAGAGCCAGGATAATGCAATATGCTGCCCCCACAGGGCAAATGTACAGTTTGATTGTCTCCTCCAAAGCCACGTGCACTGGCTGGCTGTGTGTGTGACTGACAGACATCTGCACCGTCTGCATTTCTCTCTCAGCCGAGTCGAGTGTGTGAATCCGCTGACCGTAGGGAGACGCAGTCAAACACTGGGAGACTGTAATGCATGTGGAAGAGTGCACACGTGCATCCTTCTGCATAAACGCACCGCAATTCCAGCTCAGTTAAGAGCAGAACAATAATAACCAGCTATCAAAATAAATATTTCTAATGTTTTTCAAAGTACACTCAAGAAAATAACTTGTTAAAAGTAGTCAAAACTGAAGAAAAAAATACAAATATACAGCTTTTATCCTCCAAAAATGACTTGTTGTATAAAGTTGTGACTTAATGACAGTTCAGATTTCATATGAGGAAATGTGGAAGGGATATGAACAATGAACATATTACCTGTTGTAGATAACTGAATAAATTCAGTTTGTAGAAAATGGTTCAATTTGATGGAAATGACACGCTAATCACTAGACTAGAGCATGGATAAACCCAGAGGATCAATGCCAAATCTCATGAATTTAATTCTAGATGACAGTAATGCAAAATTCACGAGTTGCTCTTTTTTATATATCACAGCTAGGTTCGAGTTACCTTTAGGCATGTTGTTCAAACTTATTTTAGTAGGTAAAATTGTTTTCTATTTGGAACTTTATTCAGATCAAAATTTAATTCTAAAAATTTACTTTTAATAAAAAATTCAAAAAAATTATTTTGTTGAACGTAGAAGTACAGTATTTAGACTACTAGTGTCAATAATATTGACTAAATGAACTATCAAGCTGAAACATCAGGACTGATTTGTTTAATCATATTAAATTATATATATCTATGTATATATATATATCTATGTATATATACATAGATATATATATATATATACATCTATGTATATATACATATATAAAAAAAAATATATATATATATATACTAAAATAAACTACTTACTACTTGTACTACTATTGTACTACTACTTGTAGTTGTACTACCATTCCTACTTCATGGTTTTTCACTTATCGCAGGGCTTCAGGGTACGGATCCCCCGTGATAAACGAGGGACTACTTTATATAAATAATACAATATACAAGAAATAAAAAATTGTTAAATCAACATGTTGATGGGGCATGGGAAAAAAAAATCAAACTGATGTCATTTTAAACTTTAATCATTTATTGGTAAAAATCACTTGTTTTTTGATTAAAGCTTTGAATGAAAAGCTTGTCATTCATAGAAGAAATATATCATATCAACTGCTGCCTTTCACACTTGAACCTAAAATAATCTTACATTGAGAAATTAGTCATTTTGGTGAAAACTTTAAAATAATGTTATGTGCAATTTTGCATCACAAGATCTAACGTTGTCTGTCAGCCTTCAGAGTACACATTGGAAATTACTTTCAGCTAATACATCAAATTCTAGCCCAAAACCAAGTGAAATTTGCTAAGTCATAACTATTTTTTGTGTTTTTAAGGCGAGTTGGTTATGGGGGTCATCTTGGTCGACTCTAAAAAGTAATCATTTATAGTTGATTCTAGCATTAAGAAAGAATTCCACTTAGCACCTACCAAGATGGCAGCACAAATTCTCACCTTGCTCACATAGACTGCGCTGTGATTGGCTGTCTTACTGCATTTGTATTTCAGTGGTTGAAACATTTGAATGCTACTTGTAAAACGACATGTTTGTCTGCTTTTATACCTTTTTAGCATCCTAAGGTAACTCCAGAGTTGAGACAGTCGCCAAAACTGATACTAATTTCTCCAACGGTACAAAAAAGTATTATTCATTTGGAGTTTTGCTTCCCTTCTTCAAATAAACTCATCCATCTACTCAATTTCTACACTACAATTTTACCAGCTGCTGATCATTTTACCCATGTGAATTTGTTTTTAAGTTCATACTCAGTATTAAATTTCCTTGAATAAACTTCAAGTAGAGAAAAAAACAAAAATAGTGTAAAAGTCCATCACCATTTATTTTATATGGATGCAAAATTAAATCTAAAACCAGTCTTTTTAAGTAATTATTGATTCATTTTGAACTCATTGTACACAATTTTGCCCATAAGGTCTCAAAGCACTTTTGGATTGCAGTTCGTCTGAAACAAACGTCATACTAAAGGTGAAGATGTGTGAAAGAGATCAAAACGGTGTGAGGAGAGGTGACTCTGAGATCAGAGTATATTTGGCTATTGTTTATCATGGCGGTAAGTTATCTGGAGGTGAAAACATATAAAAAAAATGTTTTTTTTGTGTGTGTGTTTATGTGCGTGTTCATACATGTGAATGGAAACAAAATGTGACAATGTGGCCATTCTCATGCTGTCCAATGAGGCTGCAGGCTTTTTACCTTGCGTGTTGGTGAATCAGAAACCTGTGTACGTTAGGGCTCATCTTTTACGACAAAATGTGACGGGTTTCTGTTCCAATGCGACTTTATGGACTCCCATGCACTTTCTCTTAAGCGACACGAACAATGCAGGCACTAAGACAGAGAATTAGTAACATATTCTTTCTTTTGATTCCTTGCATTTAAATAAAACAAACAGCCAAAGTGTCACTTCTGGTCTTCGTAGGTGAAACATCACATGAGACTCATGTTTTTTTTTGCTGTGACTCGTTTCTGGTGGACTTGCAGTCCCCTTAATGAGGTGGCATCATTTGTTGCCACAATGTACAGACATAGCAGCTGTTGCAACACTCAACCGATTAGTACAATTAAAGCATATTTTCTGCAAGTCATTCATGTGTTCCATTTATTGATGTGTTTTTAAGTTTCATGTTTCATTCTTGCACTGTGAAGTTTATTGCAGCTTTGTGAACATAGTGGGTGGGGGGGTTGCGCTGTCAGAAGGAGGGTTTCGGTAAAAGTCATATAGAGTCTGCTGCTGATTCACACGTGGAGGAGTCGGCCAGATAAGCAGAGGCAAATAAGGAGCAGCTTGGTTGGTAGGTGCAGGCTGACGTCAGTAGCCATCTATCATCTGGCGTAGTGCTTGATGTAATCTTGAACTTTATTCCGAAAATCCTCCTGAGTGGGAAAGAGGGAAAGTAAACAAGAGAGGAAAGTGTTAGATGGAAACTTCTAACAGTTGTAGACAAAACTTTGTACATGTAAAACATCTTGCAACAGTATTCATCCTTTTTTTTTTGCAGATCTTTCTATTTTGTTGGCCTTCTGCTTGTACGCCTTTTTTTACAGCCTTATGCTGCCTTCATTTCTCCTCCTACATGTCACGTTGTCAGTGCAGTTACGGCGTGCGATCCCAAGACATCATTACCTGCAGTGTCCCATCAGTGCGGACCAAATTTGGCAAAGGGGCCTTCTCCTGTAACACCTTGCAAAAAGATCTGAAGCTGACGACTTTGGCCTCACTAAAGGGAATTTAAACAACTGTTAAGTTCATTTCAAAAACCAATGCAGACGTGTTCCCGTTTTTAGCATCTTACACCATTTTTATAATGTAGCATTTCAATTTCAGTTTATTTATACAGCAGATAATTTAATAAGCAGATAAAATGAAATATAAAAAGAGTATGCTGAATTTTCTCAGACATGCCTTACATTTGAAGGGAATTTTTCTGTTTGTCCCACTTTCCCAGAACCAAAACTAAAATGTCCTGCTTAATTTGAATTTATGACTCAAATAGCCCATATTAGTAATGTTGGCTCAACTGCCCATGGGATTATATAGTACAATTATAGTCCCATTGGCATCGAGGGACCGAAGAAAACTAAACAAGGGCAACCGCAAGGGGAATTGTGTCTTTTCTCCAGACGTTGTTTGCCTTTTGAGGTTCAAGGTCTCTGACAATTCCAAAAAGCCATAAAATAAAATTTTTATGGACTGAAATATGATCTCAACAATAGGTAACAGTGACATGAAAGTTTGTCAGTACACTGATAAAGAAGCAAACGGTATTTTGTTGGATAATGTTGCAATATATCCTGAATAATGTCAGTCACATATTGTCATCTTCCATATTCTATACAGTCATAAAATAAATGCTTTTGCTTGACAGGTTCTCCAAGTATCAATCATTAAACTTATACTTTCTGATATAATATGAACTAAAAATCATGTTGGTCAACAAATAGCCGAGGTTCAGACTATATTATCTTGACAGAGACCGTCTTAACTCAGATTTCTATGGTTGTATTTCCTTTGTTTGCCATCTCCTCCTCCTAACTTGCTTTTCTTGAACTTGATCAGGCTCCTTCTGAGTATATTTATCATCATTTCATGCACACACCATGTATTTATTCTGTCAACTCCTCTTTGTAGCTCTCATGACCCATAGCTCCCAGTTACATTTGTCCACAGTAAGACCTTTGCCTGAACACTATGCCTTGTCCTGTTCAGACATCTTGTTGCCAAACTTTTTCTACAGAACAGCTCAGTCTATTTATAAGTTCTTTACATGTATATATACATGTACATATGCATAAGTATATACATGTATATGTGTATGTATGCTTAGATGCGTATGTATGTATACATATATATATATATATAGGTTAATTATGAATGTAGTTCTCCCTAACAACTTGTGCATGTGCATATTGTCTTTTTCTAAATTTGTGTATTCTGCTTCTTTTTTGATTATTTCATGCGTCTTTTTTTCTGTATATTGTAATTAGAATATGCTAATGGATGCCTCAAATTTCACCCTGGGATTAATAAAGTACATCCATCCACCTATCTATCTAATATCTATCTATCTAATAACTATTTATATCTAATATCTATCCATCAAATAACTATTTATATCTAATATCTATCTATCTAATAACTATTTCTATCTAATATCTATCCATCTAATAACTATTTATATCTAATATCTA
>NC_056510.1:11138461-11138674 GCF_014905685.2 Nematolebias whitei | reverse complement strand
ATCTAATAACTATTTATATCTAATATCTATCCATCTAATAACTATTTCTATCTAATATCTATCTAATATCTATCCATCTAATAACCATTTCTATCTAATATCTATCCATCTAATAACCATTTCTATCTAATATCTATCCATCTAATAACTATTTCTATCTAATATCTATCCATCTAATAACTATTTATATCTAATATCTATCCATCTAATAAC
>NC_056510.1:11119372-11138061 GCF_014905685.2 Nematolebias whitei | reverse complement strand
TCTATCTATCTATCTATCTATCTATCTATCTATCTATCTATCTATCTATCTATCTATCTATCTATCTATCTATCTAATATCCATCCAATATCTATCTATCATCCAATATCTATCTATCTAATATCCATCTATCTATCCATCTATCTCTATCTAATATCTATCCATCTAATATCCATCTATCTGCCTACCTACCTAACCGCCCACCCATCCATCCATCCATCCTTACACAATACAAACACAAAAGGTTAGCAAAGTGATTTGGGTGGAACACTTCAAAAATTATAGAAACTGCTGCAAGAGTTGGAGCCCAGAGTGGGGCAAACGAGGGGTGGAGGCAGGTGTGGGTGCTTCACCTCTCCCACACAAATTTTTGTTGTCAGTCCAGGGATTCAAACTGGTGATATTCTGATCAGAGGGTCGCTTTCTCTAACCTCTACGCCACCACTCCTGCTATGGCTTTGAATGGCCAGATCTAAGAATCACGCTGTTTATAAAGTATTATTAAAAACAACTGGTTCAAGCCTGGAAATTTAAAAAATATACAATAAAATGTGGGGGTGGCTTCCAAGAAGGAAACAACGCGAGCTGAGGTGAGTGCAACGTAGCCAAGGTAGGCAATGAAATATTGTGCACTTCCTACAAGACAGTTTCACAAGCCATGCACAAAAACTGAGGCTGTGATTTACAAAATCTGGACATACAAAATGTGACCGCACTGCTTGCTGGTTACAAAAACTCAGAACTCAGTGAAACTGCAATAATAATAAACTCACTTGTTTTTTCACATTACTTGCAGTGGCACACTACCAAAAAGAGAGTTTTATGTTTTAAGTAATAACCAAATTACTTTAAGACAGATTTGTTGACAAAAAATTATGCAGTGGCAACAACAACAACCAAATATTCAACCCAAATAAACCAGATATTTTCTGAATTATGAATGCCAACTCCCAGTTAACAGTTTCCTGTTGGGGTACAGAGTTCCTCCATCATATAGACATGTTCAGGATTGAACCATCTGTTATGTGTCACAGCAATCCTTCCTTTACTCGTACCGCTCTGTCTGCAGTTTGTGCCTGCAGAGATGTTGTGAGAACAAAATATGATGCTCAAACCAAAGTCTCAAAAAACATATATTGCATTTCTCATATTCCCACTGTGTCTTTGTCAGCGAAGCAGTAATGTCTTCTCAAGTGAACATATCTGTTCTTTTTTACCTGATTTTTATATCATTTAAAGGGGGGGGGGGTCTGAATCAGTTTAATTATGCCTTTATGCACAGCACCTTCTTTTTTGCTTGTCATGGACTTTAAGTATTATTCCAGGAATTAGTTGGGTTTCAGGAAGCTCAATGAGCCGTCAATGTTTAAGCATTTGATTAAGTTTTAAAATGAAAGAAGAACGTCTGAAAACTTTATTTACTTGTAGCTAAATTAGTGTAAATGTAACTGTATACCCAAACGTGCAACTGTACTGACCATTAGCCCACAACCCCCACTCAACTCTCTCATCTATCCATGTTTCATTTTCGTCATCTCCATTTACTCATCCATCACGTTCGGGGTTCAGAACATTAATCCCTGCTGTGTCACCATCCTGTGCTGTTTGCCAAATACAAAATTTAATTTACAACTGTGCAGCACTGACATAAATGCACTAATGTCCAGTAGTCAGTCAGTCGCAAAGACACTCATGGCTATGGCTTCTTCTGTGAGGTCACTGGGCCACGAGCGAGAAACTGGGAACGTGAGTAAAAACATGAAGGAGAGGGGAAACAACATACAGGGTTTTTTTTTTTTTTTTACATGTATGCTTGTCAGGAAACATGGAAGTAAAAGTTGAAATCTTGCCAGGGACAAAAACTCCAGCTGCTCTGACAGATGTTAAATCCATGGAGGGACCATGGATTTGTTATATTTTAGCTAAGCGATCACTTCTCTATAGTTTTTAGTGGAAGTGCGGCCCTGAATGCAGTGACAGGGTTTGGTGCAGAATCAGTGTCTCCAAGTTAATCAGCTACTTCAGATCTTCACTATGTGACATACAACTGTACATAAATGCATGAGTGACATTAAAATCAGCTGATTTGATGAAGAATCATTTCCAGTTCAGCTGCACTAGAAGCCTAAAAGTCACTGGCTTAATAAGTACTGATACAGCTATTCTTGAAAATAACAAACCTAGAAATTACTACAACATTCCACCTCTAAAATCTAGTGTAAAGTTTTATTTTAAGCCTCTAGTTAGAATATTTAAAGGGCATGTTTCTCTTCTTTTAGCCAAATGAAAATAAATCCTGAAAATAAATATTACCGGTAGTTGGAATTTTTTAGCAATTTTAAATGTTTACTAAAGTCTATATTTTGTGTTTATAAAAGGTCTGACAATTGCAACAGTATAATAAAAAAGCTTGAATAATAATAATAATAATAATAATAATAATAATAATAAACATAAAAAAGCAATAATGTTAATAATAATAAAAATAATAATAAGCATAATAAAAATGATTATGGCAACGACGACAATAATGTCACATAATTCACTACGTGGTGCTTTAAATGCAGTCCTGATTGCATCTTTCATTATGATTGACCTGATTAAACAGGCTTGAACTGACATGCAGGACATTATTAAAGTTGAAGCTATTACATTTCAAACGTAGATATGATCAGTGCACTGACAGACATCAAACACAAAGTCAACTTTATATCCAGCAGTGACAAAGTCAAAGCACTGAGTTAACTTTTTCACATTTGTTTAAAAAAAAAAAAAGAAAGAAGAGTTCTGCCAAAACACAGTTTGTCTCAGCGGAACTGCCATTTGCAATAGAAGACCAACCTGGCTGTCTGTCTGCAACAAATCATAAAATCAACTTTTGCTTGTAAGTATTTTTAAACCTTTAGTTTTGAAAAAGAAAAGAAGTGGTAGAAATGAAGATGTTGAGGTTCTCCTTAGGAGTGACAAGGATGGATACGATTAGGAATGAGATCACCAGAGGTACAGCACAGGTTGAACAACTGAGTTATAGACCAGACTGAGATGGTTTGGACATGTCCAGAGGAGGGACACTGGGCATATTGGTAGAAGGATGTGAAGCTGCTGGGAAAAAGACAAAGAGGAGATATATGGATGCAGAGGGAAGAGCTATTTTAAGAGGGAAAAACTGAAAAAAGTATTTTTGAAAAAGAAAAAAAAAAGACAAAATTTAAAAACTAATGCACAAAGCATGACATTCAGCAACCATTTTTATTTTGCCTCTGAAATAGAAGGCTGGATGCGCTGACACCACCAGAGAGAAAGCGAAAATGTCAAAGCTGAAGCGCTTGACATAATTGGGCCTTCTCACATGAAGCTCACGGGATGAGCCATCACAACAAGACACTCAGAAACTGTGTGTGAGTGCCCCATCAGGATGCCCAACACTGATTAGAATATTCAAACAAAAACATTTCTTAACAGGTTAAAACAAAGATCTATCAAGGTTTAAAGCAAAGGTGATTAATTCTAGGATCAGCGAAACAAGCCCATAAACGTCATCACAGACAATAAATTCATATTTACTTTGATCCCAGATCCTCCGCTGCAGCAGAAAACTGGCTGAGGCTGCAAATTACTCTGACATTTATTGAACCGAATATTCCAAGAAAACAAAGCAATTGATTAAAAACTTTATAAGTTTGCTTTTCTTGGCACTTTTTCACTAACAGAAAGCAATTAGGACTCTTCTCCTCCAGTGATCTGTACAGGTACTTAAATATGGATTGTCATCACAGGCACTGGGAGGCAAATTAAACTTTACGGATATAAATGGTTGCTTTACAAAAATGTGTAAATTGTACGACAAAAAGCCACAGGATGGCCATAGTTAACAGTCTGCCAAAACATTAATCAACTCTACTGCAAAGTATTTTACTGTGTCTGTGCTGCTTTGTTCGTTCGTCCATTTTCTTTACCTGTTTTTCCTTTTGGGGTCGCAGGGAGCCGGTACCAGCAGTCACTGTATGAGCGAGGGGGACACACTGTACAGGTTGCACAAAATACCTCATGAGCCAGAGGATAGATATTTTTTTAAAACAGAGCCCCAAAATGACTTGGCACAAATTGACAGTGTTTAAAAAAAACTGAACCTCTCAGAAAGTAGTCACTCACAGCACGCGTGCAACAAAGAATATAAACTCAAAGCGAGACCACTACCTGCCCCCTCTTTTCCTCTTTAGCTTTAATTATTTTTTTTAGTTTTTTAGCTTGTCAAAGCACAATTTTTATACTTTTGATTTTGTAAATACAGAAGTAATGTTTAATAAATGTTAGGACTCTATTCTTTGCTAACAAAATATATTTTATGTCATTAAACAACTCGTCAGGTTCGGCATCGATTGGTTTACAAACTAAGCCCTGGCAACCAGTGACAACAAGCTTCCAGAGCGTCATAAAAACAGCAGCGGAGGTGTCGGGAGTTATTTATTTATCGTCTCGGCAGCAGATGGGAGCAACACGGTTCAAGCATGGCTCCCCAAACGACAAGGCAGTCATATTTGTTCATAACTTTATTATTAGTAAGACTGAAAGTTGCCAGATCCAAGCAAACATTTGCCAGAAGGCGCCCTGTCAAAATAAGAGAGTTCCCGGATCTTGTTACGGCAGGAGCCGGCTCAAATTAAACACTGCTGGTTGCACCGCTACAACTGATTAACTTATGGAACCAACCTGATTCAATATGGCTGACACAGCTAATCACATTTTAGCAACACAAAACTGGCTAAATTACTCAGTTTTACAAATACTGAAGTAAAAAACGTGTTAGGGAGGACTCTCGGCTACTTCCACAACACACAATTCAAGGGCTAACAAATCACACAAGATATTTGTTTAAAGCTTCCGCATGCAAGGTGGAAGGAAATATGCATTCCTTCAAAAAAATAAAATAATTAAAAAAAAAAAAAAAAAAAGAAGAAGCTATTTTTATTTATTCCAGCCACTACCAGTTTTGAGTAGTGGATGAAGTAAAGAAGTACAGATTTATAAACTACACATTATACTAGGCCTGTCGCAATAAACAATAAATCAATTAATCGCATGATAAATGAAAATTATCAACCTCATTTTCATTTATTGGCTTTATCGTTTCATCGCGTCTCTCTCTTTCTACTACTAAGCTGAGAAGCTAAGCTACAAGCTAAGCTAACAGGTCAACCTCGTGAGGGAAAAAAAAAACCTCTGCATGGTCGAAGCTCCAGTATTCACAGTTGAAACCCGTGCCTTCGTGTAAAGTTTTTCTCTGCAAAAAGAAGCTTAGAACTTGTTTACTATTTTTTTATTAAAAACTTTGTGTGAAAATGCAAAAGCGCTCAAACCACACCGAACGTCCGCCATTTTGAGAACCGAAGAGAGACAGCCCATGAAACATCAAGGGGCCTCCCTCCCATTTTTCTTAAACAGACACGCTGCTCGATCTCTTACTATCCATACTTCAATTCAGTCTTATACTGCCAGCCGGTGGTTGAAAAAAGGTACTACACGCAAATTAAATTAAACATTTCCTCTTAAATTTGACAATAAGTACTAATTATTGTCAAATTTCAAACAATAATATAGTTTATCGCAATAATTTCTGAGACAATTAATCGCCCAGCAAAATGTGTTATCGCGACAGGCCTACGTTACACATCTGTGTATAAATAACACATAAAGCATAAAACAGCTCTATCTATAATAAAACAACAGTTTATAATAAAGAAAAATAAATACAGCAAATAGTTGCACAACTGGAACAGCAATAACAGCAAGTAGCCAATAAACGTTAAGTCCCTTTAAATGTATCTGTTTGTGTCAATATGCTGTTTTAGGTCAGTTTCTTTATTAAATACTAATGTTCTACTTATTTAAGAAACAAAAGAAATGTAGCAGACATTTATTTCACTGCAGTCATGTACAGCAGTCTAAAAGGTGCAGAGCAGGAGGATTTAGGTCAGGAGGAGAATAACTGAAATCTACTCAGACCTAAGGCTGTTCCACTATCCAAACACTTTTTGGCGTAAGTTTACATTGTGAAGAATACAGCAGATGGAGACTTGTCATGCCAGAGCAGGAAATCAGATAGTTTATGTCCAATTCTGTCAAATCTCATTAGGTGTAACTTTTCCTACACTGACAGAGTGTGAAGCTCCTATGAAACCAGAGTTTTTACTCAGTCGTGCCTGGTGGGTTAAAAAAATTTGATGTTTGCCAGATGTCATCTTTTCATTCTAAAATGAAATAATGCTTTTTTGTGTGTGCAGAAAGTTAACTATGTTTTTATTGTTGCTTCCTCTAATGCAACTTGAATACATGGCACTATGTGAAATAAGGTGTAACATGACAAAACTAACAGATATGTGCACAGTAAAACAAACAAAAAAAAAAAACACATTTTATCCTTAATCCAACTGAATAACATTCAGAGTAGGGAAATAAATAAACTATTCATCTCTCCCACATTTTAATTATGATCCAATATACATTTCATTTTGCTTTTCAAACTACCACCAGCTTAGAAAGCTGTTCATGTAGGTTTGGCTTAAATGTTTTTGTCTCAGTCAGTTTACGACCGACGTCTGTGATTTCATTCATTTGTTTTGTGTGAAAATCCATTTACTGAAGCGTAGACAGCCCCAGTAGTTTTCAGAAATCATCTGTGCCACACAGAGCAGAGATAAAAGCTGCAGATAAAAACCCAATAAACAAACTAAAACTCAAGTATCAAATGTTAGTACCAGTAATTCTTAAAGGTGCCAAAAAGGGAACGTTAAGGAAAGTGGACCATTGATACGTTAAGAGTTCTTTTTAGACAATCAAATAGAGGCATTCGTGTTCACCACTGCAGAAAAATGACCTGAATAGCAATACCTGAAGACCCACTGCCTGAAGTTTGCTGCCAAGTCTTTATAATCTAAGTCTCATTTCTTTCACAAACACATTAAACCTTCCTAAGGCATTCATAAGGAACCCTACTGAATGTCTCCAGGATGCGTGGCATCTTTTGGGTGGTTCTCAACTTATTTGAGTGAGCCGCAGATCTACGCAGCTCTGTTGAGTCGATTTATTTCCATTCACTTTATTTATATAGCACCAAGTCACAACCGAAGTCATGCTCACCCAGCACACTCACTTTTTGTCCCGCTCCCCTCAGGCAGGAGGTTGTGGAGCATTAAGTGTAGAACCACAAGACTGAGGAACAGCTTCTACCCTGAGGCTGTTAAGACTCATGAATCCCTAACAATAATAATCACTGTAATGCCACTTTAATTGGTGATATGTGACTTTATCTGTGCTGCTGATTATCCACGCTGCTGATTTCTTACCTTTAAACTGCTGTATTCATACCCATCTGCTCACAACAGACTCATGTTCAGGCTGCTGTTTAACATACTGTATTATTTTACAGGATTATTGTTTTGCGTATATCTTAGATCCTTGTATACTATATCTTTTTATGCTTTATATTTTTACTATTGTTGGGTGTAACTGGGACCCTGAATACATAATTTTGTTCCACCTCATGTACCACATGTGAAGCAAATGACAATAAACTTGACGAACTTGAACCTGAAAGTGAGCTGAGGGTGTTGTGATGTCAGTGGAGGTGGGCAACAAAATAATGTCTGCAGCCTAGAGTGTAGTTTTTACAAGTTTTGTAGTTTGTAGTTTTTACTGAAGATGAAAATTCACGTATTTTATTGCAATTATGAGTAGGCCTGTCGCGATAAACAATAAATCAATTAATCGCATGATAACTGAAAATTAATGACCTCATTGTCATTTATCGGCTTTATCGTTTCTTCGTATCTCTCTCTTTCTACTGAAGACACAGCTCAACTCCGTTGCTCTTCACTGACCTCCCCTCCCTCCTTTCTTTTTTCTCTTTAAAATCTGTTTTAACCGTCCACAATCATGTTTTGGATCGTTAAAAGCAGCTAAGCTACAAGCTAAGCTAACAGGCCGACCTCGGGAAAAAAAACCTCTGTCTTAAGCACCTCCCTCCCATTTTTCTTAGAGTCACGCTACTCACTCCCTCGGTATCCATCCTTCGGTTCAAACAGTCTTAAAAAAGGTACTACATGCAAAACAAATTCAGATAGGATAAGATAGAAAAACATTACTTCTTAAATTTGACAATAATTACTAATTATTGCCAAATTTCAAACAATATTATCATTTATTGCAATAATTTCTGAGACAATTAATCGCCCAGCAAAATTTGTTATCATGACAGGCCTAATTATGAGTCACCAGCTAGTTTCCCAACAGTGCGCAGTTTATCAAAAGACCAGCTTGAGAACCATATTTAACAACATTATTACACCTAAACATCTCCAAATACAACTAAATCCTTGCTGTGCTCCAATAAATGAAGGTAAATTATAAATTAAGTTAAAAAATATATTCATTAAATAATATTCATAAAAACGGTACAGTATGCATCAGCTTCCATTTCAGTCTATTCTCATGATCAGCTTGCTCTTTGAAAACAAGCTGTTAATACAGGTCAGGTTGATCTGCTGCACATTGACTGTGATTGTGTCACAAAGTGGCGTAATGTTAAAAAGACTAGATTTGTAAATCAGTGTGCATCGTTTCTGTTTACACACTGAGAATAACAATATACTCGGTCTGCTCTAATGAGAGCCTACAGCCCCACGGTGATCACTGTTTGTTGACAGAAAGTTGATAAAGGGAACCAAGCTCCAGACAGGATGCAATAAGTGGAGTGTGAGTCTGTGTGTGGTGTGTGTACTCGACATGAATGACTATTGACCAAAGAGGCTAAGCCACTAGAGTCACCTGAGGAAAGTGGTGGAGTGGGCCTCAGAGACACAAAGACAGGTGGTCTCAACAAATGATCAATGCAATTAGTGTGAGATGCACAGAATTTATCATGCAGCAGGGAACTGTGGTGTACATGAACTGTGGAGTTTAGCCAGTCTGAGACTCTCCAAGGTGTCATTCTGTGACTTTGGAAAGTAAACAGATGCTAAAATGACATGTCTAAAAGCCCTCACAGTCCTTGTTATGTATGCAGTACTTTGCATACAACACTATGATACTCCTAAACCATCTGCTTCTCTGTATTTCAGTATGGAAAGCAAAAAACAATAGAGCATTAACATTTGATTAAAAATATGCAGTTCGTGTTTATGTAGGAATGAGAATGACTTGCTTTATTTTTGATATCAACCTGGTGCTAAAATCTTTATACTGACAATAACAGTTAAGTAAAAGCTACAAGGTTATGTGTTTATTATTTTTACCCACAAGTATGTCAGTCAGTAAGAAATATGCAATATTTCTTGAGCTAATGCCGACTTTGTTTGGTGCCTTCTTGTGATGCAAAGAGTAGACAACTACATAAAATGACTCATGCCGACAGAAAAAATGGAAACTACTCCATAGGGCTATACTGGTGAAGGTACTTTCCCTCCTGTGAGTTTGGGTGAGTGCAGCACTGTATGGGCAATTAAACTTGTTTAGAATCAGACAGACAGTGAAGATGAAGGAAAACCACAGGGATTCAGATACAGGTGATGGTGACTGTAAAAACTCTTCCTGCTGATGTACTTATTTTAAAAAAGAAGACACGAGCTTGTTTTAAAAAACGAATAAGTGCTTGTGGGAGATTTTTTTGAGCACAGAGGAAATAAGGAATAAATAGTAACTGTGGCAATTTCTTGTGGTTTCCTGCAGTTGGCTTTTTAATAGGTCCTTATTCTTGATGTAGTGCAGACTATATCCATGGAATAGTTACTTGGTTTTCTTTTTCTTCTTTTAAATTCACCTATCTTTATTAACAGAGGTTTGTTGGCTGCTGCCTTCCGGGAAATGGAACACAAAAAGGAGGAAGAAATGTTTTGCTGTTGCTCCTTAACTGCTCTAAAAACTCTGACACTTGTGTTCAATGCATCCCTTACACTGCTAATACACTGCTCAGACTTCAGCTTTTACTGAGCTTAAAGACACATTGTAGGAGTATGACCATTGCATAACTTAACTTTTTCGGTTTTTATGAAAAAAACAATTAATAGTAGCTGAGTATTTATGTATATAATATGTTATGAATGCATGGAAGATGGTGCTAATAGAAATTATTCATATGAATGTGAAAAACAAAGGAATCAGGGAGTTTAAATTCACAAACTTTATACTCAATTTATATGCTGATGATACCGCATTTATATTGGCAATCATCTGTAAATCTACTGTTGGTGTTTTATATTTAGTGAAAACAAAACTGCTGTTTTATTGTAGCTCATCTACACATAGAGCCCATTAAGTGACGTCATGAAAACTGTTGTTCTGACATGATGGACATGCTGTGTATTGCCTACAGCTTTGTGCATGTAGCATAGCATTAGTAAATATGATCATGCGGATATTATTCTTGGGAAAATGCCAAGACGCAGAAGAGACCAAGTTCTGAGGTTTGAGTTGGGACTGGAAGTCACTAACATACTGTCCCTCACTCTGACCCTCGATGTTCTATGTACTCTCGAGCACTCGGAGCAGGACTTCGGAACCTTACTCTTCAAGATGGAGGTAGTCAGGAGGTGCTCTGTGGGTATCTGAGTCTGAACTAGAGTCTGTTTCAGGCAGCGGCAACCCACATTAAAAAGGTAATGTGTAGTTAGAGATCAGAGAGGCACCCCAGCCAGGCAATGGTAGAACACACCACACACATAAGCCTCAATGAGTGTTAGATAGCCACCTATACTCGGTTTGCCCTGAAACAACAATGGTGGCAACTAATTAACTTTGTTTGCTACTGTTTCTTGGAACTTGTCTACACCTGGCTGGTACTCATAGGCATGCAAACTCTTATCACTTGCCAGCCTTTACTGCGTCTTCGCTCAGGTGGTATAAACTTTAAGATCTTACAACTGCTGAATCATGCACAGTTGTCAGTGTCACAACTGACTAGAGTTGCATTCGGGCCTAATAAATCCGGCCCGGACCGGACCAAGCCCGTACTTTTTTTTTCCAAGCCCTACCCGGACCCAACAGATTACTGTGATTAGAGGGCAGAAACACCCCACCCCCCGCAACTTTTTTAAGCCTCTTAAAACCGGCCGGTCGGACCGACCTGCCTCCTCCTCAACAAGTAGATTAACACAATTTTATATTGTGCATTTAGTTTTCTAGCGGAAGCCTGAGCCCACGTGCACAATTATTACGAAATGCACCAGCAATCTCTTCCACAGTCTAACTGCTGCACTGTTCTTTATTTCTTCATCTTCTCAACATATAAGCTTACTGCCTCCTCCTCTACAAGTAGATTAACACAATTTTACATTGTGCATTCTTTTGTTTTATTTGTGCTGTATGATTCGTAAAACCACATCAAAGCCCAAGACCGCCCCGACCCGCACATAACACATAAATTACTTTAAAACAGCCCGGACCGGCCCTAATCCGGGTCGGTCTGGGCCGGGTTTCAGGTTTGGGTTTGAAATGACAGCTTGACGCCTGACTCCAAAAAAGATGGACTTTGTTAATGCAAGATCGCTAGCAAAGAAAACTATTATTTAAATTGACTTCTTCACTGCTCCTGCTTTGGATTGTATGTACGATTGTGATGGCAAGTCAAGCTCTTTTGTTCAACTTTTACACATTGACTGCACTTATTTTACTACAAAAAGATGACTACTGGGTGTGTTAGAAGACATAGCTGTTTTTAAAGGGGAAAAAGAAGTAGAGGCTATTGATGCAGATATTAGTGAGAAATGACTTGCTTTCAACTGGAAACACTCAAGATGATGTTCTTGTTTTGCTTTATAACGTAGCTGTTTTTGTTTCGTTTTATTTCATTTCTTCCATTTATTGAATGAATGAATGATAAACTTACAACAAAGGATGTCTTGCTTTGTCTCAGGCAAACAAGGATCACTTGATTTCTTGTTGTAAGCTGAACCAGCCCTACAAAAGCTAACGATATATACGTTTGTGTGTGAAATTTTTTTTTTAATGGTGTAATATCACCAAAATACATCTAATTGTGATTTTTACACAATGCTTAAGGGGTTTTGCAGTTTTGTTTGTGGGTTGTAACTTTTTCATTCCTCTGAGTGTATTAAAATACTGCAACTACACTGGAAATACTTTATTATCATCATGTCAGACAGAAGGTAACTCTCCAGCAATGAAAAGGCTGTTAAAACATACATACATACATACTGATTCCAAATGGCAATACGGTCTTTCTAACATCTTTTAAAGAGGCAGGCAATTATATTTACAGAATAAATGTCTCTGCTAAGTACTTCACACGTCAGAGGGTGCGATCATTTTAAAGATTATTAATCAGCTTTCCCCATAAAGCGTCCAATTGAAAGATACTGAGGGATTTACAAGATTGAACATGATGATTTGCCGCATGAGGTGATGTCAGGTATTTTATGCGGCACATCCGTTGCTCAGAAAGTACAAAACCGTTCATGCCGTTTTTGCTTAGAATAAATAAATATGAAAATGGAAATGTAGTACATTCCTCTTCTCTTCTAGGAAAACATTTATAGTAATCTTTAAACTGTTTGTTCCGCAGACACCTGCATGTACGTCCATGAAAACTCCCTCAAACTCAAAATAAGCACAACAGAACAAATCTACAATCCCCAACAAACAGTGCGCTATATTCACCCCATGAGAATGCTTCCTTTCAGCCACTTTAACCAGCTAATGTATTCAGAGAGCAGCTACAGGAGTAGAACCACTTTAAAAGCCTCAACACACGCTAGCTAACACATCTACAATACATAAGCATGCCTGTGAGCTAGCACACACCCTCCCACACCTCCATCCTCTCGCTGTTGAAGTTGATTATGGCACGCTGTGATTCAGCAGGAGAGGGTCGCGCTTGAACAACTTTGTTTTTAGTTGTGACTTTAGAAAAGTACAACAGAACGGTGACGAAGAAGTAAAAGTTACTGAAAATAAAAGTATTTAGCGCTTACCACTATTAGAGTGGTTTGTATTTGTTTCAACTTTAAATACTTAAATTTTTTGGGGTGAAGATGTGAATTCCACAAATTTGTGCCCAAGGTTTAGGGTTTTACATCATGCCATAAAAGATAGAAATTACATTTTGTCAGCCTAATCATCGCCCTTCTGCTAGCAGCAACGTTGCAGAGAACAGTGATGTAATTCGAAGTTATGTGGTGACATTGCACAGCATGAGGCAGGACACTGCAGCACATGTTTGGTGGCTGATCTGATGCTCTCCGCTCCACTGCAGATTGTACTGAAGTCATCAGCAGGCCACTTCTGAACCTCCTGCTGGAACAACCTGCTCCGCTGTCCAGTGCCATTAACTGTTCAGCTAGAGTGATGTCAGTAACCTGTGGTGTCCTGGGAGTTTATAACTGAATTGTGACCAGGGTGAATATATTTACTTGCTCTCGTGGTGAGGAAAATGTAATGATTTCACAGTAGCACATGTAAAAAAATATTACTGATAAATGTAGAGGTAAGTATGAAAATGAAAGATGACATTGAACTCTTTGCATGTACATTGGATTAACAATAACTGTGCAGGTGAGTAAACAATGATTAGATAATAAATTACACAAGTTTCAAGTTTAATGTAGAAAATGAGTCTTGGCAAATATTAGTCTGAAATTAAGCTAAATACAACTTCAGGAAGAAAAAAAAGAGACACGAACACAGAAGTAGTAATAAAATACTGAATAACCAAACACTCAAATATCTTGAAGAAGCACATCACTTATCACTAATAACTTGAGATTGTTTCATCTGTATTACCTAATCTTTCCCTCAAATCAGACACTGAGGATTGTTTAAACAAATACCATCATATTATTATTATTTCAGTTGAACAGTACTCTGACCAGGGCTATTGCAATGCCTAATTTTGTTTTATTTTTCAACATTATGTTGTAAAAATTGGATTATTTGCTTGCTACACAATCCAGTTGTTGTCATTTTAATATGCACATCATATAAAATGTTGTGTTTTTCTTCTGAAGCCAAGTTTAAGACTCAATAAGATCCCTCATATTAGTAGGCTACAAGTACAATGGAAAATACATTGATATTATTGTAAAGTGTTTGCAGAAATGAAGTGGGTTTATCTCGGTGACGAGGTGCTCATCTTTTAATTCCCAGCCCTGCAGGATGCTAAAGAATTCATGGGGCAAAGCATTGCTCTTCTACTCTCTGATCTGGTTATTGGTGTTTAATAGAAAACAAACTGTCATTGCAGATGTGGAGTGCAAATATATACTAGAAAGTAGTTAATGAGTGTGTGTGAATAAAAAACACTGCAAAGTGCTTAGCAAGACCTGACTGAAGTTAAAAAAGGCATTACCAGTAAATAAATGGGACTCATTTAAGTTTGTGAGCCATCAGCAGCAAACACAACCTGCTGGTGAGATTGTTGCTTATTTCAAGGACTAATGACAAGTGTGGGTAAGTAATTATTGAAAGCAAGATATATCATTATCAGGGGTGCAGATAACTTTTTAGTGGGCTTCTCAGGTGAGTACCAGGAGATGGTGTTTGGTTCTCACTCCATATGCAGCTTTGTCTTAATAAGTGCCACTTTCCTCGCTGTCCTCCTCAGCATCACTCCCACTCTCCTCTGCTTCAGTTTCCTGCATGGTAAATGATGCAGATGCTGCAGATGTACATACCTCCTTGTCCTTGGTATTTTGTTTTTTCTTTCATTATTGTGTAAAACCCCCTATTTTGTGAAATATAGTTATGACATCCACCACAAGTCTGAAGTCTTCACGAGTCTATCTTGTTGCATTGTTTTATGTTGCTAATAAAGTTCTATAAAAAAAAACTGATGGGCTGCAATGCATATATCTGCAGGTAAGGGACGTTTACCTTTGGGACAAATTGAGATTGTTGATTGGTCAGTTGCTGACACGCCTACTGGATTGATGGACAGGTTGCGCCGCGGATCCGATTCGTGCAACAACAACAAAAAATGCTGCCACCACCCGCTGGCCCTAGGTGGAGGCAGGCCGGCCCAGGTGCAGCGATAGCAGTGTTATGAGTTTCAATGTTGTTAATTAAAAGGTCTTAAAAAAAAGGGGGGGGGAGCGCCGGCCCTGCAGCCCACACATCAAACCAGCCCACTGAGAAATATCCTGATCCTCCCGATTAGCATAACTTGACGGTCAAGTACACAAAAGCGTGTGGTAACACAGGTGATACTATGCATTCCTGATTTTTGTTGTGCATGCATACCTGCGTCCCAGTTATGTGCACCCCTGATCATTATACAACGGCCATGTAGATAAATGTCCCTGATGATAACACAAAAACAAAGTCTGACTAAAGCTAATTTGTATTTTATTAATATTTATTCAACCCACTTTAGTGATAGCTTGGAGTTTATGGTTTTATAAGCAAAACTTGTAGACTGAAAGAACTTGAAGCTTATTATCTTTTGGACTATAACTTTAACTCCTGTCTGCAATAGAATGTTAAAAACTGTACAGTATAATAAACATGCAAGCCCCTCATATATCTATTTTAATAACTCCTTTTCATTATTTCTGTACATGACAGAGTTTACATTTTCTTATTTATAGTTTTTTAGGGTTAATAGTACGTTGGCAGAGTGGAAGACAGAGAATTTTATTAAACTGAAAAATGCTTAAACCTCAAACAGTATTTTCTCTTTTAAATAAAGCATTCAGAATACACCAACACACCATTAAAGAGACAGTAGTGAAGGATGTAAGATTCAAAGATCTGCTTTTATGTGCTGATTTGTGGACCCTACTGTCTACTGTAATTATGCTAAATTTAGTATCTATATATGACTAAGTACCTTTTTTTTTTTTTACCTTTTTTGTGACTACAGCTTTTAAGTACACTGTTCAAGCTGCTGTGCTCCCAAAAAGGTTGCCTCAGCCTACTATACCAGACTAAAGTACTCTCTGTTATGACATTACTCCACCTATAAAGCAAGATGATCCCACAGCGCATTACTGGAAACTGCAGTGCGTGATGTGGTTTAAACAGATTTCCATGCAGGATATAGACAGTGGCCAGGATATTAATATGATTAAATGAACTACGTGGAATTTAAGGACTAATTGCAGAAGATATGTGAATTATAAGCATGTCAAAGTCTATAGTCACTGTTTGTGGCTGCTATAACTTTGATGATCCTCCTGAATGTACCTCACCTTGTCTCTCAGATGATGTTCTGCTGCATCGATGTTTAGCGGATCATCAAAGTTCAACAGGTCCTGCAAAGGAGGTGGAAGAAGGAAACATGTAATTAGAAAAAGAGCACAAAACAACCATGGAGAAATACATAAATACTTTGCTATTCATCCCCAGATTCTTTCAATATTCTGTCATTTTATAGGAAAACTTTCAGAGTTCTATTCCTCAATCTGGTGTCAAACGTCGTTAATTAAGGAAAGCTGCTGTGGGAAATACAGCCCACTTCAACACCATTTACTGCGTGCAATGTCACCCCGGTTTCTATCACTGCGACAAACAAAACGCTTTAATTACACAGTTGCCTTAGAGATGCCACACAACAATAAGAGAGGCAAGCACGTTGTTAGAGAGATATGAAGGGAGGACGGCCTGAGTAGTTATTTAGTGATTAAGTGGGAAGATTTAGGTCATGACTGTGTGTGTCGCTATTATCGCTGTAAACACAGTGCTGTCCTCAAGTTAAGAGCAAACATCATCAGAATAGTGTCAGTGAAAGATATATAAGCCTAAATTTAGTAGAAAACGTAGCATTCAATTGGTTTTTTATTAAACTGTTTACTTGACGCTTGCTTCATTAGTTTAAGTGCGATTTTGTATGTTTACACAAATTCACAAAAGTGTGTTTTTTGTATTCTTGCTTCATGAATATATATTTCTAAATATATTTAATATCATATTTTTCATTGGTTTTATCTCATTATCTTATAATTTACTTAATGTTTAATGAGAAATATAGCATGGTTATATATTTATTAGGGATGCACAATATTATCAGCATGGTATCAGTATCGGCCGATAATAGCGATAAAATTAAATATCGGATATCTGCCATTTCATCAAAATAACTCAGCGATATAAAAGGCACTGTTTATAATATATATATATATATATAAGGTGCTGTTTTTGTATGACTGTTCAAGTGTTGTCATTGTGTTACAGAGAGTAAATGTCATGAATAAAATTGACATTAAACATAATCCAAGTTGAAGTGTTACATAATTTTCAGCCCCCCTTTTGGCATCTGCATTTAGTAGCAGGCCAAATTGACAAAGACCATGCAGAATAATGTATTTTAATTACAGAGCATAGAAAGCTATGTCCTTCTGTAAGTAGGTCTAGGAAAAAAAATATTGGTATTGGAATTGGTTATCGGCCAAATATGTTTTAACATATTGGCCAAAAATTCAATATTGTGCATCCCTAATGTTTATATAAGAAGACGTGCACTGAGAGACATCCAAAGCCACCTCCACATGTTGTGCAATCTGATTATTTTGGTTAAGTCTCCCAATTACATCAAGCTGTTCATCATAACAAGAACCATGATCTCCCCAAGCAAATTACTGTCTCATTACAGCTTTAACAAGGAATTAACACAGACCTTGTGTAAACATATCTTCAGATAAGATTGTCTGCAACCTACATAAAATGAGCAGCTTTAAGATTTTTTTGTGATTTATTGAATGTGCTTGTCCAGATACCTTTCTTGGGAATGACTGGAGTGTTATACCACTGGGGAAATCATGCGTAGATAGATGCGTGCGTTCGTTGGTCTTTCAAAGGCCTGTTTAGTGTTTATCATTTGGTGGCAAGTTTAAATCTAAAGTTAAGATGGATTTAAGTATTTGTAGGAAAACATCACATCAGTCATATTCTCCAAAGAAACCCATAATGTTTAATGTAAAATTAAGCTGAACTTACAGTAAACAAGGAGTTCAATCCCCAGACCACGTCCTAGAAAAAACAAAACGTTGTAAGATTAAATTTTCATTACAATAACATGACATTGGCAAATCAGAGGTTTAATGAAACACACTTCCAATTCTGTTTAATATCATGTTAATAAGGGAACATTCTGCATTTAAAATATTAGATACAAATACTAAGCAGAAGAAAACAATCTAGTACTAGACCATTTCTGCAGATGATACATTTTGTTTTGAATGGAGAAGGGTGAAGTGTGTGTTACCTCCTGAACACAAGAGTTTTGATAATTGCCTACACTTCCCACTCAGCAACCATGAACAAAAAGCAATAAAGCACAATGAAAAAGTGAATCAAAACATTACTGCAAGCCCCCACCCCCCAGGAGCCTCGCCACGAAGCCAGTACATCATTTAAAATGTTCCTTCAGTTCCAGCTAAGGAAATCTCTTCACAGGTCCTACCATCAACTAACACCAATATTTAAACCCATGTAAATAAAATGACTTAAACCAGAACAAACATTCTTAGAATCTAAAAAATCCAGAAAATTATAATTAATTTTAATGTTTAAAAAAAAAGAAGCTGCATCTTTTACGCCTCTTTGTCTGAAAAGCTCCTAATCCAATTCAGTTTATTTCTCTTTTTTTTCTTCTTTACAGTAGAATAGTTATTATTTTTATAGTAGGAAAACTATATAGTTTTCTATAATTGTAAAGTTTAACTATATAGTCTTTATATATATAT
>NC_056510.1:11032895-11118972 GCF_014905685.2 Nematolebias whitei | reverse complement strand
AGATAGATAGATAGATAGATAGATAGATAGATAGATAGATAGATAGATAGATAGATAGATAGACAGATAGATAAACTGAATGAATTCAGAATAATTTGCAGAAGGAGAATATGTGTGCTTAAAAAAGAAGATTAAAATGAAGTTTCTGAACAAAAGTGATTACTGTGAAGGTATTTCATGTGTGGGTTGGAGTGGGGAAGAGTGGTGACCAGAGAACAGGGCCAGCATCACCCACTCAACACAGCCCTTTCTGATTTGAAGCTTTTGCACTTTGTTTTTCTCACATACTGTTGCGCACTCGATTTCACACTTATATGACATCATCCATGCCTATCTTTAAGCAAACAAGGAGCACTTTTCCAGACAAACATTAGTCAGACAGGAGAGACTGAACAGTCAAACCAACACAGCAAATCCTTACATTTCCATCACCGTTCATATATAGTTTCTACTACACTAGTCCAGATTGTCTCACTTAACAATTTTAGGATGACAGCTAAGCTTTATTTGATTGTTAATATAAAGAGCCTCATAGCAGCCAAAATTAAGGGGCTGAGTGTTCATTCAGCACATTTGTAGTAACAAGTAAACATCCCATGTATACATTTTTTGACTTTATGTACTAAGACATATTGGATTAAAATGACTAGTTCCTAAAATTAGATAAATACAATGTAAACACAACATATTCTCTGTTATTTTTTTCTTTCGGCTGCTCCATTCTTCAGGGGTCGCCACAGCGAATTAAATCGCACAAAGACTTGGCAATTATTTTTACACCAGATGCCCTCCCTGATGCAATCACAGACCACCGAGCTACCACAGCCCTCTGTGTGGTGCAGAGCTGTCAAGTGGGGCACTCGGGGGAGCAGACGGTGGGGGTTAAGGGCCTTGCTCAAGGGCCCAGAGTGGAGCAATGAGGGTGGAGGCAGGTGTGGGTGCTTCATCTTTCCCACCCACATTTTGATGTTGTTAATACCGGGAGTTGAACCGGCGACCTTCCAATCACAAGCCCACCTTCTCTAATCTCTGCGCCACCACTCTCCTCCATTATTTATTTGACAAAAAGCAAAAAAAAAAAGATTAATTATTGTGCAAAAACTAAATACTGGTACACCAAATGTTTTTTTTCAGCTTGTAGAACTCAGGCTGTAATAATTTGGATGTTATGATCTTTTATAAGTTTTCCTGTATTGTTCTGGATATGTTTGGCTTTTTTTTTTACAGTGTAACTTTAACTGAAAGATATTTCCAGATATATTTTTATGAAAAGTTTTCTCGAGTTCCAACTTTTAATCAAGCTGAGGTTTGGACTTTGACTGGGTCATTGCAAAACTGATTTGTTTATTTATTTTCAGCCATTTTGTTGTAGATTTGCCGCTGTGTTTGGGCTGTTCAGTCAGATGGCATTACATTTCACTCTCAAATACTTTACAGATGAATTTATGGTCAGCTCAGTGACAAAATGTTAACAGAGCCCATGGCTGCATAACAAGCCCAAATCATCAACCCTCCAACACCGTGCTAGTTGGTACGGGGTGCTTGTGATGATATGGGGTGTTTGATGTTCTCCAACCATGGTGGTGCATTATTGCTAAATCTGTATTTTAAAGTTGATTATACATAGGAATGTTTAAAAGAAATCTTGTGGCTTGGTCAGATAAAATTTTACAAACTAAAGCGATGCTGCATTTTTCTTAAGAGACAAGAGGCTTCCTTTTGGTAACCCTTCCCAACAAGCACTTCTTCCAACTGTCCTGTTACTAATTTTAACATTTGACCAGCTAGCTGAGGCCTGTAGAGCAGGGCTATTCAGGGGGCCACAGTTACTGAAAGCCATAAACTCAGGGGCCAGACATACTGCAGTTATTGTCATTAAGTAAGTTTGTTTTATGGTTTAAAATCTAGTTTTATTTAAAATGAATCCATTGGTGGGCCAAACTGAGTTCATCCATGTACTTGATTTGGCCCCCGGGCTGCCAGTTGAACAGCCCTGCTTTAGAGTCAGAGATGGAGCTCCTGGCTTTATGATAATGTCTATGAGCAGTCTACCCCAGACTTTATAAGGAAATGACCACCCAAGTGAATATCAGTAGTTATCTTGAATGTTTTCAAGAAAATGCAGAAAATGTCACACCTGATGGCTGCTTATTATTATTTAACTCCATTTATCTGAAAGTAGTAAATGTGTACCATATTTTTTTGGACTATAAGGCGCACCGGATTATCAGGTGCAATATCAATGAATGGGTCTGTTTTCATACATAGGGCGTACCGGATTATAAGGCGCATTAAGCAAAACTAAAACATTTTGACAGATTTTTGAGAATCGTGTACCACATAAAATCAGTTCGAGGTCAGTAAACACAACCAAAATTAATACATAAGGCGCACTAGAGTTGCATTCGGGCCCAAAAAAATCCGATCCAACCAGGCCCCAGCCCGTAGGCATCATTTCTGAACCCCACCTGACCCGACGAAATAAAAGTAATTACAGGTCCGAACCCGAAAACAAAACCCAACATTTTTAATTAAGCTTTGACTGTTTATACAGTTATTAACGGTCAGTGGACGCGCAGCTGAATTAAAGGGGCAGAAGATCAGAGCTGAGGGGGTGTTTGTTCTTTTATGGCTGTCAAAGCGCATTAAAACCTTGTTTCTGCCTGCATTCTGCATTACTCAGACATGGACCCTGTTCTGATGTGGCTGCTTTGGAATCTCACCTGTTTGGGTCATCGGCCGTGCGCGTCTGCTGAGTGTAGTAGCGGCTGAATGAAGGTCCATTAGGGTGATGGATCGCTGCCTGGCAGTATAGTCCCATCTGAAGCTTAACTGAACTTTATTTTACCTCTTTCAAGGCCAGTCAGCTCACGGTGAAATGGCCGCATGCAGCTGGTGAATGTATGGCAAGCCATGTTGCCATATAATTGGATTTCCCGGCAAGCCATGTTGCCATATAATTGGATTTTATGGCAAGCCATGTTACCATTTTATGGCAAGCCATGTTGCCATATAATTGGACCGTGGCTGATCCGCTGATGCGATCAAAAGCCTGACACTGATCCGGCCTGCCTATCCAGTACATTATTATGGCCTGGCCCGCCCCAAATTCTGTCCAGGTCGGGCTTCGGGCCCGGGTTAGAAAGGACAGCTCGAAGGCGCACCAGATTATAAAGCTTACTGTTGATTTTTGAGAAAATTAAAGGATTTTAAGTGCACCTTATAGTCCGAAAAATATGGTAGTAAGTTTTGTAATTCCTTTTCAGCCCAGAGAATCTTCACTCCATGATTGCCCTGCCCAAACTTCGAAGCAACAACAAAAAAAGCAGAAACTCATTTTAGAATTTTGTGGCATTTTCACTTAAAAAAATAACTTCAAGGATTGCCACAGACAATTTGTATTCAAGGACATAAAACTGGCAGAGGTACGGAGAAAAAAATGTTGATGTAGTCTTGGGTCTCTGCAGAGAATAACAGCCAGTTTTACCATAGAGGGCTGAGCTACTTCTTGTTAAAATATTTTTTTAAGGATGAGGTGTCTATCAGATGCAATTTTAGTCAAATCTTCAGTGACGATAGAAGAGAGCGCCCTTGCTTTAAACCTCAGTAACCACTCGAACAGCTTGCACAGGGGAGCTCTGAGTGAAGGGTAACACTTAAAAAGTCAAGGCACACCTTTGTATGCAACTAAAAAGCTTTTCATTGTGAAGTTTACTTTACACAACTCTGAAAACCTTTTTTTATTATATCCAGAGAGGATATTATAATTTCATTGTCCCTATTTAGTATTTCTTAAACATTTACTTTGTAAATTTAACGGAGTAAAAAAGTGGTTTGTAACAAGATGTTGGAGAAGGGAGAAAAATCATCATGAAATATTTTGTATTCTTAAATATTTACAATAGCGTAATAAAAAAAAAAAAGCCTTCAACTATTAAAAGCTTGGTGACTTTGTGGCCTTTGCTGCAAGAAATTGTGTTCTTAAAATCACATGACACTTATGTTCCTGTTCATGCAGATAAGAACTTTATTATGAAATACAGAGTCCTGATTAAAAAGCAGCCTTTATTATTGCAACATTTATGAAAGTGACTGGGTTTCAAGAGCAAATGTTCAAAAACGTTCATGAGCTTTCATCCAACTGGCCTAAAAACTAAATATTTATTTTCAGTATCAAAAACTTGACTCGCAAAATCTATTTAATGCTTTAGTTTGTGTTTTTACAATTCCTCACTTTGCCATGAGGCAGACAGAAACGTTCAACCTCTGCACAAACATTCATTAATTGCTCAGACGCAAATGTCCTGCTCAATAAATACCATATTTTCTATTTGTCTGACAAAATGTACCACAAAAGCAACCATTTAAAGCCATTCCAGAAAGGTTGAAATTGTTTGTCTTCTCTAATCATTTTGGTTACATGCTAGCTTGAACCAATCATCATCTGTCTTCTTGATTTTCCATTTTAAAAAAGTGTTATGAACAAAAAAAAATATATATATATATATTTGATCTTAATACAACAACAAAAAATCCTGACCTGGACATTATTGAATTGACTGGAGTTAGGATCACAATGTGCGGTCATCTCCTGATATTACTACAAGACACTGTACTGAAATGTTTGCTTTGAGAAAATAGTTTAAAATGAATCATTTGTAACCAAATATATGTTTATCTCCAGGACATTAACACTGAGTTGCAGTGCAAATATTTAAACAACAAAAATAATCAAAAAACAAAGGTTGCATTTGCACAAAAATGACAAAATATTCATGTTTATTTAAATCAAGGTTCATGCTCATCTTTCCGCATGTTCTCCTTGTTAATACAAAAAAAACCATGCATCTAAATAATTTCTTAGTAATTCGCTAGGCTTAACATGTCTGGATCCCTAAGAATCTACAAAATATATTTTTTGGCTTTGCTCTATTTTTGTTCGTTTTCTTTAGCCACCAAAATAAAATTGTCCAAAACCTAAATTTCTTATATGAACTGATCTGCAACTGGAGCATACAAATATTAACAAACCATCTAACCTCTGCTGTGCAGACATTAATGATGCTAGACTTAGTAAAAATGGATAGGTAACATAGTTTATTTTGCTTTTTTTGAATTTTGGAAAACATCTAAAACAATCATTTAATAAAATTACATGAACTTAAATATAAAGACATATTTACCAAACAAATGCATTTGTATTACCTTTAATGTTCTGGTTGGGGCCCAGCCTGTGCCGTCAATAGAATGCTCTCGCAATAAGCTGCACATGAGGGAAAAAATAAGCACAATTGTTTACAACAGTGCACATTTCCTAAAACGCCTTGAAGCTACTCTTTATGTTTGTTTTCCACTCTTGGAGTAAGTGTTGTTAACGAGGTACACAAGCACCAACATGACTACAATTTTCACAAAGTGCCTAAACCGAGGGCCATACAGACCTTTTTTTTTAAGTAAAAATATATATATTTATCACTTTTCATCTAAAAGGTTTCTAGAGAAGAATGAACGGTAAGTCCAAGAACCATAAACAAAATCCTGTTGATTTCAGTTCAAGCGAATCTATACAAACACCTGAGTGGAGCTGACCTGGGTGGGGTTATCCACTGTTTTCTTACCAGGAGGAATAAAAAAGTAAAAACACAAGGAGGTTCCACAAACGATGATTCATCATGGAGAAAATATAGACACAATTACCTTAAACAGATCTCTCCATTTTCCGTGATATTCGGATGCCATATTCTGGTCAGACATCTGACTTTAGGAGGCTGGAGATAGACACAAATAAAGGAAAACAATTTAAAAGATTATATTAGTACATTCTTAGCAAGGCTCACAATATCTTTTTAATCCATAGCTGTCAGTCAAAACATTAAAAAAACTGCCAAGTAGAATAATAAACTCATTTTAAATCACAATAATCTTTTGGGTAAACAAAGATATAAGGAATAAAATCTTAGGAAGGACTTTATCTATATAAAAATAGAGGTTTCAAACTCCACCGCTAATAATTTCATGACAGCATCAGTGGGAAGAAATTCTGATCCATAAAAATCCAACCCCTCAACTCACAGGCCTCAAAGGATCTACTGCCATGTCATCTACAGTAGTCTCTCGCTACTTCACAGTTCGACTTTCGCGGACTCGCTCTTTCACGGTTTTTCAAAGTAAGAGTGGTCATGACACACAATTACCAAAGCAGAAAATTTAAAGAGAAGTGAACAATGAGTAAAGTTCAGGTGGACTACTTACCACCATGTTATAGGCTTCAGGGACATCTATTTCAAACTGAAATTTTCCACTTTGGTAGTAACCCTCATCTGAAGAAAGACAAAGAAAGAGTTATAAGCATTTGCCAAATAACAAAACATTTCCAATTAAACAAGTTTCAGAGTTTTACTTTCTTTTTTTTTTAATCACAACATAGTTTGATGTTTTTCCCAACAAGGTCAGAATCTCCCCTCAAGAATGTTAACAGATCTCACTGGAGGGAACTTCTGATTATTCCATCCCAATCAGAACTCCTACAGTGCCTCCGGGAGCATCCTTGGACACTCTCACCGCCCTTGTCGTCCCCCCCCCCCCCCCCCCCCCCCCCCCCTCCCCCCCCCCCCCCCCCCCCCGGAATGTCTACATCACCATGTGCTTCTATGTGCGGAGTGGTTTTTTTTTTCCCAATATCAGGGTCTTTCTTCTCAGCCAAGAAGAGTTTGATAGGATTTTTTTTTGCCTCCAAATCCTACATCTTTACTTCTGCTTTTGAATTGGTTCAATGAAAAATGCACAGGTTTTCATTCATTCAACCTTTATTTAGACAGATAAATCACACTGAGCCTCGAATACTTATTTACAAATGTGACCTGTTTAGACGGACAAAAAGTAGTGAAAGGGAACACAATAACTGAACCTTCTCAAAGAAGTCTTTTGTTCATTTTATGTTAGAGCTCTATAGGAAAAGGCCTGCAGATAATAGTATAAAGTGCATCCTTCCTCAGTAACATCTCATTAGATATCATATTGTATCCAGGCAAACACAACTCTATCCAGATATTGGCTTTCTAACTTGCAAAGCCTGATTACAGCTCAAGGAAACCCTTTGGTTCACCTTGTGGTTTTTAAAGGGCACACTCAAATGGCTACAGCTGAGTCAGGGTCCACAGGGCCTAAAGTTTGAGGCTGAGAGAGATAAAAATGCCTGCTGAGATCATTTGAGCTTTCACAGGTAGGCTGTCTGACAACTTCTGACTGAGCTCGAGAGCCTAACAGGAGGAGAGAGCACTTAAGTGGCTGTGTAATGATCCTACTGTGGGTTTGCACATGAACATTAATGAGCTCTGCAGTCTGAGGAGTCAGCATCCGTCAGACTTGAAACTTCTGTCTTGAAACATCTTTCTCAACTGTCAAGATGGAAACTCAAAAAGTGAGCCATTATAAAGTTCTAGAAGAAAAAAAACATACTTAAAGAGTACTTAAAGGGTACTTAAAGAGTAATTAGCAAACTCGTGTCTTTGTTGATTACACTTGACACAATTCACGTTTATTACAGAATGATGGCAAACCTGCATCATGGTTTTTGGAGTAAGTGTTTTTGACACATTTAAATGCAACTGAAATATGTTGAGCTAACATGGAGTCTTTACCACAACATCTGTTTTTTGTCTCTCTCTTCTGATGGTTTTACTGTAAAATAGCTTCATTGTCTGCACATATTGAAAAATTGTCACTGTTCACCCACTAAAGGTAAATCCTTATACTGAACTGGGCAGCATGGTGGCACAGTTGGTAGAGTTGCTGCCTCTCAGCGAGCAGGTTGCCCCAGTTCAAATCCCGATCGGGGGGCCTTTCTGGGTGGAGTTTGTATTTTCTCTCCATGCATGTGTGGGTTTCTTCTGGGTATGCTGGTTTCCTCCCACATACCAAAAACATGCATGTTAGGCTGATTAGTAACTCTAAATTGTCCCTAGCTGTGAAAGAGAGTGAATGTTGTATGTCTTTTTTTGTCACTATGTGTCTCTGTGATGGACTTGAGACCAGTCCAGGGCGTCCCCCGCCTCTTGCAATGATGGCTGGACATGAGCACCAGTGACCCCCGTGACCCGAAAAGGAAAAAGCGGGTAAAGATAATGGATGGATTATACTGAACTGAAATGCTTCTGCTAAATACATGTAGATACAAAAAAAAAAAAAAAAAGCAGAATGGGAAGGACTAAAGAAGAGATATCAAAACCAAAGAACTGATGGACGGCCACAGAAAGGGCAAGAGACAGGAGAAAGTCTAACAAGAAAAATAAGAAAACAGGAAGCATCAACAGTAAAATAGCAACAGCTAAAAGTGATGAATAAGTTATGAATGGTTTCAGCGCAGCGCATGTTGTTAAAAAAAAAATATAGGTTTGCACATACACATATTTAAATTTAATCTCCAAATATTCAGGTATGAACTAGACTCAAGGTATTTCTCAAAATTTGTTTGCATATTCACAGTGGCTTACTGAATTATTTGATGCTGAACACTAATGTTTCCCTGAAGGGCTGATGTGTTTGTTGGTATAAAAGTTAGCATTTACAAAGAAAACCACTGTTTGAAAAACATTGCACAATGTATTCCTGCAATTATGATTTTCCCCTTGACAAATATATAAACGAAAAGTTAGAATATATTGTAGTAAAAATTTATACTGTCTGAAAAGGTCAAGATAAAAATCCTTGAAGTAACTCCCTTTTATTGTGCCTTACTCTGGATTTAGTTTGTATTCAGTTAGATAAGAGACCAGGAGACTTTTGAATTTTTTGAATAATTAGTGCTTTTCACAACAAAAAAGTACAAGTTAAACAAACATAGCCTTTCTTGAAGGAGTACATGTTGCCTACTGATTTGCCAAACATGCCAACATTTTAATCAAGGACCATGCACAAGTTGGTAGTACTCAGAGTACATGTTGAGGATGACTCTTAGCTACATCACCAAACTTTAGAAAAAAAAGAAATTCAGCAAAATAGTCATTTTTGGGGTTTTTTAAGGTCAGTTGGCTGTAGCGTTTATCTTGAATTGAGTTGAGTCCAGTAGTTACTCAGATGTTGATTACTTTATTAGATTTTCATTAAAACCTATCCAATTGTTAGAGATATTTTGCAAAGTGACAGGCAAACCATGATCACCTGCATTATCTGGTCAAGGGTTGATTAAATTGTACTTGTAAATGCTCTCAAAGAGCTTTTACTCACCTACTAATATCAAATATGTTTGTAATAACTCCAGTATTATGAATAACTTAGGCCTTAATATTAAGACCATACATCTAATAGTGATTTTGTATTAGAGGACAGAGGACATCATCTCCTCTGTGGTCCACACTGCTATCATCCACCTAGAGCAGAAGGACTCCTATGTCCGTATGCTCTTTGTGGACTTCGCATCCGCCTTCAACACCATGACTCTCCCAGACACTGATGGACAAACTACTCACACTAGAACTAAGCCCCTCCCTATGCAACTGGGTCCTGGACTTCTTAACCAACAGAGGAGTGAGGATCCACAACTTCTCCTCCTCCACATAACCCTCAGCACAGGCTCCCCTCAGGGCTGTGTGTTGAGCTCCCTTCTGTTTACTCTGCTCATGTACGACTGTGCACCTACCCATCCAGGCTGTCATATTGTGAAGTTTGCAGATGATACAATGGTGGTGGGATGCATCACAAACAATGATGAGTCCAGCTACATGCAGGAGGTGTAACACCCAAAGAGTTTGTGCAGGAAGAACAACCTTCACATCAATATGAAGAAGGCAAAGGAGATGGTCGTGGACTTCAGATGGAACAAACACCCACCCACCCCCACCCCCACCCCACACCCCCCAAACATAGGAGGCTCTGCGGTGGAAGTGGTCTCCAGCTACAAATACTTGGGTGTGCACCTGAATGACAACCTCAGCTGGGGTAACAACACTTCCAGCCCAATCAAGAAAGCACATCAGAGACTCTACTTCCTCAGGCGGCTGAGGCGAGCTGGACTGGGAAGCTCAGTCCTCACCTCCTTCTACAGGTGTGCAGTGGAGAGCATCCTTTGCTCCAGCATCAACGTGTGGCATGGAGGCTGCACAGCTGCAGAAAGGAAAGCTTTGCAGAGTGGTGAAGGCTGCACAGAAGACTGTTGGAGCCCACCTCCCCACCAACACAGACATCTACACCTCTAGATGCAGGAAGAGGGCCACCTGCATCATGAAGGACCCCACTCACCCAGCACACACACTTTTGCCCCGCTTCCCTCAGGAAGGAGGTTGCAAAGCATTAAGTGTAGAACCACAAACGGTGATCTTACCAATCTTACCAAATGCTTCTCGAAAAGTGAATTTTATGAAGAAAAAAAGGGAATTATATGTATTTGTTCCTTTAAATATGACCACTTCCTGCCATTAAAATTCACCCAGTCTCTAATAATAGGTCTGCTCATAAATTTGGTAGGCAGCTTTCTGTAGCTAAATGTAAAACAGAACATCATCACCAGGCAAATCAGGCAGAAAAGCCTAAACATCTGAAACTCTAAGATGCATGCGGTGATCTGTGCATCAATATTTCTTTCATCTGTGTACTAGTAATACTTCAAACTGACGGGTCGAATCACGTTCACCTCGGAGTGTTGCTGCTCTCCCCATTCCTCAAAGACACGGGGGTCTGAGACCACAATGCAATGATGCTGCATGAGAAAAAAAACTGTATTTAAGAAATGAACAGATGATCCAACTGGAAGGACCAATTTGTAGTTTAGTGAATAAATATAAAGATAATATTAATATTATTTAAACAGTATACAATCTGTAGACCTGTAACTTTTTCATTAAATATCACACAAATAAAGCCAGTAACTGTAAATAACTGACTTTCTTCTGTTTGTTTTGCCCGTACTTACTTAAAAAACCTAAACTTGTTTCCACACCTGCAATGGAGGATTGAAATATTTGGGACTTTTTTATTTATTTTTTGAACGGGTGTCCATCTCAACCTTCTTATGAAAAGACAGTGTGCAAATGTAGGAGTGGTTCTCCAGGGTCCATTTACTGCAAGTGTGCATTTTGGTAAAAGTTGCTGCCTCGTGCTCTTTTTCTGCTGACCTGGGTGCTGCTTTAAACCTTGCTCATCAATACTTGGATGGATTCAGAAACATGCGGTATAGATACAAACACAAAAACTGTAAGTCTCATCCATCATTCCAGGTGCTATGAAGAAAACGTGGAGGTTTCTTCTCCCTCTCAACTTTCATACATCCTACTGTAGGTCTCATATTTCATGCTTTGATAGCAATCTCCCGCTGAGAAGCTTTTGCTAATGCCTTAGATGCTCTTGTGTACAAATGGCTTAATGAGACTGTAATGATAGCATACGCATTAAAACGAACCATTTATTGGCAATGACATTAGAACAAATGAGCTAGGCTTCCTTAATGCACAGGCTTACCTGGACTGAAGACTACGATCGGCCCGCAATGTTAAGGGGCCTATTGTTTTAAGGTCAAATGATGAGCTGAAAAAATTTCCATCATTTTGTAACTTGTCAGGTTTTCTATCCATCACCTCAAATGCATTTTTGTGACAGATGACTGAGCCAAATCAAAGTGACCATGTGGGCTCAGTGACATATGACCCACAGGGTCACATTGTTGGGCCAAAAGTTGATCAGTCACAGCTGGATTGATTTTTTTTTTTTTTTTTTTTTATGTGCAGATTAGTGGTATCAGCCTCTCTCACTGCCACATTTTTTTTTTTAATTCACTGGCCTGTCTTTGTGCCTTTGGTAAACTTAAAGTATAACTCTGTCCACTGCTAGGCTTCATTATTTAGCTTTGTGATTACGTTTATGAAAATAATGAATTTTAATACAAACTGGAGCATTAAAAAGCAGAAATTAAACACTTAAGAGATGCACTGATGATACAGACAATACTTCAAAAAGCTGAGCCAAAGCAGAAGAAAAAGGCCAAACGATATAATATCACAGAAACAGCAACTCGCTAACGTCAGATGGTGAAAAGTGATGGAAATACAGCAACTGTTGGCTCCATTCAGCTGTTTCTCTACAAATTCATTGAACTGACCTAATTCAGATTGTGACTGCACTGCGCATGAAATAACTATCAGGTGATTACGTGTTAATTATACCAGCACAACCTCCAGCATGAATAATGCTGAGCTAGAACCAACAACCCATCAATCCATCAGGTAAGATAAAAACGAACAGAAAAAAAACAAAGTCAACAAAAAGGAAAGAAAAAACGACAAAGCAAGACGTGTTCACATAGTTGCAGGTTATATGTTCTCTTCACATGTCAAGATGATTTTACATCACATACAAGTTTCTCAACTGTCTGGACTCTGAGGCAGGCTTCCTGTGCATTTAGGAATTTTCTGCTCTACATAATATCAATAATTAAATTGGGAACATTTAAACAGACCAAAAATGTGTCATACTACAAGGACTTACTGTAACTTTGTTGTTTCCCTGTACAATTGCCATTTAAAGAAATTGTAATTAAAAAAAAAGTAAAGAAAATAAGTAAGACAAGAGAAGGAGCATCAGATAACGATGTTTACTGGGGTGAAAGGGCTGTGTCAGGAGAGACAAACTTTTTAAATAATTGAGCACTGAGAAGTCAATTTCCATGTCAACACCTCTTTAGGAAAGCGCAGCATCAATCGTTTTCTATAACAGCTGTTCTTTGCTTTTCTCTGCAGATATTGCTTAAGAAGTTCTCTGTGGAAGCTAATCTGAGGTCACAGAGCTTTGTCGCGGAGTAAAGACATGGTTGAATCATAGAGAGGCACATGGACTCACATCGCCGTAAACAAGAATTCACTTCCTGTTAAATAAGTATTATAGCACATAAGATGAACAACACCGACTTCAATAGATAGAGAAAAACAGAAAGCATTTGGCAAGTGAAAAGATGTCCCAACTTCCCAAAAAATGTAATAAACTATTAAAAATATACTTCATGTACAGGTGTGTCTTTAAAAATCTCTATATTTTATTCTAACAATATTCGAAATCTCAAAAATGTAGAATATCAGAAAGTGAAACTCATATTATATAGATGCATTAAACATGAAGTGAAATATTTAAAGCCTTTATTTTGTTGTAATTTTCATGATTATAAGGCTTACAGATAATTTTTTAAAAATTCAGTGTCTTCATTCAGTGTCAGTGTTCAGTGAAAACGAGAATATTGTGAAGAGACTCAATATTGTAAACTCCTGGTGTTACATCCTAATCAGCTGATTAACTCATCGGACATGAGCTACAAATGTCTCGTTCCTCAAGTCAAGCCACTCCTGAACCAGAGACACCAGAAGTGTCTTACCTGCTGAGGAGACAAAGAACTGGACTGCAGCTCAGTGGTCCAATGTCCTCTTTTCAGATGAAAGTACATTTTCATGTCATTTTGGAAATCAAGATCCCAGAGTCTGGAGGGAGAGGGGAGAGGAACAGAATCCACACTGCTTGAAGTCCAGAGTGAAGTTTCCACAGTCAGTGATGGTTTGGGTCCAAGTCCTCTGCTGGTGCTGGTCCACTGAGTTTTCTGAAGTCCACATCAACACAGCATCTAGCAGAACATTTTAGAGATTTCACGCCTCCTTCAGCGGACAAGCTTTATGGAGATGCTGATTTCATTTTCCAGCAGGACTCGGCTCCTGCCCACACTGACAGAGGTACCAGAAGCTGGTCAAAGATTTTGAAACACCGAATTTTGTTTTTTTCTTTATCTGTAAGCCATAATCATCAAAATTACAAAAAATAAAGGCTTGAAATATTTAACTTTATGTGTAATGAACCTAAGTAGTATATGAGTTTCACTTTCTGAAAAGATACACAAAAAAAATGGAACTTTTTCACAATTTTCTAATTTTTTTAGATGCTCCTGTATTTTTAATCACATTGATAGCAGGGGGTGATTAAACCTTATAAAGGCTTTTAGGTCTCATTTCTTCTTAATAATTAAACTGCACATCAAGTTCATTATTAATTGAAATCATTTAAAAATTGCTTAGATTCAATCTACAACAAGTGGCTATCTATAATGTAATGACTAATGGAAGCAGGATATAGTTCCTGTCATCTGAAGGGAGCAGTAAGATCATCAATCAACCTTTATTTAGACAGGTAAATCCCAATGAGCCTCGAGGACTCATTTACAAGAGAGACCTGAAGATCATGAAGATCATACCTGCTCTTTGTGTAAAACATCACATTTCACAGACTTCACAGGTCAGCTCTTCTTTTGATATGCACTTTTTTGTGTTTTGTTGTATTATTAACCAGATTAATATGATCCATTCTGGTTAAACTCTTGTTTTTTCTGGACATTCTAAAATCAACTGAGCAGTGGTGTTTCCTGGCTTGTGACTTTACGTGTGTTCTGTAGTCTCAGAACAATTAATAGAAACAAATTATAAAACAGACAGAGCCACACACAAAACAACAGTAAATCAAACGAGATTAGAAAACGGCTCAAATTTGGACAAAAACTACTGTAATTTCCAGACTATAAGCCGCTCCTTTTTTAACACGCTTTGAACACTGCGGCTTATACAATGCCGCGGCTAATTTATGGATTTTTATTTATTTTTTGACGAGCTAACGAGCTTTATGCCGCCAAAACATTTAGCTTCGTCACACCTGAGCGCTTACATAGCTGCCCAATACATGTCTCTCATGGGGGGTGGGTCCTCTTAACTCACTGAGACTACCTGTATAAATAAAAGGTTAAAAAAATAATAACCTGATCAATGAAATTACCGAACAGGTCACAAGTTTCATTGGTCTACTGGGATGGAAAACAAAGTCCCCCCCATCCCATTCTCCTGTTCTCCCCTCCCCGTTGTGCCCCCAGGGAGGGAGAAAACGTGACGAAGAGGACAGAACAAGCTCATGGGCGCAGTGCACAGCATATACATGTCTGGTGTGTATAGGAAGAAGATGAAGCTTGCAATCAATGATTTCCTGGTAGGCTACTGGTTTTTTGTTTTATTTTTTCAACCAGCTGTGTTACAGGCACTGGTCAGAAAAATACATTTACTTTATTCATGTGTCTATGTTACCGGTATATATTTCATTAAAAGTTAAAAATATATATTTCTGTGTAAATATGTCAGGTTACAATGTGGACATCTGTGGCTTATACACAAGTGCGGCCTATATATGTACTTTTTTTGTGGGCGTGGCTTATATTCAGACGTGCTCTATAGTCCGGAAATTACAGTACTTGCAGACGCGCCGCAATTCTGCTTAAGTGTACCAACATGGAGTTCTTGAATACACATTTTATAACCAAATTAGCAATTTCATCATTTTCTATCACTACTTTACACAACCATAATTAAAAGGAGTAGAAAACCTGCTTTTACCATGTCTTTATGCATTTGATGTTTGCCACTCTTTCTAAATGGCAATGAGAAGGGTTTGCACAGAGTTTGTGCATGACAGGTAGAAAAGGAAGTGACAACAAAGACAGCCTTCTTGTGTAATTCCACGTTGGTGTGTTTGTTTTGCACAACTCGACGGGTAGCCCACTTAGCTCAGAATGCTGCTGAGCGAGCAGAATGGACTTTGGGATAAATGAAAGTGTAGAGGTAATGCAGGAATACAAAAATGAGCTCAAAGTACCTTTCAGTGCAAATTAATACACACTAAAAATCAGAGCAAACTGCTAACACCTGCAGTTTAACTCTCCATCACAAAAATGTTTTTCTTCTACCTGGAAAAAAAAACATCCCTATTGTAGCTCCTTCTGTACAACATTAATAAATTTGGGAGGACATTTGATTTATAACGTTTTACACATACCATAATTTAATAATCACCAGAACCAGAATGAACTAAATGTGTAAGGTGATAAAAGGACTTTTTTTTTTTTTTTATCCAGTTACCGGTAACCAATTAACAACAGGTAGCTCACACACAGAAGATTGTTTTTCTTACCAGGAGACACTGCCAGCTGAAAATGATGCAGCTTATTCTCATCTGGGAAACTGGCTTTGCATGTACCTGTAATGTGATGGGCGAGAGAAAACAGTTATCAAGTTACTGGTACTTCCTTTGTGGTTTTAAAATCAATAACTTTTGAAACTGACTAATGATTTGCCTTTAGGTGTTCCTATGGCACCATATTCCCCCCTAGTGTGTAGTGACAGGTACTGCCTGTAATATGAGTAACTGGAGAGTGGAGTTTTAGTTGGATTTTCATCTTCGTTGGTGTGTTTTAATTCAACAATGCAGCTGTTCAAAGTATATTAAACTTGAGAGGGGAAGTCTTGTTTCTATGTAAGCGCAGTGAAGCAGTCGATTAGCTCAGAGTCCGTTCAGATTGTCACAGGACTCACCACGGCAAAGGATGAATAAAAATCAGATTTCCTTTTTACACAAAGGACTTTGAAATAAAATGAGACAATGACATATCTTAAACATGAATAGAAGTTCAAACTATCGCACTCCTCATTCACCAAATACATTAATACAGAATTAAATAAATGTACCCGGATACGACCAGAAGACAAGTATTTTGTTAGTTACATGTTCAACGTTCCTCGCAGTACCAACAAAACCATTATCTTAATGAACTAGAAACCAGAATGTAGACAGCATGAAAAGAACAGCGGCCAAATGACTCGTGCATTTATCTACTATAATGAAAACATGAAAAGAAAATGGCAACTACTGAGAAAATATATATATTCCATGATTTGATACCCAAAAACTGAAAAACCAAACAGAATGAAATATTAAAGAGGAATGGAAAGCTGCCTTTTGAAACAGAAAGGCTTGTAAAGTGTATTTCAAAGGTTAAATTTGAAAAACAAAGCTGTGCCTTGAGTTCATGAGCATATTTGCCTTTAGTTTGCCTTTCATTTCCCTTTTCTGTGTAGCAATGCCCTCGTTTCTGTCAAGACAGTGCTGGTGTACCCATCAGGTAAGATATGCAAATTAGATATGTATAAATCAAATACTGTTGTTGGTGTGCACAATGTATCCAGTTTCACAGCATCTAGTCAAAAATAAGATAATAGAGGCGTTACAAGCAAGATGGTAGCTGTGCATATTTACTTCCAAAGTCAATACTTTTATCAAAAACCGTAATTTAAATTAAATAATTCAGCTAATAATTATTGTAAACAGAGACTTTATTTTAAATCAATTAAGTTTTGGGGGAATTTATTCATTTTATTTGCGTAATGTATCACTAAACAGGCGGCTTTCTTCAGCTTGCACTAAAAAAAACGAGCGTTCAGTCAAAGCAGCCATGATAAACTCTGACACTGTGTGTAATGATGAATGCTCTAACGCTTCATAAGGCCGATGTTCACTATACAGGAAATTCTCAAATTAAAGCCTGTGGGGTGAGCAAATATCTCCCAACACCAGAAATAACAAGAGGCCCCGTGAGATCAACAGTAAACATGTCTATATTTCGTCCCACAACTCATTTTCTGCTTCATACAGAAAGATTTATGTGGTGGAGATGAAAACCTACAGCATCATGGCCTTTGATTAAACTACTTTAAAGATTTTCTTTTTTCTATTTATTAAGGCATTTGAAGGGAACATGCTTTTTGATGAAAAACAAACAAAGTTCAGTCAGGTCATCTGGACGGTTTCTTTTTATAATACTGAGATATTTCGTCCATCATCCAAAAAACTTCATCAGCCTGAGGAGCCACAACAAACTAAGTCCCACAAGCAGCAAACCAACATAGTGGACCAACCAGTTTGCTGGTGATAAGATGGTTTCTGAGGCCCTCCCTCTCCATCGACAAAATGTCTCAACAACAAAAAAGGAAACCATCCAGATGACCTGACTGAACTTTGTTGGAATTTTTTTTTTAACCTGGATTATTGAGCATGAACTTTGACCTTTTCACCAACAAATTAGTTGGTCCACTACGTGGGTTTGCTGCTTGTGGAGCTCATTTTGTTGTAGCTCCTCGGACTGATGAAGTCCTTTGGATAAGACGAAATGTCTCAACAACAACAACAAAAAAAAAAAACATCCAGATGACCTGACTGAACTTTGTTGGATTTTCTACCGGGATTATTGAGCGTGAATTTTGAAACCAAACAACATTTTTTTAATTACTTAATAAAAAATGTAAATATTCAGTTAATTTGCCTTGTTCAACAAATTAAATGCATCATGATTAAATAGAAAAAAATATCAGAGCACTTCGCCAATCAACAACAAATAAATAATTATTTATGGTTGTAAAATGAAAGGAATACTTACTAGGGAGATTGGCTTCAAGTTCTGCTACTTCTGTTGAGACAAAATAAGAACGATGAGTTCAAATGAAGCAAAGCGGACGTGAAATGTTGAGGATGGCAAATGTGTTGTAACCATGTGTTATTTTGTTGTTTAAAATTACTTGTTTTGCCAATTTTACTCAACTGAGCTTATGGAGTAAATCTCGAAAAAATGTTGATGCCTAAAAAATAATCAAAAGTTGAAAAAAAAAATCTATAATTAGGCCAATTCATTCAAAGAACAAATGGTGTTTAAACTATTTTTTTCTGCAAAATGTGTAGTGTACATATTGCACAAATACATTTCTAAAAAGGCGTTGCATGCAGCACATTGTGGCGAGCAAAAAAAACAGCAAAAACAAACATGAAATGAAAGGATGGTAGAAAAAAATAGGATGAAAAGAAAGAAAAACAGGGCATGAAACAGTGGAGAGCTGTTTTTGCTGGTACTGGCTCCGACTCAAGTTCTGTTTCGTTTTTTTACACCACTTATTTAACACCTACTAAAACACAAGTGTGAGCAATCTATGTCTTTGTTCTAGCTTGATAAGACTTTTTCATTTTCACTCTTTTAAATATTTGAGATGAATGCATCCAATTAGAAACTTAAAAATCCTCGGTGGAGTGTTTTTTTTTCCTCAGCCTACATAAAATGTCTGTAGAAAACTTCAGCTTCAATGCATCTCTGTTAGACAGATAGTATTTAGACCAACATGACTTCTTTCATAGAAAGTGTTTCTTTATACAACAGATTTTAATCAGTCGTGACCCCTTCTACACATCGGTATGATATGGTTTAAAAAAAGTACCATATTTTTCGGACTATAAGTCACACTTTTTTTTTTTTCAGTTTGGCCAGTCCTGCGAATTATAGTCTGAAACGACTTATGTTCTATTTCGTATATTTATATATTTTCATTTATTTCCTAAACATTCACTTAGAGCCAACTGAGAACAACTTAACACAAGTAAAACACCCCCAAAAGGTGGAGTTGTTCAGAAGCGTCACTGAGGATCAAGAATTCAATGGATTCAGTGATGTGGACTGAAACTGGTGAATTTACCAGTAACTTGCTTGTCGGCTTGTTCTGTTAATCAAGCCTGTTCAGGATCCCAGGTATGTTCGGTGTGTTATTGTTATTTTCAGATTAGGGCTGGACGATGTGACCAAAACTTTTATCACGATATATTTCTTAATTTCAGTCGATAACGATATAATTAGATATCGATATAAACAATATAAAAGCCTTCGAAAAACTGTAGAAACTGTATAAATAATGTTCACCTTTTATTTGTATGTAGCCTTCAAAGACAAATTGAAATCGCCGTCAAATAAACATAAAACCCTCAACTTTGTCAATATTAATAGATTTCACTTTAAACAACATAACCATAAGGTTTGCTGCATGTGTTTCTCTTTTGATACAGCTGGGGGCGTCGTTTCAGGGACACGTTGGCTCAAACTTTATTGTGCTTCATCTTCTGACTCTCAGCTATTCTATTGAGTGGAAACTCTTCAGAAGAAACCAGTTAGATGTTCCCAGCGCTAGTTGGAATGACTCTCCGTCACATTTTGCAGCACACTGAAACCTGCAGTTTATCGGATCTTAGAAAACCGAACCACTTCCACACAGCCGAATTAGTCTTTCCTCTTATCAATTATGTTATCTGCTTTCTCTTCGCTTGTGAAAGATTGTTCAGTCACATTCTGACAGTTATGGGAACTCATTTTGATGCAAAAATTTAACGCGCGTTGGAGATTAGCCTAGCCTGCTACCGCTAACGCCTTCTGAACTCTAGCTCTGCATAACATCTACGTCACCACGCACTTACGTAGTCGTGTCGCACCTTTTTCTGTCCAGGTGGAAACTGAAGCGGCCGCTTCAACCCGAACAGAAAAAGAAACGCGTCAGTGAAACTCTGCAATCCTATCGAAATATCAAAAATGTGTTTAAAACTCATATCATCGTTAATGAATAAAAGTATATTGCGACATATATCGAATTATTGTCCAGCAGTATTTCAGATTAAATGTCTGTTCTTGCACTTTGTGAAATACACTTCTAAATACATGCAACATTTTTTGACTGATGCGACCTATTACTCCGAAGTGACTTATAGTCCAGAAAATGTGGTATTCAAAGGAAAGTTTGTTATAATGTAGAAACTTCCATCATTTATCCTGGTGGTTCTCATCAGTGGAAGGATAAAGCTGCATTTCAACCACAACACCAATTTCTATCCAGTCATCAAGACAGTTAGGAATGCCTTCAGACTGGATGTTGCTTAAGGTTTGATGGAAATATAAAGTTTGCAAACATCTCAAGTCAATGAAAACAAACAGTATATTTAGCTTCAATGTTGAGTGCGGAGACTTCTTATGATAATTAACTGTAATCTCTATAATCAGGTAGATTCACTGGTCTTCAGAGAAGGATCAATTATCTGCTTGCTGATAGTTTCCTTTGCTCCTGTAGCACAGAGTGAGCTCATCTGAAAGGATGAAGGACTGAGGAGAACCTTTGGTCAGGAGGCGGTCCCTGATGGAGACCCTGTGGGTGGCGTCTGAGGCTCCGGAGGCACGGCCCGTCTTCCCTCCATCGTCCTTCTTTAACTTGCTGGCCAGTGTGAGCATGACTGCACTGCTGTGGCACGCTTACGTCTGCACTGTGCCGTCTGCTGCTCAAATGTCTGCAAAGAACACAAACCAAAACAAATATCCTGATAAATTCACAACATGCACAAATCTGACTTTTCATTTACAGCTTACGTGAGAATTTAAAATATTGTGTGTGTGGGGGGGGGGGGCTCATTTAAAGTATTGTGTTGTTATGGTCTGCAATTAAAGTTTTTTTTTTTTTTAAACACAAAGTAAATATAAAAAGTTTAGTTTGATTTGATATGTGATACAAGTACAAAAGATACACACAAAAAAAACATGTATTTATTTCATACATACATTTTTCAAGTGTAGTGAGCTTTAAAAGAAGTAGATTTAAGAAATTGTATGATGTAACTTAAATGCATCATAAAGTTAAAAAAAATACTTTTTTTTGTTTGTTTTTTGAGTACTTTGTTATGATTTCAGTTGAGAGACAGTATTAAACATCAGCTCCAATCCACGGGAAGTCTGCAGTGACTCTGCACGAACACAGACGTGTAAAAAAAAAATTAACACAAGTCGCTTTTGAAAAAAAAATGTGTCGACAAGAACAGCTACTAAATTACCAACAAAAAGGAGAATTCAAAACTAATCTGCATAAAACAAATTTCTATAAATGTCAGTAATTCCCATACATAGCTGGTCTTTGAAAATGTTTCAACTTGTCAAAGTTTCTTCTCTGCAAGTTTTTATGTTGCTCGTTTCAAAGCTGTAAAAATTAGGGAACAAATTATATATATATATATATATATATATATATATATATATATATATATATATATATATATATATATGTGACTTTCTATAATGGTGGCCACTTTGTTTCTCAAGCAGTCCCCCGCTGAAGGCCAGTTGTTCACGCAGAACAGCCACATCTGTGGTGTGTTCCAATCAAGTGTTTTGTCCCAAATAATAATCCAAGTTGATTAAATTAAATATTTGTCAATACTTAGTTTTCATCTAATACTAGTAGTGTTTACAGCACAGAGTGGCAGACTACACATCATAAGCACATAAAAGATTTATGGTATGTAAATGATTCCAAAGTATTGCAATGAGGATGGTATAAAATCATAGTAGGTCAACAACAAAGATCAGTGTTGTCAGCTACTTTGAAAGCAATCAATGAAACAAGCTCATGTTCGAACCCAATCCAGAACTCCAGATTGGCTCAGGACATCAATCAACCTTTATTTATACAGGTAATTCCCATTGAGCCTCGAGGACTCAATTACAAGAGAGACCTGATTTCAACAAAGAAAGATGACAACAATGGACAACAGCAACAACAATAAACAGTTATAAAAAAAAAGCATACTACAGTTTTTTTTTTTTGTTTTTTGTTTTTTTTTTACATGACATAACAGTTTACAACTTATCAGAGCAATAAACAAGTATTCACTAAACCACAGACTTTCATTTTTTGGTGGATTAAACAAAACAAATAAAGGCAGTTCAACATTATTTCAAGAAGACATTAGAAACAGCCCTTAATTTGTAAAATGAGTAACTCTGCTTTACCAAGCAACAAAAGCAACGTTATCCATCTCAAATGGACATGGGGTAGATCTGAAGCCATTTCAGAATTGAATCAGCCAAATAAAAATCACAGTCTGATGAACAAACATGATGTTTAATTGAATCAGAATATAATGGAGTTAAATACTTGACTCAGCAAAGAACCGACTGACCCGCCATATTGCCAGCCTCGTCAAAAAAAAGACAGGTCAGAAAGACGAACAATTCAGATTAATTAACAAGAAAAGCTGAAGAATAATCAGTGTTTTCAAAAAAATTAAAAAAGCACAGGTCTGACTGTGATGAAGTTGATTAGATGCTGTTATAGATATGCATAGAAAAGAATTCTGTACTCTGACTTTTCTCAAAGTCTTTAAAGTTGTCTTATGAAACAAATAGAAGATAAAAAGTTGCTATTTTTGCGTTTTGTTAGCGCAGCCAGGTCATCTGGACGGTTTCTTTTGTTGCTGAAACGTTTCATCCTTCATCCCAAGGACTGGTGTGGAGGTTGGATTTATACCTGGATTAATGAGCATGAACTTTGCTGTTTTGAACCACCAGAGGACGGGCCCCAAAGGCCATCTTATCACCAGCAAACTGGTTTTTACACTCTGGGAGTGAGCCGTTAGTGGGATTCAGTTGGGTTTGGTGGGTTCCTCAGACTGAAGGAGTCATTCGGATGAAGGACGAAACGTCTCAGCAACAAAAGAAACCGTCCAGATGACTTGACTGAGCATTGTTGGATTATTGAGCATGAACTTTGGTGAAAACAACCAATAGTTAAGCCTAAGTGTGATGTACTAATGTAACACAGTTCAGATTTTGTTCAGCCCACACATCTTGTATACTCATTACACAATAAACTCTGCCAAGTAACTACCATACTTGTCTCAGTGTTAGCGTCTGTAATACTGTAATCTCTGCACTTTGTGTAATCCAGTTTGAGTTTGGGTGATCTCTCTGTGAGGCGCAGGAAGCAAAGTGAAGGTGTCAGTTGTCAGTGAGGCCATGAAATGTGTGTCACTGAGCCCGACTCCACGTCCACCTGCCTCAGCTGTCAATCAATGAGCTCTGACACAGTTCACTTAGTGTGTCACTGCTGGGCAACAGCAAGTTCACGTAACAATATTCCCATACAGTCAAAAAAAGAGTTAACTAACAAAACTGATGATGAAAAAAAAATAAAACACCTTTAATTTAGTTCAAAACTCTTGAGCTATTTTTCTTCTTTAAATGTTGCTTCCACTAAACAAAACAATTTTTATAATTTTTCATCGAAATCTTGTAAAATATTTTGTTCCCAGAATTTCTGAAAGATTTTTTTAATTTTTTTATTTTTACTGGCTGCTTGTCACCAATATTTACTCCATTTCCTGATCATTTTCATAAGAATGTTTTCATATTTCAATCTGTCATGGTGCCCAACTCTAACCTACAAATAATTCAAGCTTCAGAATATATCTTAAAGACAAAAGTGCGGGTGTTGATACGCGACAGGCTTTTAAGACATCCTGTCTAAAAAAAACTATAATGTATTATTTTTGTTATATCAATTAAAAACACAAACAATAACAGTCTTGACAAGCACAAAATAGCACATTTCCACCAATAAGAAGATCCTTGAAGAGCAGTTTGTTGCTAACTTAGCATATATTGGAATGATGTCGCTACATCTCTAAAATGTTTGGGTAAAAATGAACAAAAGAAACCAGAAGAAAGCCTGGAAAGGACCTGATACAGGACCTGAGGGATGCATAATCTTTGGGTGGTCCTCAAAAACCTCTTTTAGCAATGGTCACAGCAAAGTTGACTTTCAAGAGGTCATTCTTAAGATGGAAAAACAAGAGAGAAAAGTTTGTACACCAAATCACAGAATAAGTGGAATGACAAGTCAGTGGACACAAATCTTATTAAATAAAACATCCAAAATTGTACAAAACTGGTTCTACTTGTTATCCATATGTATGGAAAGGGTTTGGTGAGAAGAAACGAGTGTGCTATGAACATACAAAGAACACTTAAGATTTCTACACTACATAAAATGCCTAATGGAACGTACTGTGCTTAACATTTATCTGCTTTCTTTTGAGCACAAGAGGAGAAAAGAAAACACTGGAATATTATCAGACATGGCTCCGTAAAACCCAAACATCAACATTATAAACGCCTTGAAAAAATTTAAATAAAACTAAAGTCAACTTAATTATCCCAGAGGAGATTTGAAATGTCATACAAGACATGATGTGAACACAACATAATAAATTTATGGGAAAGTTTGCCCCCAAAAAATCAGTCTGTCAAAATATGATGTGTATATATTGCGGGTTAACAAAATCTAAATTAAACTTTGTTTGTTGTTGTGTTTTTCTTTGGGGGGTGGGGGGGTATCTCTACTATGTTCCCTTCTAGAGCTGGGCATGTTTCATTAAAACAATGCTGTGCATGAACTGTGAACTAAAGGGAAGTTCAAAGTGTTTCAACACTGTACTGCGTCCTGTAATTTTTACTTAACCAAGCCCAACTACAAAACTTGCATCTGATTCCTGTGGTTTTCTACACAACTCCGTATCTAAACAATAAATCCATCTAATGTCTATTTTACCGAAACAAATAAACAGAAAAGAATAGCCAACCCTGAAGGACATGCTGTGGGACAAAAAGCAGCTGATTCCAGGTTCAATTTCAAAACACTAACGTCTCTCAAAGCAATCGGACAGAAGCGGAAAACAAACAGTTCTAAATTCAGCGTTAATGTTTTCACTCATGAATGAAGTGTTTCGTGTTTAAAAGCAAAAGTTTGACACAAAGTGCAGCTTGTTCGTTCTTTGTCTTGTTACCTTTCTGTATCAGAACAGCTGAGCTAGCGCTTCGTGCTAAACCATAGTCAGCTGCTGTCCTCCGGGCGAGCGGCGGTCGGATCAGCAGCACCAAGCCGAGATAGTATCAGGCACGTCCGGCTCGAAAACCACCGAAAAAACCGGGGTTTGCGATTCTGACAGTGACTGGAAACTGATTTGGGACTCAACTGACAGAACTTCGCTCCAGTGTCATGAGCAAAGGAAGTGCAGTGAAAGCGTTCCGTTGTTGTTGTTGGCCGTGTAGACACGCGGTTACAGATAAATTGTTCCGCAGCGCTTAGAGTTCCTAGGAAGCTTCAGGAAGTTCCATCTTTTTTAAACTGTCAAATTAATGTTCTTTACGTCATATATATATATATATATAATATATATCTATGCATGTATATATATAAATATATATACATGCATAGATAAAAAATACACACGCACACACACATATATATATGATTAGTCTCTAGAATGTTTTGTTCAATTTGCTTCGTAGATTGTTGTAAAGCGCTTTGAGTATCTTGGATAGAAAGGTACTACATAAGCACAGTCTATTTACCATTTTGTAATAGTAGTTGCAGTAGTAATTTTTTCATTTTTTTTCATTTACCCTTTATTTATACAGGTAGTCTCACTGAGACTCGAGAACTCATTTTCAAGAGAGACCTGTTTAGGGAGCAGATGGTGGGGGTTAAGGGCCTTGCTCAGGGGCTCAGAGTGGGGCGAATGAAGGTGTGGGTGCTTCATCTTTTCCACCCACATTTTGATGTTGACGGTACCGGGAGTTGAACCTGCAACTTTCCGATCACAGGCTCATCTTCTAACCTCTGCGCCACCACTCCCCCATACAACATAATACTATACAACATAGCTGGTCTCAGCTATGTTGTACGGTCAGGAGAAAGTGACATTGACAAAAAGACAGGAGAAATAACTGGAAGTGGAAGAAATGAAGATGATGAGGTTCTCCTTAGGAGTAGCAAGGATGGATAAGATTAGGAATGAGGTCATCAGAGGTACAGCACAGGTTGAACAGCTGGGAGATAAAGTTAGAGGCCAGACTGAGATGGTTTGGACATGTCCAGAGGAGGGACCGTGGGTATATTGGTAGAAAGATGTTAGAAATGCAGCTGCCAGGAAAAAGACAAAGAGGAGATATATGGATGCAGTTAGAGAGGACATGGAGATAGTTGGAGTGAGGACAAAGGATGCAGAGGACAGAGTGAGATGGAGGAGGATAACTTGCTGTGGAGACCCCTGAAGAGGAAAAAGCCAAAAGAAGAAGAGTTGCATTAGTAAATACAAGTTTTACAAGTGAGTGCATGGGTCTTATTTACTCCAATAAAACAAGTATGACAACCAAGTCCAAAAGGAGACTGGAAACACTGATTTAGTTCACGTGTTGTGATTACATTAAGATTAAAGTTTCAGCTGCAAAGATTAATTATCAAAGGTTAGGTAATGATTTACTGCTTTGTGTAAGCTCTTTTAGATTCAAAATATTTTTTATGTAATCATTTAAATTTTGTCCCCCGTTGGATTGGCTATAATACCAAATGTCTCAAGTTTATCATTTCTGTTGTTTCCACCCCATGTAAACATGTCCTCTCTGTAGTTCTTGTGCTTTTAGTATTTCTTCTTTCTGTTTCAGAGCTTGGGGTGAAAAGCTTTGTGTGTGCAGCTGTGAGGCAAAGAAAACTTCTCTGCTCATACTGTGTTTGATGTGATTACTGAAGAGAGAAGACAGACAATTTTCAGAACAATACAAAAGTGTGACTTACTCCACACACATCTTGATTATGATCTTTTACCAAATAAAAAAATAGCTTTTTTTAGCATGAAAAGATGATCCGGTCTAGCAGAGCTGGACGCCAAAAGATAATTATCTGATTCATGTCTGAGAGTTAACCCAAATTAAATCCTAACTAGAGATGCAAGATATTGGATTTTTGGCCAATGTCCTATATGCCAATATGTTAAAACTTATTTGGCTGATAACCAATACCAATATTTTTTTTCTTAGACCTACTTACAGAGACTGTATAGCTTTTTCTGCTTTTGAATTTAAATACATTATTCTGCATGGTCTGTGTCAGTTTGGCCTGCTACCAAATGCAGATGCCAAAAAGGGGACTGAAAATTATGTAACACTTCAACTTGGATTATGTTTAATGTCAAATTTATTCATGACATTACTCTCTCTAACACAATTCAATTCAGTTTATTTATATAGCGCCAAATCACAACAAAGGTTGTCTCAGGGCACTTTACAGGAGCATTCACATACATAGAAAAGCCAATTAGTAAAGTTCTCTATCTAAAGAATCCAGCAGACAAGTTGAACGTTGGCTTTGTCGCAGTCTCCCATCCTGAGCAAGCACAGTGGCAACAGTGGAAAGGAAAACTCCCTTTTAAAAGGAAGAAACCTCGAGCAGAACCAGGCTCAGCACAAGCGGCCATCTGCTTTGACCGGCTGGTTTGAGAGGACAGAAAGGAGAGACAAACGAACATAGAATGGTAGGTCCAGGTATAGGTCCAGGTGTACCTGAAAGACAAAAAAACACAAGTTAAGGATAGAAAAAACAATTACAAATACAAAACTGGTTGAGCAGAGTAAGTAAAGACAGTAGCAGAGTGAAAAAGTGTGGTCAGTTTGTCCTCCAGCAGTCTAAACCTATATCAGCATAACTAAGGGACAACTCAGGAAACCCAAGCCAACCCTAACTGGAGGATTTAGCAAAAAGAAAAGTCTTAAGCCAAGTTTTAAAACTGGATAATGTGTCAGCCTCACGGACAGAGATCGGAAGTTGGTTCCACAAGAGAGGAGCCTGATAACTGAAAGATCTTCCTCCCATTCTGTTTTTTGGAAACTCTAGGAACCACAAGTAAACCTGTAGCCTGAGAGTGAAGTGCTCTGTTAGGAAAATATGGAACAATAAGATCTGTAATATAAGATGGAGCTAGGTTGTTGAGAGCTTTGTAGGTTAGAAGTAGAATTTTGAATTTTATTCTGGATTTGACAGGGAGCCAATGGAGAGAAGCTAAAACTGGAGAGATATGATCTCTCCCACTAACTCCAGTTAAGACTCTGGCAGCAGCATTTTGGATCAACTGAAGATGCTTTAAAGAAGTATTTGTACACCCAGATAATAAACCATTGCAATAGTCCAGTCTAGATGTGACAAATGCATGACAACACTCGAAAAGTGCAAATTTGTACATTTTCACAAATCTAAACTCAACGGCGCGCGTAACGTCATAACGTTGTGCTGGTGCTGCAGGCGTCCTTGTCACTGGGTTGTCATACAAAAACAGTGTCTTTTATATCGGTGAATTATTTTGATGGAATGGCCGATGTCCGATATTTTAACTTTATTGCGAATACTGATACCATGCCGATAATATTGTGCCTCTCTACTCCTAACATTTGAATGAAAGCGTGACTCACTCATCATTAACCACATCACATTCTTGGTTAACCTGTCGGGTCAAATAAGAGTTTGAAAAATAAAAGCTAAAGAGATGGAGAGAGAAGCTCATAAAGTTTGAAACAATATGTTTTAGTTTCTCTTCAACATCTTTCTGTTTGGACGGGTGCTGAGCTGGAGAGTCCTGCCGTTTGTGGGTTTTACACAGTATTCTTGTTATTCGGTGTCTGTCAATGTAGAACAAACATAACATCAAAGAAGAAATATTATCACCTTTTAGCCTAGAACATAAAGCCTTATAAAGTATATAGAGAATAGAAATAAAAAAGTTATGATTTATGTGACAAACTAATAACAATCAACTTTCTACTTAGGTGACGCACAGAGGACAAAATCCAGCAAATAATCAGATAATTATGATTTTGAGAGAACAAAATAAACAAGATAATTCTAAATAGTTTGTCACACTTTTCTGCCCGAAGGAGGAGGGAATTAACTGACACAAGATGCCTCATGACACATTAGAGTTTTCTGTTTATCTTTTCAGAAAAGTCTCCAAAGTCTAATTAGCTCCGTTCTGCTTTGATGTTTGTAATGGAGGCCCAGCAGTGACAGGGACAGTTTTCACCTTCTGTAGCAAAAAGCAGCTGTTTGCTGTTAGATATGAGAACATCAGGATTCTAAAAGGCATGAAACATGTTGACACCCTTTCATCTTCCTGCACGACTGAGAATCAGCCACACTGATTACTTTACTGCCTGAACAGTTTTTTTGTTTGTTGTAAAATATTAAACTGTATTTGGAACAGTAATTAAATGTTGATTTAGGGTATTTAACATCAAACACTTGTCATTTTACTGATATCCTAAAGCATAAGTCATAAAATTTTATATTAGATGTGAATGAAAATTTGATTTTAACCAAACCTCATAGTAAACTGTGAAACATTCATTAAAATGATAGAAGAAGAGCTCACTTTCAAGGTTCAAGGTTTATTGTCATTCACATCAAATGTGGTACATGAGGTGGAATGATGAATTTTTGTACACAGGGTCCCAGTTACATGAACAATAGCAAAAATATAAAGAGTAAAAAGAAACAGTGAATAAGGATCTAAGATATACTCTATACGCTAAACGAACGCCAAACGATTTGTTAAAATATCTAAGATATACGCTAACTACAAATATTGCAAAACAATACACCAAACAACAGCAGCACAAACCTTTGTGGGTAGATTACTACAAATGAATGAATACAGCAGCATGAAATAATCAGTAACATGAGATCAGCAGCACATATCACCAATCAAAGTTGCATTAGTTTTTTTTTTTCACAGTGATTATCCTGGTTAGGGATTCATGAGTCTAACAGTTTCAGGGTATAAGCTGTTCCTCAGTCTTTTCTCAGTCTAGTGTTCTGCACTTAATGCTACGCAACCTTCTGCCTGAGGGGAGCGGGGCAAAAAGTGTGTGTGCTGGGTGAGTGGGGTCCTTCATGATGCAGGTGGCTCTCTTCCTGCATCTGGAGGTGTAGATGTCTGTGATGGTGGGGAGCCTGACTCCAACAGACTTCTGTGCAGCCTTCACCACTCTCTGCAGAGCTTTTCTTTCTGCAGCTGTGCAGCCTCCATAACACACGTTGATGTTGGAGCACAGGATGCTCTCCACTGCACACCTGAAGAAGGAGGTGAGGACTGAGCTTCCCAGACCAGCTCGTCTCAGCCGTCTGAGGAAGTAGAGTCTCTGATGAGCTTTCTTGATCAGTCTGGTGGTGTTGTTGTTCCAGCTGAGGTCGTCATTCGGTGCACACCCAAGTACTTGTAGCTGGAGACCACTTCCACCACAGATCCTCCTATGTTCAGGTGGGGGGGAGAGGTTTTTCCGTCTGAAGTCCACAACCAGCTCCTTCGTCTTCAAAAGACAGTATGAGAAGTGAGCTTCCATTTTGGGACAACAGGATCTTTTTGCAATTTGCCACTAAATAAGCAGAGGATCCTCCCAACAGATAATCCTTCTCTGATATGGCAACACCACCCAGGCAGAGGACGGCTTTCCAAAGAATGATCACAGTTGTTGTGAAAATAATTACTGATTTTCCATCCATGCACACGATTTACATGCAACACCGTCAGGAGGCCAATAACATCATCAGAAACAACACCACCCAGCTTGATCTCTGGTAAGACCCAAACACACAACATGCAGTCTTTTTGTTCCCCTAGCTTAGTGAGACTGATGGTGAAAATTAAATTAGGATTTACAACAAACTTAAGTCTGGTCCTCTAGACAGTTTCTTTTTGTTGAAATGTTTTGTCCTTCATCCAAAGGACTTCATCAATTCGAAGAGCCACAACAAACTCAGTCCCATAAGTGGCTTACTCACATTGTGGGCCAACCAGTTTGGTGGTGATAAGATGGTTTCTGGAGGCCGCCCTCTCCCCCGTCGACTCCTCTGAGGCAGCCATAGCCAAAGGTTCAAAACATCAAAGTTCATGCTCAATAATCCAGGTAAAAAAAATCCAACAAAGTCAAGTCCAGAGGATCTGACTTAACTATTGAGCATGAACTTTGACGTTTTGAACCACCTTGGCCATGGCTGCCTCAGAGGAATCGACAGGAGAGAAATTGGTCTCCAGAAACCATCTTGTCACCATCAAACTGGTTGGCCCACTACGTGACTGTGCTGCTTATGGGACTGACTTTGTTGTGGTTCCTCAGACTGATGAAGTCCTTTGGATGAAAGACAATACGTTTCAACAAATAAAAGAAACCAATGACCTGACTGAACTTTGTTGGATTTTTTTACCTGGATTAGTGAGCACAAACTTGGTTAAATTAGTATCCTGATGCATGCTCAATAATCCAGGTAGAAAAATCTAAAAAAGTTAAATCTGGTCCTCTGGACATTCAAAAAAAACAAAAGAAAAACAAAGCAAAACAACAAAAAATGTAGAAACGTTTCGTCTCTCATCCGAGAGACTTCCTCAGTCTGAGGTGCTGTATTCAGCTCAGTCTCTTAAATAGCACCTTCTCAGAGTGGATCAACCAGTTTTGCTGCTGACAACCAAAACCAGCTGATCACATGCTCAAGAATTGGTTAAATTAGGATTTGTACGTGAAATAACAGCTGTGTACAGTATTTGTTTTCATGGTTTTTAAATTGCACTCTATTACTGAATTTAGTTTTATTTTACTTTTTTCTTGCACTGACTGACTCAAATGCCAAAAATTCCTGTGTGCTCAAACTGGGTACACAAATGGCCAATAAAGTTTCTTGAATATTCTGGTACTTCCTGTATATTATGAGTGTATACAGTTTTCCCTGCAACTTCTGTACTCTCTTGGGCACTGGACTGTCCTTGAAATGTGTTCGTTTTTCTCATAAGCTTCATTCAGTTACAGTTGGCAGAGTTTTCAGCAACTACAGCACATTTTGCATTCTTAAATGTTTGATTGACCCCCTCAGGCCAGAGTGCAAAAGACTGTCAAGCTTGATTTGTCTAAAACTACCAGGCAGATGTTCCACAAACCTTCATGCAATGACAATTCAGATTATTTTAGAGACATTTATAGAGGAAAAATCAACATTTGCATCTAATAAAAAGTGTTGTTTGGTTATGTTGCTTTAAATGAAAGTGAATAAACTACTTTCTACATCATATTTGTTCTACCAGCAGTTACTCTGAATGCATTAAAGCCATTTGTGGATGTCAGTTTTGATCAAAATGTGACTGCAGCAGCAGTGACAGCAGCCCTGTGGCTCTGGTCTTAATCATGTAGAAGCAACGAGTTGCACCTGAGGCTTTGCTCTCGCTGCTGGACCTAAATATGAGCCTGGTGCCTCCTTAGTTTAAGAAGAAATGTTCTCTACAAGAATATGACCAATGCAATCCTCAGAGCCACAAACTCTGCATGTCTTTGCCTCCCGTTGCTTGAAATTAAAGAAAAACTTTGCTATTTTAAAAACACGCAGAATTAAACTATAGAGCTTTTTTTTATTATTGTAGTTGTTTTGACTGAGATAGTATAAATGCCACATATTGAATGTTTCTCAGGTCCAGATATTTTTATTGTTTGAATGTGATCATTATAGTGTAACCATAAGTTTTTGATCTGACTTTGACACGCTGCACATTTGAGATGAAAACATTTGTCCAGCAGAGACAGAAGACCTGCTCATTATTTTACAGAACAGCTGGTTTGGTTTGACGTCTGTTCAAGTCAGAATCAGAACCAGAATAAATTTAATTATCATTGTACCAAAATACAGTGAGATTATGTTTGTACAGTCGTCCAAAACATGGGAAGAGTGCATGTTGCTGCTGCTACTGGAGCATGGCCTCTTATCCTTTTTCAGAATACTTTTTTTAAGATAGAAAAGGGGGAAAAGCCATGAGGATAGGATAGTGGCATTACAAAAAAAGATCTCTTCACACCTTGTCTTATCAGGACACAATTTAAGACATCAAAAAAACTCTGCCAGCAAGCACATTTATAAACACATTACAAATGCATTTGACAGCAAGACGGTGAGATTTGTCCGTGAAGCACTTCCAGATAGGCCATAGTCCGATAAGATGTAGGTCAGTCGGCACAGTTCTGATAAGCCTTCAAAGAAGTTCTCGGGTGGGGGTGGGGGGTGCGATAGATGAAGCTGTTCCTTAGTTTACACGTATCCCAGGAGAAATTTGACAAGTCAGCATGTTTTTGAGGCTAACCAGGGGAGTCAGATTCAGATAAGCCACAGTTGTTGATTTTTTTCAGGCAGACTTTTTATTTTTCTTGTCAGCCTTGAGTCCTGCTGGTACTTTCAAGATCCAAACTGGACAGATTTGAGGGCATTTCACTGGTCTGTGCTTATGAGCCTCCTCCAAGGTCGTCTCCAACATGATGCTGGCGAGTTCCAGAAGCCGCAGGTGGCCTGCGATTCTCACAAATCGCTTCTGTCTTACAGTTTAGCTCATAAATCAGCTGATTTTGAGTACTCGAAGCACGAACCAAACCTTCACACAGACTCGGCAGTTTTGCCATTGCCAAAACTGCTGCTGCCATCCTGCAGGTTTGAATAGAAGTTACTGAGTTGGCATTAGTGACATTGAACAGATTTTATTTTTTTACCTCACACTCGGGACTAAAAACATCACCTGAGCATTTGTGTTTCTGTTTAATTATCCTTCACTGATCGAAATATGGTTGGATGTGTTTTGACTCAAACAAATGAGCAACCAAATGAGGTCCAGCTCTTTTTTGTGTGTGTATTCAATTATGACCTCTGCAGAGTAGAAGTGGCAGTCCTTTATAATTCATGATCATTAGCCATTGAAAATCAGAAATTACAGCACATCTGTAGTCTTTGTGTGACAAACGACGGCAGGCAGAGGGTTTTATTGACAGCGTATTGTGTGGAAGGCCACCATTCAAAAACAGATCGATGACAATAAATCACCTAAAGCTGAGCGGGTGCCATGTTTTGTCAGCAAATCTCATCCCAGCGGAGGAACAGCCATCGATTCCAGCTGTAATCTTGCAGATCAAAGCTTGATGTTTCTAAGTGAACTGGGAAGATTTTTAGCTTCATAGATCTGCAGCGACAGACAGAAGGAAGACTCTGATTTGCCAGATGGCACCACATTACTGCACTCCTGCATTTATTTAACTGAGGCTACAGAGTGATGTAAACATCTTCGAACTGCAGGGAGGAGCATTTAAAACCAATTACCAAACCGATAAAATTAAAATGGCACATGACGGTTTTTAGTAGTTTTATGCAAAATGTGATTTGTTACATTGTAAAATTGACTGCGTTAGTAATTTTTGTGTTAAGGGTTGACTAGCTGTACCATCTTAAGTGAGGCTGACTACGAATGTTAATGAGTTGCAGAAGTTCCCCCAGAGGTTACTTTCCGAGAGTCTTGATACTGTTAATAATCCAGGTAGAAAATCCTAACAAGGTCAAGTCCGGTCATCTGGAGAATCCATCCAAATGACCTGACTTAACCTTGTTACTTTCATTAAAAATCTATCCTGTAGTTCATGCGATATTGTTGACTAGTTGACTCCAACAGTTACTGGCAAAGTGTTAAAAAAAATATGTTGCATTATCAATTAGAGCTTAGAATACATGATGAAGGTGATTCTCAGTGACTACCACACTAAATTTTAGCTAAATGTTTGGAAAATTGGCTGTGTTCGTTGTTTTTGTGTTGGCAAAAATCTATGAGGTGTCGTGAAGTTCTTGAAGAGGAGCAGACTCCAAGAATCAATCAGTTTTAGATTGTTACTTTCCCATAGTTTGATAAAATCCATCTGCAGTTCAGTTCAGTTTATTTATATAGCCCCAAATCCCAACAGAAGTTGTCTCGGGGCACTGAACAAAAACGTTTGCGAACATTATAAAAGCTAACTAGTAAAAGTTATCTATCTAAGGAAGCCAGCAGATTGAGCTGACGCTTCACTCCGTCACAGTCTATAAACCCGAGCAAGCACATCGGCAACAGTGGAAAGGAAAAACTCCCTTTTAACAGGAAGAAACCTCCAGCAGAACCAGTTTCAGGACGAGCGGCCAACTGCTTCGACCAGCTGGGGTTTGAGAGGAACAGGAAGGAGAAACATACAAACACAGAATGGCAGGTCCAGCTGGACTTTGTATTGGAGGAAAGACAAAAAAATGTTAAGAGAAATAATTACAAATACAAACAGGCAGAGTAGAGCAAGTAAAGACAACAGCAGAATGAATAAATGTAGTCAGTTTATCCTCCAGCAGTCTAAGCCTATAGCAGCATAACCCAAGCCGAACCTAACTATAGGATTTATCAAAAAGGAATATGTATCTCATGTGGTTCATAAGATATTTTGTTAACAGTAAAGGCAAGCAATAAAGGAAAAGGCAGCAAAAATACTACTGTAAGCCTTCGGGCATTAATATAAAAAGACTAAAAACATTTAGCATCAAGGGCAGCAGGAGAGTTTGAGATATTTACACACTTTCCACTTCATCTGTTCTTCCAAAGGTGACAAGAATCAAAGGGAGCTTTGATCAAATGCCTCCCTCTAGTGGCAAACTGTCAAACTGTCTCCAAAACAAATTTAAACCCATGTTCACCTCAGATCAATCTATCAACCTTTATTTAGACAGGTAAATCCCATTGAGCCTCGAGGACTCATTTACAAGAGAGACCTGATTACAGATGTTTGTGCTCTTTTAAGTAAATTACTCAAATTATTTTTAGCATGTCTGTCATTCCAGTCTTAGCTCTTTACAGAGTATCAGAAATGTTCACATGTTGATGTGTAAACATAAATGTGTCTATAACAACATACATAATGTGCTATTTTTAATGTGCCAAAAAGAAAAAAAAATCACATATAAGTTGGAATAGTATAAGCATCTGAGAGGCATTTTCAAAAGAATAGTTGATAAAACTAGAAAAAAAAAAGTGCTTCTGAGTTTGTTTGGTGGCATTGGTCACGCCTCCTCGGGTTTGCAGGCCAGAAGGTAGAAATATTTTACATCCACCATCACCTCCGTCTCTGCAGAGCTCACTTTCATTACAGACATCAACCTGAAAAAAAGGAGATGCGAGAAAATCAGAATTTACTGCCTTGATTTACCAACAAGCTGTTTTAAATGAGTCAGAATCAACCTTAAATGTAAATACAGAGATTTCAACCTGGATTATCATCAGATTAATTAGAATATAACACCCAAAGCTGAAACTATTCCTCTATGTACATTCTGAAGTGTTTTATAACTGTGAAAAAAGCATCATTATCAGCAACCTTGAAAATGTCTTAATTGCATAGCTTTAAGTGCAGCTGACCTCTGACAGATGTCCTGGGACAGTTTGTGGGCCCTTTGAGGGTCCTGTTTCAGCAGAGCCTGATAACAGGAGAAGGACTCCACCAGCCCCATGTAGCTGGACAGAGGCATCAGTTGTGTGTTCAACACACACCCATGCCTGCAAAACGACAAAACACATGCAAACTGTATGCATATAAATCTATATATAGCAAAACAGCTTTGATATGTCACTGATGAAGAGAAATACTTGTAATCCCCATGATTCTGACCACGTGTGGAAGCTGGATTATATTAATGACCAAAGACAACCGGCCACTCACCATTCCTTTTCAGGATATGGAATCAGTTCAAACGCCTCTCTGTACATCTCAATGGAGCTTTGACCGAGGAGCGGACTGCGGAACGGACGCAAAGCTGCATAAAACTGATTTCACATGAAAAACAGCATCACTAACAGCACAACGAAAACATTTACCATGCTATGATTTACATTATATTCGTACAGGTGTAAAAACTGATCGATGATATGTGCTGCTGATCTCATGCTGCTGATTATTTCATGCTGCTGCATTCATTCGTACTCATCTACTCACTCGTTCGTGCTGCTGTTGTTCGGCGTATTGTTTTTATTGTATTCTTAGTTCAGCGTATTTCTTAGTTTACATCTTAGATCCTTATTAATGTTGCTTTTACAATTATATTCTTCCTGTTGTTGGATGTAACTGGGACCCTGTACACAATTTCATTCCACCTCATGTACCACATGCAATGCAAATGACAATAAAGAACCTTGAATCCTTGAAATCTACTGTACATCCAGACAACTAATAAAAGCCCTTTACTTGCTTTTACTTGTACATTACATTAAATTTATATCTTATTGGAAATAAGTCTGTGGGAACATACATAAACATAAATATAATCTGACATGCTTTACTGTAAATATCCACTGGATGGTAATGCTGCACTGTCAGCTAAGATACTGAAGCACTTTCCATTATAAAATGGACTTGATCGTTAATTTTAGAGCGGGTGGGGGTTCTAAATCTATTTTAATGTGTTTGTATGTAGACTTTAGACTTCTACTTGTTTATAGTGAGTTTCTTGGATGACAGCATATTTTGTACAGCTAGTATTTAAGAAATTAAGGGAAAAAAACAAGTAGAGGATAAGTGGAGCGCCTAAACTTAATTACCTGCTTTCAGATAACGTTTATATTCATTTCAAGGCCTGATTTTTTTCCACAGGTTTAGAGTTGATCAACTAAAAATTTACTCTAAAAACGGTTCGGGCTGAAAATGAGGGAAAAGCAGCCAAAGTCCAAAGAAACAAAAAAAAAAGAGTTGGATCACATTTCAAGAGATTACAGGAAAGTCAGTCTGCTTTGAAGCGAAACAATCAATGAGAAATGACTCAAGACTTTTGCACAGTGCTGCATCTGCCTGAAAGTGGGTTTGTTTCTACAGATGTGATGCCGTGTTTGTTTTAACTGCGTGCACCTCTCTGCAGATGTGGTTGAGAGCGTCCGAGCAGCCGTCAGAGGAGCTGAGCTCCATGTTCAGAGTGTAGTTGAGCAGAGCCAGGCAGCCCCGGGGCTTCAGGACCCGGTGGACCTCTTGGAGGAACCGTGGCCTGTCAAACCAGTGGAACGCAGACATGGCGGTCACCAGGTCCACTGAGCTGTCAGTGAAAGGCAGCTCTTCAGCCACACACTGTCTGAAGAAGGAACAGAACAAAATTATACTTTTCACTGAGGGTCAGAGTTTGGACAGCATGGAGCATCTCTTCTGACAAACATTAACCACGAACTGCAGGACCCTGCTCTTATGAAAAGTGGGTCATGCTGTGAGGCCCACATTGTTCCAGCCTAAATCAGCAAGGGTCACTGAATCAGCTGAGCTGGGCTTTACAATCTATCTGAAGCTCAATGGCTGTATCTTTCATGTTAAGATGAGAAAGTTAAAGCTGTTTTGGTCAAACCTTGCATGCTTTCAAACAAAATTGCAGGATGTCATCAAAGTATGTGTTGTGAATGGCTCTCAGCTACTAACACACCAAATTTTAGCTCAATATCCATAAATTTGCTCGAGTTACAGGTATTTTTGCGCTGGCTTTTTAGGATAATCTGTGGCAGCGATTTTAAAATGGGTTGACTCCAAAGGTTAGTGAGCTGTGCATGTGCATCCAATGATTCCTTTATGAGTTTCATGAACATTTATCCAGCAGTTCTTGAGAAAATTTGCTAACAAACAGGTTTATGTTTAACAGCACTCGTGTTGGGATTCAGTCTCAGCTTCTCCCACACCAAATTCTAGCTCAGGATCTAAACTGACCGACTTGTAGCCATTTTGTGTTTTGCGTGTGGTAACCATCTGATACTTTTGATTGCATATGTCTGAATCTTACCTGTATGTTATGTTTGGCTTGTGAGCATGTTGTAAAGCCAGTTCCAGTTGAGCAGGACTCACGTCCGTCCCCACCACAGAAGCAAAGTGTTTGGCCAGGAGCAGCGTGCCCTGTCCGGAGCCACAGCCCACATCCACTGCCAGCTCAAATTCACCTCCCTGAGAAAATCATCCATGTTTTCTCATCAAGTTTAATTTTAGATGAAAACCCAAAATGTCTACAAGTTTCTTACCTGCTTCTGTAGAAAGTCCAACACTTGTTGCATTAGATGATCTGATGGAGAGATCCTGTACTTCCAGTAGGTGGCTGCATGAGCTTTACCTTCATAAAGCCTGTGAGTCATAGCAGCTCGAGGCCTTTAGACGATTTTACCTGAATCCATTTTGTTTTTGCTTTACTCAGTAAAAAGAGCAAGTCTTCATATGCAGAGGGAGTAAAGTCCTTTCTGCCAGCCGTCAGACAAAAACCAAGGAAACGGAGAACAGTGGAGGAGGGGCTGGGAACTCAATACTGAATGACCAAGTTCTGCTTCAGCAAAACACTTGTGCGTTTGTCACGTGATGGCGTTTCTGTCAGAAGCACTGAAACTCATAGAAAAGGCACCATCATTTTATTTTTTTAAATTGCGCCGCTCAACGTGGCTGCATGTTGGAGCAGCTCTGTTACTTTCATCCTGAGATTTTGCTTTAGGGAACTTTAATTCCTCTTTTTCTGGATGTAAATCACGTTTTGTGGATGATTGTTTCCTCTGATGCTGTGTGTGACCTATCTGATCTGGTGGCTTCTCTCAAGTGTTGAAACGAACGACAAGGAGCTGCTCAAGTTGGCATCAGTTGTTTTCTTTATTTCGCCATCTGCATTTCAGACAATGGGCATCGAGGTAAGTTCAGTCTCTGGCATAAACAAGCTCCTGCAAGGAGGAGCCATAATGTTACGCAAGGGAAATTCCCACCACACTTTCTCATGGACTAAACATTCTTAAACACGACAAAAACGATAGAATAGCTGAACTAACGTGCCCTAGATTAAGCATATTTCAATAATATGCAAAAACTAAGACCATAAACATATTCTATAAAATGCATAAATAATATTTCTTTATCAAATAGCAGAGAGACATTACCTCATCAGTGATCCTCATGACTCTGAGGATTACCCATAATACCCCGCTCTTTCTATGGTGAATGTAATATAACTTTTTACCAGCAGATGGTGCATTTTAGCAGGATTTAACCTGAACCATTTTAACTATGTTACATATATCCTGATGCATGATCAAAGATGTTCACATCCTGGATAGAGAGGAACGATGGTTTGAGAGAGGAATAAAGGAGGCCATCTTTGTGAAAAGAAACCGTCCATCATTAAACAGGGGTGGAGGCCTACGTGTTCAACTGTCCCCCTCTTACAATGCTGTGATTGCTAGTATCACTCAGCCCTCTGTGAACAGTAAACAGCCATCAGTGTGCTAATGATCCATTGTTAGGCTGATGGTCCTTCTTGAGCATGTGATCAGCTGGTTTTGGTTGTCAGCAGCAAAACTGGTTGATCCACCCTGAGACGGTGCTATTTAAGAGACTGAGCTGAATACAGCTCCTCAGACTGAGGAAGTCTCTCGGATGAGAGACGAAACGTTTCTACATTTTTTTGTTGATTTGCTTTGTTTTGTTTTTTTGAATGTCCAGAGGACCAGATTTAACTTTTTTAGATATGTTACATACACCCCCCTTAAATTCTGCTAAAATGGGGATGTATCAAACAAATACACACAGCACTAAAATAAAAGTGTGATAAAGAGAGCACATAGTAGTCACATCAGTTCAAAACTTCCCCTAAGGAGTAATGCTAGCAAGAGTGCGGCCAATACTCTTACCAACACAGACCCAAAAGATGTCATTTACACCTTTTGATATACAACCATTGCTCTACAAGGCAATCACTGAGAGAAAAAAAAATCTTCCAAAGAAAAACACAAATCTACCCTGCAAACATGGTCTTTACAAAGGAAAACAGAGAGTCCACAGTTGACATTGAATCATCCACAACCTGTTCATTCATTTCACATATAAGTCTGGCTGGAGGCTTAACAGGCCTACCCAACCTAGTACATAGCCGAGAAGGCTGAGTGCAAACAACATCAGTTACGGGCAAGGCTAATTTTGTGTCAGTACTATGTTCAGCTGGCAGATGATGCTGAATGAGCTTAGAGTGGACAGATGCAGTTGTAAGGTTGGAAACTGGTTCAGGAGAGTTCGACAGTCATCCACAAGACGTATTTTGTGCACAAAATCTGTAGCATCCCCACAGTCCATTTTATGCCGAGAAAAGATGTATTCATACTGCTGAATGATTTGCAATAACTTGTTTTTCCACTCAAGGGAGACTTCACAAGACGACAGGTCCAAGTCCTGGAGTCTGATGTCACTCAGAATATGAGACATCTCCTCGTCAGTTACTGTTGTCTTTACAGGGTCTTTGGTGTACTGGGTGTTGGATTGGATGCACTCAGGTTTGGTGAAGTCATGTACAGAAACACAAGTGGACACATCAGCAGCTTTTGCATTTCTTCTCAGAGTTCGGGGCTGGAGAGTAACAAACCTTTTGAGTTTGGCTGTGCCCACTTTGATAGGTTTCATATCCGAGGCACCGGACATCGAATCTGACAGCAGAGACATTAAACAGGGCAAATTATCTTTGTGAATGCCGCTCTGAGAAGAACAGACAGTTGTCTCATCACAAGAGATTTTAATTTGGGAAATCAGCCATCTGATAGCATTATTGCCCAATATCATTTCATCAGTTTGTTCTGGAACCACTAAAACAGGGATTATGACATTAAAGCCAAAAACTGTTAGAGTGAGTTCATACAATGCAGAAGGTGTGACGACATGATCTCCACATCCAACAATTACAAAATCAGCAGCTGGTTTCTTATCCAGGTTCATGAGATAGCTTGAAAGTTTTGCTTCAGCTTCCTCACTGATGGTGCATGCCATTGATCCACTGTCAACCAAGGCCTTGAGGGAATGTTTGCTTCCAACAGTGACTTGTGTGTAGAACAATCTGTCAGTCTTAGAAAGTCTCTGAGGGGCTTGCACAATCAGTGTATTTTGTGGTGGAACTTTGCTGCTGTAATTAAGGTACAGTGTCTCACAGTCATCATCAGAAGAATCCAAGGTGGGAGCGTCACTAAGACGATCTGCGCTGTCCTCCCCTCCATGCAGATCTCTCAGTTTTCCGGCTGGCTATGGGAAGGCAGCTGCTCTCTCTGGTGGCAGTTTCGACTTGAATGGCCAGGAAGATGACAGAAGAAGCACAGATTATTCTGGCGGCAGTGCGTACGTGTAGTGTGGGAATTATCATTACACACAGAACATGGTATGTCGTTCAGTCCTTTAATATTCGGCAAACGACTTTTAACAGGTTGCCTTCTGCCAGACTGGGAGTTGCTTTGGGCTTGAAGTAGCACTTTCTCCAACATGCTAATCAGTCTTTCCATAGTGGAATTGTCTGGGGCTACACATTGTTGCAGTTCTTGTTTATGTGCAGATGTGGGCACCGTGCAGTCCACCTCTGCTCGGTTCACACTGATCCTGCTTTCTTTCTCAACAGACCGCAGTCCCTTTTCCATATGATACTCATCCAACACGTCCTGAACAAGATGGATCAGGATCTCCTCAGCCTGGTGTTCCTGCTGTACACCACTCTTTTTGATGTAATTTCTCATTGAGTCCTCCCATTCATCAACTGTAACTGTATCAGAACTCTCCCCTTTAAAAATAGGTGGTTCCTTCACCTGGCTTCTGGAGACAAGCTGGACCTGAGAAAGATCTAGCGAGCTGCATGGGACTTGATGGCTCTCATTTTGAGTTTTTTTCACTGCAGTTCCACTCGGGTTGCTCGAGTTCAGGTGTGCCATAACACTATCAGCCAGCTGTTGCCCTATTTGTTGGACTATAGTGCTCATCTGATCCACTAGCCCAGCATTATTAACATGAGAATCTGGGATGGATGTGCTAGAGCACTGAGGAGGTTGAATATTAGGACAGGTCTGACTACTGGGTGTGACAGCTTCCCCGGTCACAAATGAGTCATTTACAGTATTTACGTCGAGTAATGGACTACCCAATGTTTGGTCACCCAATGAAAATGGAACAGGGGTGTTAAAGAACCCCCTACCTCTACCAATACAGAGTGGAGTCACATTTGATTGTCCAAAATTACTGGAACTCATTTTGACAGAAGTCCAAGAGCATTCAAAGAAATATCCTTTCACAAGGATTTATAAACACACTCAAATGTGCTACTTAGACTATTGTTGAAAACCCAGATGGTACAGTAGAGCTCCAGCGACGTGAGGATCAGAAGTCACCAGCCCGGTCCGATGTAGTTCTGGACGAGTCACGGCACCAATGTGACCTATCTGATCTGGTGGCTTCTCTCAGTGTTGAAACGAACGACAAGGAGCTGCTCAAGTTGGCATCAGTTGTTTTCTTTATTTCGCCATCTGCATTTCAGACAATGGGCATCGAGGTAAGTTCAGTCTCTGGCATAAACAAGCTTCTCGTCAGTGATCCTCATGGCTCTGAGGATTACCCATAATACCCCGCTCTTTCTATGGTGAATGTAATATAACTTTTTACCAGCAGATGGTGCATTTTAGCAGGATTTAACCTGAACCATTTTAACTATGTTACATGTGCAGCTGGAAGGATTTTTACTGAAACTTTTTTAGTTTTGGACATTTGTTATGATGCGTAACCATGGCAACAAGGCAGTTTTCTACAACCAACAGCAGCTGATTAACATCTCAAAAGCTTAAATAATATCTCAACTACAGCCCCAAATCTCAAATGAGTTGAAAAGGATGTTCTGTGAACGCATTCTCATCTACCTGCCAGCTGTGCTCGAGTGCCTGACCACTGAGATCCTGGAACTAGCAGGAAACATGGCTCGTGACAGCGGATCATCCCTCGGCACCTACAGTTAATTGTCCGCAGTGATGAGGAGCTCGGCAGGCTGCTGGGAGGAGTGGCCATCACTCTGGGAGGAGTTCTGCTCGGCATTCGGGCGGTCCTACAGCCCGGGGGAACCGAGAGGTCAGCCGAGTCTGGGTGGACGGATCGGACAGCATCTGCAGCCAGTTTCTTAGGATCCACCGTGGGATGGATCTTTAAAGAGATCCTTCCCATCTACAGCAATCAGCATCTAGAACAACTCAATGAAATGAGGATAACGAGTTACAACAACAAATAATTTCCCTTTGGGATTAATAAAGTATTTTTGAATTGAATTGAATTGAATCAGTGTTCCTAAAAAGCCCCCGATCTGTTCTCACTGCTTTGGGACCTGTACAGAATTAGTTTTCTTAGGTCTGGAGATTTAGTTACTTTATAGTGTCTCTATAGTAATTCTGGCTGCTGCGAAGATCAGAGCTATGGAAACTGGAAAATAAAATTATGCATTCAGCATTTAAGATCTGCAAACAAGCAAATTCAGTGTAGTGTCTTTGTCTCACTATATCAAGCACATGGTGGAATTCCTTGTTCACCTGAAGTGGAAAAGGCAATTCATAAAGCTCATAACGAGACCAGTTTCATGAACAGACATGAAACTAGAGAACTGGATTTTTTGTTGAAAACTTATATTGTTGCCGACACTCAAACATGTCAACCCTGATGCTTGCAACAAGACATTTGTATCCTTCACTGTGTTTGAACTGAGCCTCTGACATGTATTTTTTTTTTATTTGTATCTAAATCAGAGAGGAAACCCAATCATGATGTAGTCTTTAATCTGTCAAGCTTTGCTTGTTAAACTTGGTTTGATTTTAGAAAGTGGCATCTGAGTAGAACGTCCAGAACTACAGAAATTTTCTTTATACAATATACTTTAAATAAAAAAAAAACTATCTTCAGATGGAAAAAGTATATTTTTGTACTTCTTGGGACTCGCTCTTTCTTCACGCTTGATCAGAACTGTTCAGGATGGTTGGGTTTAGGGGGTCGTTCTGTTGTCTGTCCCAGCAGTCAAGATGTGGGCACACCCAGGATAGGTCCCAATTATAGGCCACAGTAATGAATGTGGAGGGTCATTAACAGAAACTAATGGTTCCTTCCAGAGCATTATTCAATTATTCAGTTAAGAGGCCCACGAGGACCAAATAAATAGTCAAGTGAAATATTTATGAGCCCTCAAAGTAAATAAAGTCTTAAACAGCAGAAGCAAGTGAAAATTCCTGAATATGCATTTTTATTTATATACAGCCAAACATAAGCAAATGGATAGTCAATTTTAATATTAGATCTGAGTTGGCCCATTTCAAGGTGAGCTTACAGAAACGGCCATAAATCAGTTGTATACATCTTAAGCTAAACTTTATGGTAGTTGCATCTCCACGATATACTGGGTACCAACACGTCCTGCAGGATTTCACAATACTGAATAAAGTTTCCCAAAATTTGATGAAAACACCGAACCCTGATCCTCATCATAAAAATGATTTCAATTTAAAACTATGGCACAAACGGCAGCTGGTGATGAACATTTCTTTCAGGCTAGCTAGGCCTTTGATATTTCAGCATAGTACAAGTATAGTATGATTGACAATTTATATTTTGGAAACATACACCATACATTATGACTTTTATAAATTATGTTAAGCATTTAAGGTACCGGGTTCTATCCCCAGTTATTGCACATCTCGTGGTGTCTCCCAAGCAGGACACCTTATCCCCAGTTGCTCCCCGAGCGCTTTCCATAGCTGCCAACTGTGCCACATGGTGGTGGATGGGTTAAATGCAGAGAGCCAATTTCACCATTGCATGAGAAAATACAATGACAATACACAACACATTATTATTATTTACAAAAATGAAATAAATCTCCAGAAACATGCTCAACCAGAGATGAAATCTGAACTCCATTCTCATTGAATACATCTAATATGTTTATTTTTAACTAAGGTTGGACTGTAAAAATCTGAGTAATACAAACTCATCTCATATAAAAGTCAAACTTAATGATGGTAGCAATAAATAAAAAGGTCATTATAAAAATGTGCAAAGTTCCAAAACTGTGGGTGAAATATACGGACTTTATTTAAACAAATTAACATCGGCATGTGAGATATAAAAAATATTTTGTTCAGGTCTGTGAACTCTGTGCAAACTATCAAAAGCATAACAAGTTTGTTGTTTCAAACTTTGTTCAAAAGATTTTGTGAAACAAGAATTTGAACATTAATTGAGAAAAATCAAGTCATAATCAACATGTAGACTTTTAAACATTATGCATTTGTTTGATACATAAAGCACTTCCTAAACTACAAGTGTGTGTTTAAGCTGTTTAGGATTATAGCGGTTTGGATGCCAAAACACAGAAATATGCCCAGTCCCGTTCAACTTCAGTATCAGGAGAAGTGACTCCCATTACATCCAAGATCCTGGAAGCGGAACAAAAACAGGAAAATATTAAATAAATGGTTCAGAAAATGATTATTGTGATTAGTCATATTGATTATATAGAATTCCAGTGTTTGTGTGTTTCAGTGTAACCTTTTCTGAATGTTGGCCAGCAGATCTTCAGCACCCTGTGGGTCTTTCTCCTCGTAGGTCTGGAACATGGACCAAGTTCTGATGAAGCCAACCAGGTTCCTCACAGAGAGCAACGTTTTTACTGGAAAATTATCCATCCTGTTGGAAGAAAATCATAAAAAAAAAAAAAAATTCAAGAGGGACAACATTATCGCATTTCTAGAAGAAATACATTATCCAATAAATACAAGTATGTGTGTGTATGTGTGTGTGAGCGCACCACAACACTGGACAGATTAATAAAATTCGGGACAATAATCAGTAGATGAATATCTACAACAGGACTATTCAACTGAACTGCTCGGGAAGCACAGTTTCGAAAAGCCAGCAGCTCAGGGGCCGAACATGGAGCAATTAAAGTCATTATGTAAATGCAATAAAACAGAATCCAAAACCAAAAAAAAATAATTTTTTAATCAACTCATTGGTGGGCTGGACTGAAGTCACCCGCGGGCCTGAAGTGGGCCACCGGTCGCCAGTTGAATAGCCCTGATCAACAACCTATAAAATTTTAGACAACACAAGTCAAGATTCTAACAAAGTTAAGTCAGGTCCTCTGGATGGATTTAAAAATATAATAAAAAATGATTTGTTGAAATATTTCATCTCATCTAAAAGACTTTGTCCATCTGAGGAGCTGCAATAAATTCAGTCTTATAAAACAGAACCTTCTCATAGGGGATCAACCAGTTTGCAGAGGACATCCAGAGCTAGCTGTTCACATGATAACAGAGGACCATCAGCCTAATAATTGGTCGTTAGCATCCTGATGGCTGCTTGCTATTCACAAGAGAGCTGAGTGATACTCGCAATAACATCATTGTAATAAGGGGAGAGTTGAACACAGAGGCCTCCGCCCGTTTAATGGACTAGTTCTCTTCACAAAGATAGTTTCCATCTCTCCTCTCTCAAACCAGCGTTCCTCTCTATCAAGAATGTGAACATCTTCATCCCTGAAAGAGTCAATGCTGGCCTGGAGATGAGTGTAGACCAGAGTGCTGGCCTGATGATGTTGCTCTTCTGTACTGGGCCATCCTTTTGGCCCAGACAAGTCAAGATGGAGACCACAGCCAACTGATCTTGGCAAACAAAATAATCAAATTTACAGTTGAGCTAAATTTTGATGTGGTAGTAGCTGAAAGTTATTTACAACACAATCTGAGCATCGACATGTCAATTATACCAATATCACACAAGGATCTGACAAGATTGGTTGCAACTAGGGCTGACAAGAGGTCTTCGAGGAATGAAAAGACCTTTAATTATGGATTAAATTAGCTTTCTATCAATGCTGACTTTTGAACTATTATTCACATCTTTAAACTGAAAGGGAGTGTATTTTAATGACATTTCATCAACATTAAAATGTTTCCAAGAAAGTGGAATAATATAAAAAGATAAAAATCTTACACTGTTACCTGCGTTTTTCTGGGTAAGGAATGGCAGAAAACAGGTCTTGCAGTTTACCTTCAGACACGGCGACTGGGTTGCTCGTGTACGGCTGCAGCACCTGTTTCACCTGAGGAAAAGTGACAAATGGTTAAAAAAAAAAAATTCCTTTAACACTAATTCTACAGATTTCCAAATTACAGCCGGGTGTGGAAAAATAAATAAAACTGAATTTCGTGATCAAAATTAGCTTTCAGATTTTGAATTTATCAGCTGATTCAACTAAAAACATGACTATACAAAAAATACTTTTGAACAAAAAAAAAAGCTCAAACCGTTCATTATAAAGAGGAAGTGGTAGAACATCTCACACTGAAATCTGTGTTAAGGATTAAATAAAACCATTTTAACAATAGAGAATAGAAAGGAACACTAACTGAGCTTTGTTCTGGATCGTCTGCTTGCCTGCTATAACCGGGTATCAGATTTATTCTCACAGCTGGAAACAATCCAACGTTTAACTGAATGCTTACTGTTAAAGTTTAAGTTAGAACATGTGAAATGACAGTGTATTGTTTAGCTTGCTGTATCTGACACGATGAGAACTGCAACCATTACATACATAAAACCATTACATACAACCATTACATCTCTCCATTTGCAACTGGGTACTAGACTTCTTAACAAACAGGCCACAGTGAGGATCCACAACTTCTCCTCCTCCACCATAACCCTCAGCACTGGTTCTCCTCAGGGATGCGTGTTGAGCCCCCTCCTGTTTACTCTGCTCACATATGATTGTGCAGCTACCCATTCAGGCTGTCACATTGTAAAGTTTGCAGATGATACAGCGATGGTGGGATGCATCACAAACAATGAGTCCAGCTACAGGCAGGAGGTGAAACACATGGAGAGCTGGTGCTAAGAGAATAACCTTCACATCAATGTGAAGAAGACAAAGGCGATAATTGTGGATTTCAGAAGGAACAAACACACCTACAACCCCCTGAACATAAGAGGATCTGTGGTGAAGTGGTCTCCAGTTACAAGTACTTGGGTGTACATATGAATGACAACCTCAGTTGGGGCAATAACACTACCAGACTGATCAAGAAAGCTCATCAGAGACTACTTCCTCAGGCGGCTGAGACAAGGTGGTCTGGGAAGCTCAGTCCTCACCTCCTTCTACAGGTGTGCAGTGGAGAGCATCCTGTGCTCCAGCATCAACGTGTGGCATGGAAGCTGCACAGCTGCAGAAAGAAAAGCTTTGTAGAGAGTGGTGAAGGCTGCACAGAAGTCTGTTGGAGTCACTCTCCCCACCATCACAGACATTTACACCTCCAGATGCAGGAAGAGAGCAACCTGCATCATGAAGGACTCCACTCACCCAGCACACACAATTTTATAGGTAGTGTTCAGACTGTTCCTTCCTACTTCCTAGTAAGTTTAAAGTTACGTTTTTATGGTTGATAAAATGCATCGCGGCTCGCGTGTAAAACCAGAAGTGTATTTTAGTTATCTTTATATAACCCTTTTGCTAAACCTAACCTTACACCTGACCCAGCCCACTGACACTAAACTTAACCCCTTTACCCTTGAGTCTTAACCTAACCCTGAATTCAGCTAGCAGCTGCTGCAGAATTCAGATACATATCCATTTTAATATTGCATTGGGCTCTACATTAAACATGATGGCTTCACAGTGAGTTTCAGCATGACCATACTTCCATGGTGAAATAGGCATCGAAGTCCTCGAAGCATGGAGGCATATTTTTGCTATGAGGCCTGTGTACACCGGAGTGACTTGGCGAGTCAGGACTACAATGGTGATTGTGACATAGTTATGAAAACAGATGGTAGAGACAGGATACCTGTGGCGGTAGCATTGTGCTAGACTGGTATGATCTTGTAGCATCTGGCTGCATCCTGGTAGGTGTGTAGAATGTGGTGGGGGTGGACTGTAGGAGTTTCTCAGGGATATAGAAGGTAGAAACACCCCATATTGGTCAGTACTAAGAGCGTAGCAGGAAATGGATGTTTTCCAAATTTGCTGCAATTCAGCCACATTCCAAAATGGTTTTGAGAGCATAGAGGGGTCATCCAGTGTGAAAAGCGCCAGAAACAGTGCACATGGACTACTCGTGTGCAACGAAGAAACTGCATTCCATCTACACCTACCTCTTGATAGATCTGGGTGATTCCATCTCCACAGTCCTTGTAGTTAAATCTGACATTGGTGTCACTGAAGCCCAGCAGAGCAATGCAGCCTCCAGGTTTCAAGACCCGGTTCGCTTCGGGCAGGAACTTGGACTTGTCAAACCAGTGGGCTGCTGAAGCTGCTGTCAACAGGTCTACAGTGCCATCTTCAAAAGGAAGGTCCTCTGCTGTCCCCTGACTACAAATGCAACACAAACACATAAATTTATTGATAAATAAAAGTCAAGTGGAGTGGTGCAGAGGTGGAGTGGTGGTGTTTTTTTTTTTGTTTGTTTTTTGTGGTGGTGCATAGGTTAGAGAATGTGGGCCTGTGATCGGAATATCGCCGGTTCAAGCCCCGGTACAGATAACATCAAAAATGTGGGTGGGGTAGGTGAAGCACCCACACCTGCCCCCACTCTCATTCACCCCACCCTGAGCCCATGAGCAAGGCCTTTAACCCCATCTGCTCCCTAAACAGGTCTCTCTTGAAAAGGAGTTCTCATGGCTCAATGAGACTACCTGTATAAATAAAGGGTAAATGAAAGTGATCAACTTAGCTTTTGTATTTATGAGCTATGCAATTATTCAACATATAATTTCAGGTCATTTTCAGCATTCAAAATCTTACAATACTGTATTTTCCAGCCTATAAAGTCACAGTTTTGAGTAAACAATTGTTTTTAAGTGTTAATCTTGTTCAATTCTTGTTAAAGTCCTCCTTTGCAGTGTGCACTCTCCCGCGGCTGCCATTTGGCAACCAATCGATTTTTGGCACAACACCGGCCCACATTTCCGGGTTGTCAGCGGTGACGTGCAACAAACGCGATGCGTCAGCGGTGACGCATAATAGACGAGACTTACACGGTGAAGCAACTTATTTATGTTTTTTCCACTTTATTAGACATATTTGGACTGATGCGACTTATACGGCGGAAAATACGGTATATAAAATATATTCATTATGTCCATCTGTGTGACCTCTTGACACTTACCGGTATGTAACGTTGGGGTCTCCTGGCACAGTTCTGGCCTCATCCACCTGGTTCTCGCTGACATCCATGCCGACCACTTCTTTAAAGTGTGGCGCCAGCAGACGAGTAAACTGACCTGTTCCACATCCCAGATCTACTGCGAGCTCATGTGGTTGTCCTTTCTGTGGGTGGAAACAGATATGTCCTGTCAGAGCTAAAATAAACGTCATTTTGAAACTTTATATTCTTTCCTTACACCATTTATTTACCTTTGTGTCCAAGTACTGAATGATTACATTCTTGAGCTCAGCTGGAGGCGTAAAACGATACTGCTGGTAGATGGAAGCATGTTTCTTCCCTTCAAATAGTCTGTATGCCATTGAGAGGTTTTAATCTGTTGACTGCTGTAACTTGTCCAACCTCCCCCTCGTAGCAGCCTCTGCCGGATATCAAACTTTGTCTTTCTTGCTCAGCGACTTGCCTTTGCTCACAGTGCTCCTCTTGTTATTTCTTCGTTTAAAATCTGATTTCCAATTTGTTTCAATTGCTGTTTTTTTGGTCCAAACGCTTGCAGTTCCTCTTTGCAGTCTTGCTGACATGCAAGATCATAAAACAAACAGGCAGGAAAATGATTGGTGAGTCAGACACGCTGTAAAATCAAGCTGCGGTGTTAAACATTAGCAGTTAAGGAGAAAGCCGACTACATACAGTTCCTCACTAGCTGAAAGTTGCCTCTGATGTCAGTGGTCCTGTTAGGCCAGCAGTGGATTTGTCATCAGTGCGTCACAGAGGCAGGGCTTCCCGTTTAACCCCTTCATAGCACACTTCAGCACTGATGCACGTTTTTTACATCCATTTTACAGTAAAACAGGACTTATAGTCTGGTTCGCACTAATTTGCACATCAGGTAAGAATGTAACAAACCTACTTTTTTTTTCTTTAGTTTTTAAAGTTATAAAGTTTGAAAATGTGTAGTTTTTATGACAAGCCAGCCACATGTTAACTGCCTGTGAAGGCTTTTCAGCATTTAGCTTCAAGACTACCCTCGAACATTCAAGCATATTTTGTGAAAAGGAAAAGTTGTTATTATCTAAAGGGAACAGATATTTTTGTGAAACCAAAGTATAGGACTAGTTTAAGGGGTAGGTCTACTTCAATTCAGGGAATAGGTTTTTGGAATAGTTTGGATGATGATGTAAAAAAAATCAAAAAGTCAATGTTTATATTTAAGAAAAAGATTAAGAACATATTGTTGAATAGATACATATAGATTTAAGTTAGTTAATATCAAACAAAATATAAATGGAAAAATTGTGATCAGTTATGTAATTTTGTTGTATTATTTATAGATGATTATTGATTGAATTGATTGAATTGATTTTGTTTAAGGGGCAGAAATAATAAGATTTTTTTTCTTCTTCTGCTGCCTTTCATTTTATGTTTTGTATTTTACCCTCTTGTTTTGAAATTGTTATTGTGTTTTTAAATGAATAAATAAATTAAAATAAAATAAATAAGACAAATGAAGCATACCTTAAAGTAATCCATGTCACTCTCCACCTGGCACTTTTAAACAAAGACCTTGTGCAATCACTCAATTTTACCTGTACATTGTGCGAGTGTTGTGTACTTTTGTTTGTTTTTACGAGCCTTTGGGCTTTTTTGTGTTTGGTTATGTGTGTCAAGAGTACATTTCTGCATGCATGTTTAATGTCTGCACCTTCAGAGGAAACATTCTTAATTTTGCTGTGCATTATGAACTCTTTAGTATTTTAATTCACTGCATTTGGATATGTTCTTAAAATAATACATGAAACACTTTGTACACCAACAGCACAGGTTTTGTTCTGCCTATCAACACCCCCCCCCCCCCCCCCCCCCCTCTCTTGATAGTTCAGAACTTTGGACCAATTTATGTTTTTATTGTCCTTTACAAAACGGATTGTTCGGGGGGGAGAGACTCCAGTGAACAAGAATGTCAAATAAGTGGGTATGATTTTTATCATTTGTTTCAGTCACTGATGATTAGAGCCTATCAATTAATTTTACCCTAACAAAAGTTAGGAAACAAGTTGTCAAAGCTGCAGCTATTACAAACATGATTATGCAACTCAGTCGTTGGTTCATAGCCGAGTTTACTATAAGTTTCTGTCTTTCCCCCCTCCCTCTTGACCACTTGCTAAAAAGAACAGTGTTTTGCTGTTTTGTTAACCAGGATGGTCCACAGAGGAAGTAAGGGGTGTTTAATGGCTCCTGAGGGACACTGATAATGACCTATTGACCATTTCCAAATGAAGCAGTGAACATGAAGTTATCCCTCGGGCTTTAATTAGTTGTGAAAATATCAGAGGAGTAAAGGTAGGCATACAGCCCTCCACCCGCCTCCCTTATGGCTTATTCTCTTTGAGTGCACCTTTCATCACCTGGAGAGAAACCAGTCATTGTGTTGTGGCAGCAGTGGACAAAGAAGCTGAGGGACTTCAGAAAGTTGTTACAGTTTGCTTACATCATTCTCAACTGGTTCGTATGTGGACCTAAAAATAAATAATTGTTCTAAATGTTATTGATCAGCCAGACGATTTAAACTGACACCTGAATAATTTGACAGACTGGCTGAATGTGACATTGGTTTACATTACTGGCTGCGCACAAAAACACAGTTCAAACCACTACTGCTTGACGTCACATGTAACCTTTTGAGTTGCCCCAATAGAAAAGGCCACATATTTAAGGCTGAATCATAATAGCCCTTATATTATTAGCCATGATAACTAATAGCTATTATTAAAGTTATTTATTTCTCATAATGATTTGATAATACTTGAAATAATGTTGCTCACAATGGTGCTCACATATACCTGATTAAAAAGATATTAGGACCTTACCTCAATTTTGAAAACTTTTTCTGTCACAACTAGTTGTGAATTAACTTAAATCCTTGAAAGATGTAAAAAATAGGGCAAAACTATAAAACAGGAAATTAAATGGGGATAGTACAGAAGCAAGCAATGCATGAAAAGTATTAAGAAGTGGGGATTGTATAATGTGGGAGTTCTGATTAGTGAAAGAAAACAGGTGTGCTGATAAGGCCTGGGACGCAGGTGGATGAGGAGCTAAAACAGGCGGAGGTGGGAACATCTAGTAAATGTGTAAACACAAAACTAAAGAACCAAAACCCCAAACCAGTACATTTTCTTCAGTACATTTTGCAAGAAAAACTTCAAAATTTCCAAATCAAGCTTAGACCTGCACTAAATTCTGTCATGTGGTGTGTTTGGGAGGGATTTTACAAGCAGTTGTGACCTTTATTTTTTAAATAAGCACCAATACAACTCATTTTAAACCTTTGTTCACACATTTGCGCCTGAATATTAATTTATTAGTGAAACCGTCAGAATGCTAACTTACTTGATTACTTGAGATAAACATCATGATCAGGTCAACAGCAAGACCGTTAAGTACATTCAGCTTTAATATGTACAGTAGAAACTCGCATGAATAATTTTACAATTAACCAATAAATAGTGTTGACTCAGGAAAATCAAGATAAAGATTCACCTGGACTCATGCTGAATTTTTTAGACTAACAAAATTAATGGAATTACATTCATGAGCTAATATGGATTTGGCCATTTTTGCAGATTATGGGTAGTTGTTTTATCCTTTCCCTTATTTTCTGCTTTTAACAAAAATGTCAGCTTTAACACTTTCCAGTAAAAAAACAAAACAGTTTTTATTTATGCTTTTATGTTTAAGAGTTGAAAGTTTCTGTTGAGTGTAACAATGCCCTTTACCCACCACCAGGGGATGCTAAAACACCAGTAGCACCTCCATTTTCATGTTTAAAAATCTGATTTTATATAATAAACATCAAGCGCATTTAAATATATGAAAGATACAACAATAGACATGAAAGGTTTTCATTATTAAGACTTCTCACAACAGGTGAAATCAGTATTCAGAGCATATAAAGTGGTGATTTGTTTGCACAATCTCCATGAAAAATCTTAGATTTCAATTCAATAAAATTCAGTTTTTTTATAAAACACCAGGTCACAAGAGAAGTTGTCTCAGGGCACTGAACAAAACATTCACATACATAAAAAAAAAATTAAATAAAAGGCCATTTAGTAAAACCAGGTTGTGGATGAGCGGCCATCTGCTTCGACGGGCTGGGTGTTATGGTCCTGATAAGTCCAGGTATAAATGGCAGGACGCACAATATATGAAGCCCAGACGGTTGTACAATTTAGACAAAGCTTTAATTATCAGTCAAACATCTGAACATAAATGCAGACTGGGAGGCCTGGTTAAAACAAAAAAAAGAGGGAGAAGCCCCGAACCAGTCAGCAGTTGACTGTCAGATTCGGGCCGCTCCCCTCGTCCTATGACCCAGGGACTACAATCAAAAACCATTAACTTAAACTGCACAGGTGACTCCCAGTCCCAACAACAAATAGCTCAACAACAAGATGGTGACAAAGTGCAATAATCTGTAGTCGGAGCGGGGACGACGCTGGAGAAGAAAGCCAACAACCGTCAGATCAACGTCTCCTCTGGCCTCCCTCGCTCGTCCATCAGGCGGAGCTTGGTCCTTTTAAGCCACCTTCAGCCAATCAGCTGTGCAGAGAGACAGCATATGAATTAGTTAGACACACGTGGACATAACTGACACAGGGACACGTCACACTGGGGTTTGAGAGGACAGGAAGGAGAAACAGACAAACACAGAATGGCAGGTCCCGGTGTACTTTCTATTGGAATAGGGTGACCAGACGTCCCCGATTTCCGGGGACAGTCCCCGTTTTGGACGACCTGTCCCCGGCTAAAGCTGTCTCTGGAAATGTCCCCACTTTTAGCGTGTTATGAATGAGTGAAATTGTGTCTTATTTATTATGTTTTAAGTATTTCACTTTACTATGATCTGTGGATAGTGGTGGCACAGAGGTTAGAAAAGGTGGGTCTGTGATCGGAAGGTCGATGGTTCAACTCCCTAGACCGACAACATCAAAATGTGGGTGGGAAAGATGAAACACCCACCCCTATCTCCACCCTCACTTGCCCCACCCTGGGCCCTTGAGCAAGGCCCTTAACTCACACCATCTGCTCTCCCGGGTGCCCTAGATGCAGCTCTCTGCTCCACACAGAGGGCTGTGGTAGCTCGGCAATCTGTGGTTGTGTCAGGAAGGGCATCCGGCGTAAAAATAATTGCCAGGTCTTCATGCGACTTAGTTTGCTGTAGCGACCCCTAATGCAGGGAGCAGTCGAAAAAAAAAAATTTTTCTGATCTGACTGTGTTTATGCTTTTTAGTTATTATTCCTTGACATTTGACACAGGGTGATCTGATTTAGTATTTCATTATTTCTAATTATGTTTTTTTATATATATTTTTTTTTATTCCATGTACTGTAATTATATATTGTCACTTTTTATTTGATGCTGTGATCTTGTTAAGCACTTTGGTAACAGTTACTGTTTTAAATGTGGTATATAAATAAATCTAACTTGACTTGACTCTTACTTTATTCAGACCTCCATGGCTACCATGGCTGATGGTTCTTCAGATAGAGGAGGCCTCTCAGAGCCAAATTAGGTCAGCCAGCGCTGTTTCTATTTCTTTGTGAACAAATCCATTCCACTTGATTAATAGAACACTCAAACCACTTGTTTTGCCATGCACTCTAAAATAGTTATTGAATCAAGTGTTAAAGTAGATGTTTAACAACCCATTAAAATACACCAGTTGCAGGAAATGACATCTACTTTATTAAAAAAAATTAATGGGAATGGTATTGAGCAAGTTACTTCTCAAGGAAGCTCAATCCTCATCAAAGCAGATATTATACAATTGAGAAGGAAACACTTGCATTACTCCTAGCATTGCAGTGTTTTGAAGTTTATCTTGGCTTGAGTGTGAAACCCATAGAGGTTTTCTCAGACCATAACCCACTTGTCTTTCTTTCCAGGATGTACAATAACAATCAGCAGCTTATCAGTAGGCTTTGATTATCTAGGAGCATAACCTCTGGATTTATCATAAAAAGTGGTCAGAGAATGTCCTGACTGACACGCTGTCACTTGCGCTATGACCCCTGGTCATTTCTTTGAATGTTCCAAACATTTTGTTTGGACTTGTAAGGGTGGGGGTGTCTGGAGGACTGTGTGTTTGAACTCACAACCTCGACATTTCTAAGTACCGCACGCTGACGATTACCAATCTCTGTGTCTAGGGGTATGATTCTCGCTTTGGGTGCGAGAAGTCCTGGTTTCAGATCCCGGACGAGGCCCCAGTTGTTAAGCCCCCACATCCCACTTTTGGAGAAAGGGCGCATTAACATGACGACCACAATGCATGGACAGAGTCTTTGTAATAGTGAAAGAAAACCACAACTTTTTTGTAGCTTTTAGAGACATTGGAAGGAGAACACAAAATAAAGCTTGGTTTTATTTCTTCACTTTTACAAGGACTCTGTCAATTTCTTGTGGTTGTCATGGTAATGCCTCCTTCCTCCAAAAAAAAATGGGAGGGGGGAAGGCATAACAAACAGTAAAAAGCTATTAAAATTAAAAATAGTGTTATAAAAACAATAAAATCAAAGTGCCATATAAAACAAGGTAAAATATTAAAAACAAGAACATATTAGCTTAGATTTTTTTATACTGGAGGCTACAAAAGGTTTGTTGAGACAATTTAGTATCTCATGCTTATCTGACATAGGAGCAGTCGACAAATAATTGTGATGGCAGATCAGATGAGTGAGTGCTGCTATCAAGATATGTAATAGTTTTCCAGAAGCTCTTAGAATGGTTTAGATTTTTGGAGGTCTGAGATAAATACTAGTTTTGTTTTGCTGCTTTACAGCGATTCCGTAATTGACAAAATTGCAACCAATGGGTGTCCGAACCAGTCTGTCCTGCTGTTGCCCAAAGCTGATCCCTCCTGTGCAAGAGGTCAGCTAGTTCAAAAGTAAACCAGAGGTTATCCTGGCCCTTTACTCTGAGCTGGCAAAGTGGAGCGTGTTTATTTACAAAACGAATGAAACTATTAAGAAAATAGTTTCAAGCAAGATTCACATCATCAATTAATGATATGCCATGCCAGTCAAAGTGAAACAGAACCCAAAGAAAGGCTTGTTCACAAAAATGTTTCATATTTCATTTTAGAATCGTTCTAGGTTTAAAACGAGGCATTTTTGTGAGTGTAGATAATGACCAACTGGCCATTGAATACAGAGTGCAGTGGTGGGTACGGTAGTTACAACCAGTTATGAACCTTAGCACGCCATGGTAGAAGGTATTCAACATCTATACGGAGTTGGTAAGGGCAATCATGTAAATAATATAGCCATAATCAATAGATGGTATGAAAGTGGCAGTTACAAGGCATTTCCTGGCATTCAGAGTTAAACTAGATCTATTTCTGAAAAAGAAACCCAGTTTCAATTTCAGTTTATTTCTCAAGTTTTCAACATGTGGCTTAGTGCATCAATTAAAATTCCCAAGATGTTGTTCACAGTTATTCACATTTAATAACGATAAAACAACAGACACATACAAACACACACACAGGCACCAACATTCACATGTACTGTCACATTTGGGGAACTAAAAGCCTAACTTAACATGTAAATCTGACTCAAGGAAGGAACAAAAATAATTGCCTATTTAATTTTTTTTTAATATGTAAAGCATTTTTCTTGTTAAAGAAGGCAAAAAATATTTTAGTAACCTTGATCACTACAGCTAACAAACTGTGATGTCAATAAGAAAATAATTTAGAGTCAGTGGTAGTGATGACAATGACACTTTACTTCATATCTCTTGATTCTAATTTCTTCATCAATAGTCAGATTTTAAAGTTTAACTTTGTTTACATAACAAAACAAAAAGGATATCCTGTGCCTGGGGGGATGAATCGGACTAAAGAACAGTGATTGGTTGTGAAATCCCTGTTTGACTGATACGTAGTCTAAAATAGGTTGTGCCTTCTTAGCAGAAACTGCATAAAGACCAGATTTTCCATTCGAGGAAAGAGCTAGTTTTCCAACAATGATGACTAATGTTTCTGTGATTTCAGTGATTTTTCTTTCAGGTCTAAATGAAACAAAGGCTCTTCAGAAATCAACTATTTTCGTTTTCACTTTAATGTGTTACTGCTTAATAATTCTGGTAAATGTGTTTCTTATTTTGATTATAATCTTGGACAATACTCTCCATGAACCAATGTACACTTTGCTGTGTGCTTTTTGCATGAACGGTCTTTATGGAACAGCCGGTTTTTACCCTAAGTTTCTGTGGGATCTGCTCTCTCCCATTAATGTCATCTCTTACTCAGGTTGTCTTTTTCAGGGTCATGTGTTTTTCTCTTTTGGATGCTGTGAGCTGTCGATGCTTGCTCTCATGGCCTATGACAGATATCTGGCTATATGTCAACCACTTAAGTATCACACTCTCATGTCAAAACAGAGAGCCATAAAGTTAATGTGCATTTTTTGGTTAACACCTGTTTGCATTGTTTCTGTGAGTACTTTTCTAACATCTAGGCTGAAGTTATGCAGCTCATCTATAAACAGACTCTTCTGTGCAAATTGGAGCATTGTAGCTTTGGCTTGTTTTCCAAATGAAACTTTTATAAATGGGGTAGTTGTATATTTTGTATTAACAGTATATGTACTCCATGGTGTCTTTATTGCTTGGTCATATGTATATATTGTTAAAAGATGTGCCAAATCCATGGAGAACAGGGCAAAGTTCATGCAAACATGTGTCCCACATTTAGTCTCCTTGATGACTTTTATTATAACCACAATGATTGACGTTACTTTTATGCGTCTCGTTTCTCAAGAACTACCCAAGAATATTCAAAACTTTGTCACAATAGAATATCTAATTTTTCCTCCCATTATAAATCCACTCATTTATGGGTTCAAATTGACCAAAGTTCGAAACAGAATTTTTAGGTTATTTGCGTCTGAAAATAAATAACATTAAATTTAAATGTTGAAGAAATACAGTCTTACATAAGTACACAATGTCCTGTCTTGCAGATGCAATTATGTTAGTTTACATGGTTTATGAACATATAAAAGGTCAATTTATGAAAGTCTTTGGACCAGTATGTACATAAAATGGACTGCTCATGAAATTAATGCTTTGAGCTTAAAGTTGAATTTGTACTTTTGGCTTCAATAATGTTTTCATTTATTATGCAAAGCTTTGTTCACTGATATCAAACTGACGTCACTAAATTATGGAAGATTAGAACAGACTTAGCTGCTAATATATATGATTTGGTTGTATTGAGACCTCTAAAAACAAGCTTTGTTGTCTCAATATATGTTCTAAAGAAAAAAGAACAAGCTTTTTTCTTTATTCTTTTTTTTGTTATGCATTGATTTATTTGTTTTATTTCAAAAACCTAGCTTCATCAATTATTATCAACAGCATGACACTTGGAGATTATCATGTTTTGTCGAGGATCATAACCCAAATGCAAAAACCAAACTAAAATAACTTTAAGGTATTATAAATAAGCTAACATGACAGTAACCCCACCGAGAAGATAAAATTAAATTAAAAAAACTGACAGAAAACAAAAAACAATACTAGGAACCAAAACAGTCAATGTGAAAAAATGTTTAGTTGGATGGCCTGGAGATTATCCAGAGCAGAGCAACAATTCTGGCAGACGGTGAGTGAGGGCCATCCCTGTGGACCCTCTTGGAGTCTGACAAGTGAGAGGTGTCCTCTTGGACCCTCTAGGACATATGTGTCAAACTCAAGGCCCGGGGGCTAAATGTGGACCTCGTTGACATCTTATCTGGCCCCCAAGATGATATATGAAACGTAATATACTTTTATCTCTTGAATTTTTTCAGTAATATTTGATTATGATATCAAAAGCACATCAGAGAACATCAAATTAGATTAATCAAACTCTTGCTGAGGAACCTGTGGCCAAGAAAAGATGTTGGGTATCTGATTTGAGTTTATGTAGATTCTGAAATTGGCCCTTAAGTTGAAAAAGGTTTTAATTTTGGCCACTTTTTGTAACTGAGTTTGACACCCCTGCTAGGAGAAAGGATAGTCAGAGGCATTCTCCAGGATCATGTCGGATGCCAATGAGTGAGAGGCATTCTCCTGGACCCTCTCAGAAATGATGAGACCACAGAGGCCACAGCAGGCAATGAACCAGAGATGTTTGCAGTGGCAAACGATGAACCAGGGGTGGACACATGGCAGATGATGAACCAGGGGTAGCTGCAGTGGCAGAAATGTCAGGAGGCACTGCAGCAGCAGACATGTCAGGAGGCACTGCAGCAGAGGAACCCTAAGAGTTATGCCTCTTTTCCATTTGTGCCTTTAGTACAGTACAGTTCGGCTCGGCATGGTATGAGTTGTGTTTCCATTATACTTACAGTAACGGTTCTAGTGAGCAGATTAAGCTCGGAGCCCGCAGGAATGCATGAAGACAGGGCCCGGACCCCAGCCTCGCATGCTCCTGCAGGTCGGCAGCTCCTGCAGGTTGGCAGCACGGACGATCTTTTGCAGTGACCGGCGGAGCTCGGAGTGGGGGAGAGAACGCCCTGCCCGGCCTGAGGGGGCTCCGAGGCTCCAGTGGAGAGGACCGGCGGAGCTCCATCTAGCTCGCTCTGAAATTTGTCATCGGCATTAGACCACTGTGTTGTCATTATTGTTTTTAAAATCTTGAAAATAGGTCCAGTCGCTCCTTGAGTTCGAGTTATTGCAAATGGTGGATCGGTTGTTGTGAAAGTTTCTCAAACAACCAGTGGCTCCACCCCTTGACCAATCAGTGACCAACGTTGTTCTGACATCACGTTTTAGGACCAGTTTGGCACAGTTGGAACCTCAGAGAAAAAGGGACTGAAAAAGGGGCGATTCCACAAATCATTGCTAGTGGAAAATCCTTGGAACTGTGCCAAGTCGAGTTGTACCGTGCTGTACAGTTACTAATAGAAAAAGGCCTTTAGAGTTGCATTCGGGCTTAAAAAAATCGACCCGGCCCGGACCTAGCCCGTATATATCTTTTCCGAGCCCATCTCGACCGGACTAATTTTACCCAGGTCTGTGGTTATGTGTCCAGACACAACCGCATATCACCGAGCTACCACAGCCCTCTATGTGGAGCAAAGGGCTGGCATCTAGGGCAGCCAGGGGAGCAGATGGTGGGGGTTAAGGGCTTTGCTCAAGGGCCCAGAGTGAGGCAAATGAGGGTGGAGACAGGTGTGTGTGTTTCACCTTTCCCACCCACATTTTGATGTCGGTCTGGGGAGTCGAACCAACAACCACATTCAGGCTCACCTTCTCTAACCTCTGTGCCATCACTCCCCTATAGGTTGAAGTTATGGAGATCATAAATAAACAGACTCCTCTGTATAAACTGGAGCATTGTAGCATTGGTTTGTTTTACAAATTAGACTTTTATGAAAGGACAATTTGTACATATTACAATGATTATATATTTCACGGTGTCTTGATTGTTTGGTCATACATATATGAGGTTCTAAATTTGTGCCGCTCAAGGTGGCTGCATGATGGAGTAGCTCTGTTACATTTTTTCTGAGATATTGCTTTTGAAAACTTTTTTTCCTCTTTTTTCTGGATGTAAATCGCTTTTTTGGATGATTGTTTCCTCTGGTGTCGGATGCTGTGCAGATGGAAGGATTTTTACTGAAACCTCTTTACTTTTGGACATTTGTTATGATGTGTAACAATAACAACAAGGTTTGATTTTTACAATCAGGAGCAGCTGAATAACATCACAAAAGCTCAAATAATATCTCAACTACAGCCCCAAATACCAAATGAGTTGAAAAGGAGGCACCGTGGATGCAGAGCAGGAGCAAAGAAGAGGGAGAGGAGAATGAAGTTCAAACCATCACTTCCATCGATCATAATGGGCAATGTTAGATCACTGGGAAACGAGTTGGATGAACTTCAGTCCTAACAAGGACCCATCCAGAGTATGGGGAATGCAGTGTTATGTGTTTCACTGAGACATGGCTGCAGGATCATATCCCCAACTCAAGAATTTTCCTGCCAGGCTTTCTGACCATACGAGCAGATAGAGATTTAAAGAGGAGTGGCAAAAGCAAAGGAGGTTTGTTGACAACACTTGTGAGCAACAGATTGTGTAATCCTGGACATGTTAGTGTGGTGTCGTCTCTGCAGTCCAGATATTGACCTGTTAGCAGTAAGTTGTTGTCCATATTATTTGCCAAGAGAGTTCACCAGTGTTATTTTGGCAACTGTTTACATTCCACCCTATGCTGTTGCAGAGACTGCATGTGATGTCATCAGCTCCGAGGTTGCTAAGCCACAGACACAACACGCTAGTGTGTTTGTTGCATTATCTGGTAATTTAAATACACCTCATATTGTTAGTACAAAACAGACTCATGTCATCTGCAGAACTATTCAGTTGGCTCTGCAGTGGTCGGGTGTATCAGAGATGAACAAGGAGCTGAGTACAGGGAACTGGTGGACCGCATTGTGGCATGGTGTGGAAACAATCCTCTCATCTTGAATGTGAACAAAACAAAGAAGATGATTGTAGATTTCAGGAGAACCAAGAACAGGTCCAACACTATTTCCATGATGGGAGAAGAAGTGGAGGTGTTGGAGAAGTACAAAGACCTTGGTGTTCACCTGGACAACAGACTGGACTGGAAATGCAACAGTGAAGCCATCTACAAGAAGAGACAGAGCAGACTGTACTTCTTAAGGAAGCTTAAGCCCTTCTGTGTTTGCAGCATGATGCTGCATATCTTCTATAGTCTGTTGTAGAGATGCCATCATCTGCTGGGGTAGCAGCACCAGAGCAAGTGAATTGAAAGTGAAAAAGATCAACAAGCTCATAAAGAAGGCTGGCTCAGTTCTGGGGACTCCTCTAGAACCTTTGGAGATGACTATACTAAGAAGGATTCTTCATAAAATGAAGAACATTATAGACAACCCTCAGCACCCTCTTCATCAGACTGTCATACAACAACAGAGTGTCTTCAGTCAGAGGCTTCTTCAGCTCCGCTGCAAGACAGACTGCTACAAGAGATCCTTCCTGCCCACAGACATCAGCATCTATAACAACTCTTTAATGAAACCAGGATGATGAGTTACAAATATGACATTTAATTTCCCTTTGGGATTAATAAAGTATTTTTGAACTGAATTGAATAGAATATATTGTTAAAAGATGTAAACGTTAATTCCAGGAATGATGTTGAGTTGGAGCTATTACTATTGGTTCCTGGTACCTTATGATTGGTTGGCCGGTTGCGGCACAGAGGAGAAGCAGAGGGTTTCCAACAGGGAAGGTCCAGGTTAGTAGATGCAGTGGCAACAATGGAATGCAGGAGACGAGTACTTGGATGATGTAGGAACAGCTACATCTTTACAGGTAAGTACCAGCATAGGAGATTCAGGTCATCAAGTGAGTGGTCCAGATTAGACTCAAGTAACAAGTTTCTGAAAGCATGGAGGAAAATACAATACAATACAATACAAGTACACTTTGGTAATTAGTATGATAAAGGGCTAGAGGTATAAGTACCGGTTGGTAGGTAATGCTCCAGCAGGGAATGGAGCTCATCTGAAGAACTTTGTGCTCCTGGAACCAATTAGTGGAATGAACTCCAGCTGCTGCTGCTGCTCATGGGCTCCACCCTGGAACTCAGGAACCTGGAGAAAAAATGAAAACCCTACAGGACTTCATTCATCCTATGCTGGAGCATTAAGATGCCTTATGGTAAATTAATCAACAGCCGTTAAACGCATCTCTACTTGAGAAAATCTAACCTCATGAATTTTGTCCCTTTTGTTTTCAAGCCTTGCTTCTCCTTCCATATCCCTTCTGCTTTCTGTGATCTGACCAGTCACCATCTCTGCTCCTGCAAACTAAATATCAGCCTGGATCAACTTCATACCACCATCGCCCTGTTGTTCTCTCTAACACTACTTACCTCTAGGATCAAACCAGCCTCTGCTCATAGGAACCCCTGGATTTCCTCTCTCACAGCCTGCAAACAAACAAACTAAGTAAGACTAGTGCTGGTGAAGATTATCAGTCATCCAGGACATGATGAATTCAAAAATGCGTTCAATACAAAAACAACTGGACTTTATTTGTAACAGAAGACGTTTCGCTCCTCATCCGAGGAGCTTTCTCAATTCAAAGAGCAGTGAGTGAGAGATTCAGGTTATAAGGCTGAGTGAGATAAGACACGCACACATATGTAGATTGGCAATTCACAACTAAACACCTTAACAGTAGGGGTTTCTTAAGGTCTTTGTTACTCTAATTCACCGATGAGACCCCTCTGTTCCCATCAGGTGTGAAAACTGGCTGGGAATCTGTCTTAAAGTTGCATTAAATGTTTTTGAAAGTGGAAATCTGAGACCTCCTCCTCTGTTAAGAGACGGCTTTTTTCTTTTTACATAAATTGCTTCCTTCACCCCCCTCTCAAACCATTTGTGTTCTCGGTCCAAACTATGCACATTTTGGTCCTCAAAAGAGTGTCCCTTATTTGTGAATCTGTGAGGTGGATGTGAACAGCTGAATCTTGTCCTGTGAGGCTGGCTCTCCTGTGTTGAGCCATGCATCTGTGAAGAGGCTGTTTAGTTTCCCCATTGTAAAAGTCTGGACAGTCCTCGCTGTACTGGACCACATACACTACACCACTTTGTTTGTGTATGGGTGTTTTGTCTTTAGGGTGGACCAACCTAACCTAGAATAGGGCTTAATTTGAGTCGGATCCTGCTGGAATAGCATCCAGGAACTCTCTTATTTTGACAGGGTGCGTTCTGGCACCTATTTGCTCGGTTCCGTCAACTCTCAGGCTTATTAATAATAAAGTTATGAACAAATATGACTGCCTTGAACAAATAAAACTTATATTGGATAACTAAGCTGAAAATAATTACATAACCATTTTAAACATAACAGACAACACAACACGACTTCTTAATATCCCATACGAGCATCTGCCCCTTCAAGTGAAGTATTTCCACCTCTACTCTTAAAAAAATCTCCGCCCCTAAAAGAGTGGTGGGGGTAAGTGCCTGGACGTTTCACATGTGGAGTCAGACAGTGAATTCAGAGGAGAAGAGTTGGCTCTGAACCGTCAAGTGTGGGGGGGGGGGGGGGGTACAAATACAGGTAAATGTAGATGTTAAACAACCTGTTAAAATACACCAAAATGCTGGAAATTGCATCTAATTTAATCAAACTTTTCTGGGGAGAACCCCGAGACTCCTCCCCCTCATACCCCTGTCGGCCTGCCCACCATTTGTGTTCTGGCATCAATTGGTTTCTGGCATCAATTGGTTTACAAATTAAGCCCTGTTAAGACTTTTACAACAGAGCGATATTACAAATCATTGCTCCTCAAACCCTGCCAATACTCACCTCTACCTTTTTTGCTTTTCAGCAACATTTCCCATCATCCCTTGTAAATAAAGACACTAGTCACTTACCTTTTCTACATTTGAGTCCTTTTTCAGTCTTCTATCTTTAGGTCATTACAACCAAACATCATGTTAGTAAAGACAGCAGCAGACTGAGTAAGTGTGGTCAATTTCATCATTTCAAAAAACATGATCAGGTGAACAGAAAGATTGTTTAGTGCATTCAGCTATAATATGTACAACTACAAACTCACATGAATAATTTTACAATTAACCAATTAATAGTGTTTACTCAGGAAAACCAAAATAAAGATTCACCTGGATTCATACTGTATATTTTAAGCTAACAAAATTAATGGAATTACAATCATGAGCTAATGCTGATTTGTCCATTTTTGAAGATTGTAAGTAGTTGTAGAATATTACACACAGACATTCAGACAATGACGGTTTGTATGTTTATGAATTGGAACATGCATCTACTTTTGCATACATCAGGGGGTGCTGCAGCACCCTTCATACCCATACTTCTATTGTTCTTTTTTTATCCTTTCTCTGATTCTCTATCTTTACCAAAATTGTTAGCTTTAACAGTTTCCACAATAAAGAGTTTTTATTTATGCTTTTATTTTAAGAATTGAAAGCTTCTGTTGAGTGTAACAATGCACGTTACCCACCACCAAAGGGAGCTACAACACCAGTAACGCCTCATTATCAGATTTTATATACAAAGTAATAAACATCAAGCTCATTTAAATATATGAAAGTAACAACAATAGGCATGAAATGTTTCCATAATTAAGACTTCTCACAACAGGTGAGATCAGTGCTCAGAGTATATAAAGTGGTGATTTGTTTGCACAGTCTGTGAACATCTTACCGGCTTTGACTTCAGTGTTTCTTGTTCTTATAATAAAATCTGAATTGTGTCTTATGGAAATTGTTTTTCGTATGATTATACAATAAAAAAAAATGGTTCATCAAATGAGATTTATATTTATTATCAATATCAGTTACCACAAAGAAATATGTTAAAGTCCAACTTCCATTAAATATTTTGTGTTTTGACACACATAAGGCTTTGTGTCAACATGACTCTCCCTGTTGTTGCATTCATTCTATTTCCTTTTTTGGTCTTAAAAGTTAATAGCCTTAATTTTGTGGCCAAACTTGCTTAGATGGAATCTGAGATTATCTGCAAAATGGGAGGACTGGTCTTTGTGGACAAGGGGATTAACATAATCAGATTTTCTTTGTACTAATTTTGGAATATCAAACATAGCTGCAGTGACAGTGTCAGCAAAAGCTGGCCTCACACATTTAAATACTCATTTAACAAAAATGGTGTTTACCAGGAACATTTAATAACAATAAAACAACAGATACATGAACACACACACACACACAGGCAAAAGCTTTAACATCTGTTGTTGCCTTTCTGTGAAGGGCAAAAAACTATCGACCAATCTCTAAACTCTGTATTTTAGCCAGGGTTCTAGAAAAACTGATAAACGCTCAAATCAAAAAGTATCTGGATTCATTTAACATCTTACCTCCCCATAAATCTGGTTTCAGGAAACAACACAGCACAATGACTGCTTTGCTGAAAGATCTTAATGACGTTGTTGATGCATTGGATGCTAAGGATTATTGTGCTGCACTTTTCTTAGACCTGTCTAAAGCTTTTGACACTGTGGATCATGACATCTTGTGTCATAAGCGCTCAGAAATTGGTTTCTCCGATCACACCATTGGTTGGTTCACTAACTATCTCTCAGACTGGAGGCAATGTTTTCAACATAATGGTACTTCCTCCAGTTATTTAACAGTCATCAATGGTGTACCACAAGGCTCAGCCTTAGGACCCACCCTCTTTACAATCTACATAAGTACTGTAGGTCAGAGCATCCCTGATGCATCCTTACATGTCTATGCTGATGACACAGTAGTTTATTGTTGAGCTAAAACAGTTGCTAAGGTTTTCCAGCTTTTGCAATCATCCAGTCAGATTTGTTCCATCTCAAACTTGTACTAAATGCCAACAAAACCAAAGGGATGCTGTTTTCAAACAGAAAGTCTATCCTAGCAGTTCTTCCTTTGATTTTATCCTTGAATGGTGCCCCTATGGAGTTTGTCGATTCCTACAAATATTTGGGTATCTTGGTTGACTCACATCTCTCTTTTAAGCTCCGCATGGAAAACTTGGTAAGGAAACTGAAAGTTAAACTGGGTTTCTTTGTCAGAAATAGAACCTGTCTAACTCTGAATGCTAAGAAACACCTTGTAACTGTGACTTTCCTTCCCTCCATTGACTACGGTGACATTATTTACATGAACGCCCCAACAAGCACCCTGCAGATGTTGGACGCTGCCAATCATGGTGTGCTAAGATTCATAACTGACTAACTTTTGTACCAACCATTGCACCCTGTATTCACTGGTTCACACAGACTCTCTCACTGGTACATTTTCATCTTTAAATCACTTCTTGGTCTGTTGCCTTTATATATCTCCTGCTACATGTCACTACATGAGTGCAGCTACAGCGTGTGCTCTTAGGAAGATGGGCCTGTGATCGGAAAGTTGCAGGTTCAACTCCCAGTACCGTCAACATCAAAATGTGGGTGGAAAAGGTGGAACACCCACACCTCCCTCCCCCCTCATTCGCCCCACTCTGGGCCCCTGAGCAAGGCCCTTAACCCCCACCATCTGCTCCCTAAAAACAGGTCTCACTTGAAAATTAGTTCTCGTGGCTCAATAAGACTACCTGTATAAATAAAGGGTAAATTAAAAAAAAAAGTTCTCTCTTGTAAATGAGTCCTCGTGGCTCAATGGGACTAACCTGTATAAAGGTTGAATGTAAAAAGTTCATGGGAAAAACCAATGCAGGCATGTCCTTGTTTTTAGTTTTCTTCATCGCCTTACAACTTAGCTGGGTGTTTTTGTTACTTTTTTTAATACAATTTTATTTTCACTTGTTATTCTCAATTTGCATGCATCCTTTATGATTGTCTACTGTTGTCTTTGTTGTCCACTGTTTTCTTCACTCTTTATTAAAATCAGGTTCTCTCTTGTAAATGAGTCCCCAAGGCTCAATGGGATTAACCTGTATAAATAAAAATTGAATGAATAAAAGCCTGACCTAGCATCTGACTCAAGCTTCTCAAATATGAAAAGGAACAAAAATAATTTCCTATTTAAAATTTTTTGGAATATGTAAAGCATTTTTTTGTTAAAGAAGTAAAAAAAAAATAGTTACCTTGATGACTACAGCTAACAAAATGTGATATCGATCAGAAAATAATGTAGTCAGTGATAGTGATGAAATTGACACTTTACATCACATCTCTTGATTCTGATTTTTTCATCAATAGTCAGATTTTCGAGTTTAACTTTGTTTGCATAATAAACCAAAAAGGATATCCTGTGCCTGGGGGGCTGAATTGGCCTAAAGATCAGTGATTGGTTGTGAAATCCCTGTTTGACTGATACGTAGTCTAAAATAGGTTGTGCCTTCTTAGCAGAAACTGCATAAAGAGCAGATTCTCCATTCGAGGAAGAGCTAAAGTTTTCTAACAATGATGACTAATGTTTCTGTGATTTCAGTGATTTTTCTTTCAGGTCTAAATGAAACAAAGGCTCATCAGAGATCAATTATTTTCTTTTTCACTTTAATGTGTTACTGCTTAATAATTCTGGTAAATGTGTTTCTTATTTTGATTATAATCTTGGACAATACTCTCCATGAACCAATGTACACTTTGCTGTGTGCTTTTTGCATGAACGGTCTTTATGGAACAGCATGTTTTTATCCTAAGTTTCTGTGGGATCTGCTCTCTCCTGTTCATGTCATCTCTTACTCAGGTTGCCTTTTTCAGGCTCATGTAGTTTTCTCTTTTGGCTGCTGTGAGCTGTCGATGCTTGCTCTCATGGCTTATGACAGATATCTGGCGATATGTCAACCACTTAAGTATCACACTCTCATGTCAAAACAGAGAGCCATACAGTTAATGTGCATTTTTTGGTTAATACCTCTTTGCATTGTTTCTGTGAGTACTTTTCTAACATCTAGGCTCAAGTTATGCAGCTCATCTATAAACCGACTCTTCTGTGCAAACTGGAGCATCGTAGCCTTGGCTTGTTTTCCAAATGAAACTTTTATAAATGGGATAGTTGTGTATTTTGTAATAATAATTTATGTACTTCATGGTGTCTTTATTGTTTGGTCATACATATATATTGTTAAAAGATGTGCCAAATCCATTGAGAACAGGGCAAAATTCATGCAAACATGTGTCCCACATTTAGTCTCTGTGATGACTTTTCTTATAACCACAATGATTGACATTACTTTTATGCGTCTCGATTTTCAGGATATACCCAAGAATGTTCAAAACTTTGTTACAATAGAATATCTCTTTTTTCCTCCAATTATAAATCCACTCATTTATGGGTTCAAATTGAACAAAGTTCGAAACAGAATTTTTAGGTTATTTGCTTCTGAAAATAAATAACTTTAAATGTTGAAGACATACACTTTTAGATATGTACATTATTTCCTGTCTTGCAGATGCAATGATGTTAGTTTACATGGTTTATGAACATATGAGGTAAATTTAAGAAAGACTTTGGACCAGAATGTACTTAGAATGGGCTGCTCATAAAATTAATGATGGTTTGAGCTTTTATCTAAATTTGTACTTTTGGCTCCAATAATGTTTTCATTTATTCTTAAAAGCTTTGTTCACTGATATCAAACTGATGTCACTAAATTATGGAAGATTAGAACATACTTAGCTGCTAATATATATTATTTGGTTATATTTGAGACTTCTATAAAACAAGCTGTGTTGTCTCAATATACTGTATTTTCTAAAGAAGACACAAAAACAAGATTTATTGGTTTTTTTTTTTTGTTATTTATTGATTTCTTTATTTTATTTCAAAACACCCAGCCTCATCATTTATCATGAACAGTATGACACTTGGAGATGCTCATGTTTGGTGGAGGATCAGAACCCAAATGCAAAAACCAAACTAAAAAAACTTTAAGGTATTATAAATAAACTAGGGCAGCATGGTGGCTCAGTTGGTAGAGTTTTTGCCTCCCGTAGGCCGGCGAGTGAAAGGTGTCCTTCTGGATCCTCTTGGAGAATGGATACTGAGAGGTGTCTTCTATGACACTATCAGAGGTGGGCAAGTGAGAAGCTTCCTCTGTCAAAAATAATGAGACCACAGAGGCTGCAGCAGGCGATGAATCAGAGATGACTGCAGCAGTAGAAGATAAACCAGAGATGACTGCAGTGGCAGATGATTAACCAGAGATGACTGCATCGGCAGATAATGAACCAGAGGTGGTTGCAGTGGCAGACATGTCTGGCGGCACTGCAGCAGAGGAACCTGCAAAGGCTGTAGCAATTGATGAGACTGCAGCAGCAGAAACTTCAGACGCTGCCACAGCTTGAGGTTTGGAGCTCACCAGAGGCTTGGGACTCGCCAGAGGCTTGGGTTTCACCATAGACTTGGGGTTCACCAGAGGCTTGGAGCTCACCAGATGCTTGGAACTCACCAGAGGCTTGGAGCTCACCAGATGCTTGGAACTCACCAGATGCTTGGAGCTCACCAGAGGCTTGGAGCTCACCATAGACTTGGGGTTCACCAGAGGCTTGGGGCTCACCAAAATCTTGGGGTTTTGGGCAATAGCTGCTGCTGGACCAGATGTAGATTGACAGTCATAGTCAACACCCACTGAGACAAACAGAGGTGGGTGGTCATCCTCAACACCCAATGAGACACACAGACATGGGTTGTCATCCTTGACACCCACTGAGAAAAGGGAAGGAGTAGTGTCATTTCCCCCCTCAGAGGAAGGAGGCACAGAGGCATCCAACCAGAACCTCCTGGACATGACAGAGAAAGAGGAGGACCCTGAAGACTCTGCAGAGTGGGACCCTGATGACTCTGGAAAGCAGGATCCTGAATACTGTGTAGAGCAGAACCATGATGAATCTGAAGTGTAGTACCTGGGCACCTCAGGTGAAGCAACAGGCACTGGAACCTCATTCAGCTAGAATGGGCTCGGCTGCTTCCTTTGTTGAGGCAGGCTCGGCTAATAAGTTGGTTGAGGAGGGCTTGGCTGCTTCTTCGGTCGCTAGTGGATGTCTGAAGCTTTAGTCTCACTTGGCTGCCCAGAGACCTCAGGAGAAATGACATGGTGGACTTAGGTATAGTAGCATAGGACCAGCAAGTCAGTTCTCATTCCAACTCAAATTGCATTTCTTTTACTGTCACTAAAGAACCTGGAACTCAGGAACAGTGAGGATCTCTGGCTGGGATGTCAGGACCTGTTTCAACTGGTCTCAGACAAATATCATGGTCCTTATGTCCAGAGAGGATTTTATGACTATTATATAGCCCTGAACTCGCAGGTTTAGTACCGATCACCCGAAGAGTCAGGGTTGGATGTGGTGCTGTGAACAACCAGCTGCTCACAGGAGAAGATTGGAGATCTAGAGTATGTCAGAGTGGAGCAGACGGCTACCAGAGAGAACTACCGTTGGGGAGAGAGGTCTTTTTGCTGACCCAGTGTCTCGATACAGTGATATCTTCTCATTCTTCTTCTCTCTGGGTGGTTCTCTCCATTTCCAACTAAAAGCACTCCAACGGGGTCTTTGGTCTGCTAGGTTCTTTTTGGTCCATGCATCATGTTTGATGGAGGATCAGAACCCAAATGCATAAAACAATCAAAGAAAAAAATGGTAAAAATAATACTAATTTATTTGCAAAATTAAAACCTAAAGCTGACGAGGCAGCACGAACACAACAGAAAACTCTATGAAATGGTCACACATGAAAATCTCTTGAGACTCAAAAAGGAAACCAACATGAATAGCTTGAAAGCACAATGCATGGACAATGGACAAACTGACACAGTACTTAAAGTGACACTAATAGGGAACTAATAACACACATCTAGGGTGATTAGTGATTGGGTACAGGTGAAGGTGGCAGGCTCACTGGAAAAATACTGAGAAGGCTGGTAGAGAGGGAAATGAGTATTGACACTGGAAAACATGAACACACAAGCAAAAGGATAACACAAAAACTAAACACTAGAGTACAGAATGTAACAGAGTTGATCTATTACAAGGTTCAAGATTCAAGTTTCTTTATTGTCATTCGCATCACATGTGGTACATGAGGTGGAATGAAATTGTGTATTCAAGGTCCCAGAAACACCCCCAAATAGCACAGACATAAAGTATAAAAAGAAACAATACATGAGTATCTAGGCTCTACGCTAAACACTAATAATGTAAAATAATACGTTGTATTAAACAGCAGCCCGAACATGACTTTGTAGTGAGCAGTTGGGTATGAAAACAGCAGGTGTAGTGTCCTACGCCCCTCAGAGAAGTCCCCATCCTGTCCTCAGAGACATTGAACATGACTGTATTGTAATTAACCCCCCTTTGCTAATCAACCTCTTCCTGGGTCAGACAAAATGACTCCTTACAAGATTTGCCTCCTGCTGGTAATCAACTCTCCTTCCTAAGAACAATAGATTTTGCATCTCAAAAAAGTCCATATCAAAGAAAAAGTTCTGGTACTTTCTACAATCTAATCAACACAGTTCCTATCTCAGACAAGGTGACACCTTCACAATCTATGTTCAACAAAATGCAGAACTTTGTCATACACTAAGGACACACACAAGACATGTTCATTTCTTGCAACACTCTGGTTACAGGATGGTATGATAATTAACAAGGCCCCTGGAGAACAATGATCTTAAAACAGTATTGTGTGACCACCACACCAGCAATGGGAGTTGGTCAGTTAGACAGAGCTTCAAACAGACCACCTGTTGTGTACCTGTATTGTGTGAAAAACCCAAATGTACATTTGTGAAGAAATTATGTTACTGGGTAAACAAAGCAGTCATTGTTTTCCCTCTAATCTTTGAGAGGAGGAGTTATAATCTAAATTAATTTATGCAACTCAGTTAACGCCCATTTTGCTGGTCAGAGTTGCGTCGATTGGATACAATTTACATAGAAACCCCCCACCCCACCCTTTAGAATCAAGTAAAACTGAAACTCATGGGAGTAGATTCAGTCTTGTCTAGTCTTCGACCTTTGGGCTTGGTTTCTGCCAGTCCTTGGGATTGTTCATCTGGCGGACAAGATAAAGTCTCCCCTCCCCACCCACATGGAACTTCTCTAACAACCCGGAATGATGCAAGCATGGCTTGGCTGGATGGAACTCGGTCTTGGGGTGCATTCACACCTGATAGTCCAGTAGACTCGGTTCGGTTGGGGACCAATATTCATGACATTTTGTTTACATTTGAACTAGTGCGTTTGCATTCACACTGCACTGTGCAGTCGAGCCAACCTGTTGAACCAACCTATTCCCCCGCTCGCCTGTGGGGGCGCTGCACCAAGAACTACTGAAAGAAACAACACAAAAACCTCTGAAGACACTTCTTCTTCTGGAAATAAAAACAAAAACGGAGTGGCATCAAGTTTTAGCAGTTTTAGGAGTTATATTTTGTCATTTTTCAAAAATGGACTTAGCATAAGCAGAAGATGAGACAGAAGACCACGGAGAATGTTGTTTTTCACACAAGGCAGCTGACGGCTCCATATAAGGTCAGCGAAATGCGTGTTTGTTTGTCCTGTGCTGTACTCCACTTCTTGCTTGTGGAGCGGGGCTCAGTCTGTTTACATTCACACTGTACTCGAACTGCGCTGGAGTTCTCTTCTACCGGACCGAGACCTAGGTTTTAGCCCGGGCCAGAGTTCACCTTTTTGTTCCGTGACAAAGTTCGATGGAACGTTCACACCTCCCCAAACGAACCGGACTTTCTAGGAAAACAAGCTAGAGTTCGATTAAAGCAGACTAAACAGGGCTGGTGTGAATGCACCCTTGAAGAAGGACGGCGTGAACCACAGGTTCATTTTTGCATTATATCCACCTGGTAATGAGGACATCTCCTGGTAGGACAAACCACGGGGGAGTGGTGGAACAGAGGTTAGAGAAGGTGGGCCCATGATCGGAAGATCGCCGGTTCACGCCCCGGTACCGACAACATAAAAATTAAAAAAAATGTGGGTGGGGTAGGTGAAGCACCCACACTTGCCCCCACCCTCATTCGCCCCACTCTGGGCCCATGAGCAAGGTCCTTAACCCCCATCTGCTCCCTAAACAGGTCTCTCTTGAAAATGAGTTCTCATGGCTCAATGAGACTACCTGTATAAATAAAGGCTAAATGAAAAAAAAAAAAAAAAAAAAAAAAAAACGCATCTTCCTCCTGATGAAAGGCCGTTTTAGACTCAGTACCAATCAGTTCTTTAGACACTTTTAAGTTAGGCACGAACCTCACATAAATGTACTTTAATTTTAAACATAAATCCTAAATTTAGATAACACCTCTCCTCAAAGTTTTAAGCTATCTTTATATTATTCAATCTCCTTTGATAACATTACTGGTTATTCGTTCATATTTCATATTTGCCATAACCTCACACTCTTGTTATTATTGTTAAACTGAAAATAAACATTACAGAATTTTGTGGCTTAACCAACCAGGTTTTGCGTGTTTAATTCAAGTGGGGGGATCACAACATTGCTAAGAATTCACCATTATTTTAATCGAGGTCGGTCCACATTTATTATATAACTTTTGAACTTTTAGGGTAAACACTTGTTAAAAGGTGTATTGTTGGTTCTGACTAGCTATTCCTTTACACAGGATAATCAGAATCAGCATATGAATAAGCTTTATTGTCACTGCACCGAGATACAACTGGAACATGTACGTACAGCCGTTTGAAAGATGTACGGAGTGTACAAACCTGCTGCTAATTAACGCGGCCCTCTTATTCTTATTCAGAATCATATTTTTGCTTAGATGAGAAAAAGGAAGAAAACATGAGGAGAGAAGACATTTAAAAAAGATCTCTCACACCATGTCCTAGGCAGGGCACTGTTTGAGGCATAAAATAAAACTACCACAGCAAAGCAACGTAAATAGACATGATACATATAGGTCGGTGAAGGCATTGAATTTTAAGGGAAGGTCATAGCATAGTCCAGAGCCCCCCTCAGCCATTGTCCAGATAAGAGGTGTTTGTTATCATCAGCTCAGTTGAGGTTCTGTCACATGCCCACGGCCTTGGGGAAGAGAGGGGTGAGGATAAAAAGCGTCTTTGTTTTTCCTAAACATGCCAGGAGGTATAGAGATAAGTCCACCCACCGTCAAGGGCACAGTTTGGGTCAGGCAGAACTCATAAATTGCCATTTCTGCCTTTTAAAGTCTCGCTGGTACATTTCTCTGATGGTGACTCCAAACAGCCGAATTGATTCCTCACACCGAAAGTGGAACTTACAGCTTCTCCAGGATTATTCCCCGTTCATGGATGCTGCCAGAAAGTTCACAGTCCTGATAACAGCCTGCTCCAGCTCTCTGACGCAGCTCCACATAATTCAGTCTGAGTGCTGCCAAGCTTAGACACATCCACACGAATTTGTAGACAATCCAGATTTCACCAACCCAAACAGCAGAATCTTGTTGTCATGAATCCAATTTGTTTCTGTCGAGGTAAGAGGGTCCTCCTTACCCTGATTTCCTGTCGGGAGAAGTTGATCAATTTTGTTGAGACCAGCTGATCAAAATCCTTCGAATTAGGAAGGTATGCAGGGGGAAAAGGAGGCTCTTTGAAGGCTCACAAGACGACAGAGAGCAATGCAGGGAAGCAGGGGGACGGAGCAGAAGATCTGTCTTCACTGGAGGACAGAGAGAGAAAAAAGAGAAAAAATAAAGGCAAGAGATCAGCAGCATGGATAATCAGCAGCACATATAAGTCATATATCACCAGTTGAAGTGTCATTACAGCTATGTTTCTTTTTCCTTACAGTGATTTTCCTGGTTAGGGATTTATGAGTCTAAAACAGTAATAACAGTAACAGTAATATTGATTGATAGATATTTTGAAATAATTTCAAGTAGTGAAATGAAAATCACATTTTATAATTTAAAACAATTATTTTAACCTATTATAAAAGTAAATAAAAATATTAAGCAAACAATGCTAATTATCTCAGGATAACAAGTTGCATAACTTAATACTTTCAGATAATCTCAGGAAAAAATGTTTCTACTCATGTCCTTTCACAACCTTTGTCCTAAACCAGGTTTCACAAAAACAAAAGAAGCTGTTCTGTGTGACCCTCTAGTTTAATGTCAATGGTAATTTTATTACAAGGAAACAAAGTCTTCATAGCAAAGAACATCGTAAAAACACTTTTCAGTGTTTTACGGTTTAGGTATATATGTTACAATTTTACATTAAAACAAAAACAGAAAGGTCCTTCATCAGAAATACTTTGACATTATTGTTACTTAGAATGAACACCACGAATGTTCATGTTGTCTGTATACATTATTGATATATTTTAAAGTAGTAGTATACCACCGCAGTGCTTTGACACACTCTTGATTTGAGATGCCCTGATTTAATATTTGTATTACACAACAATAACCTATTTTTCTTAAGAAGTTAGCAAATTTTACAATTTCATTTTTGTGTAAAATGTAAATAAAATCAGAATGCAATTTTTGCATTGCTTATAACCCCATATTATATTTACAATGCAACATTGTAAATTGTATTTGTTTTGTAACAACACTAAAAAAGAAATGCTTCATTGTTCAAAGCATGTTTCTGCCTAATGAAGTTTTAATAAGTCAATACATTTTAGCAACTCCTTCTTCATGAATGTTTTTGTTTTCAAAGTTAACTTCTTGTTATTTCTGGAGATAAACTGAAGAGGATATCCCTTGGGACTCTCAGCAGCGAGTTGACTAGAAATCAGTGAACTGGCTGGAAAGACCGTGATTGGTTGCTGTGAAATCCCAGCTTGACTGACGCTGTAGTCTAAATCAAATTGAGACGTAAAAAGAGAGCAGAACCAGAATCTGCTCAGAGAGCAGGTTCTCCTTTAAATTGAAGACCAGGATTTTCCTAACAATGATGAATAACATTTCTGTGATTTCAGTGTTTTTTCTTTCAGGTCTAAATGAAACAAAGGTTCACAGACCAACTATTTTCTTTCTCACTTTATTAAGTTACTGCTTAATAATTCTAATAAATGTGTTTCTTATTGTGATTATAATAACGGATAATGCTCTCCATGAACCAATGTACATTTTGCTGTGTGCGTTTTGCATGAATGGTCTTTATGGAACAGCAGGTTTTTATCCTAAGTTTCTGTGGGATCTGCTCTCTCCTGTTCATTCCATCTCTTACTCAGGCTGCCTTTTTCAGTCTCATGTGATATTATCTTATGGCTGCTGTGAGCTGTCCATCCTTGCATTCATGGCCTACGACAGGTACCTGGCTATATGTCAACCGCTTGAGTACCACACTCTCATGTCAAAGCAGAGAGTCATAAAGTTCGTGTGCATTTTTTGGTTAACACCTGTCTGCATTATGACTGTAAATATTTTACTAACTTATAGGTTGAAGTTATGCAGCTCATATATAAACAGACTCATCTGTGTAAACTGGAGCATCGTAGCATTGGCTTGTTTTCCAAATGAGACCTTTATGAATGGACTATTTGCATATATTACAATGATTATTTATGTATTTCATGGTGTCTTTATTGTTTGGTCATACATATATATTGTTAAAAGATGTGCCAAATCCATGGAGAACAGGGCAAAGTTCATGCAGACTTGTGTCCCACATTTAGTTTCTTTAATCATTTTTGTAGTGACGTTATTGATTGATTCTGTAAATCTTCGACTTGCTGAAAAAGGTATACCAAAGGCGGTTCAAAACTTTGTTGCAATAGAATTTTTGATTATTCCTCCAATGTTAAATCCACTCATTTATGGGTTTAAATGCACCAAAGTTCGAAGCAGAATTATTAGATTTGTTGTTTCTGAAAGAAAATAACTTTGAGCCTTAATGTTAGACACACAGTCCAACAAAAATACACAATTTACTGTCTTAAAGGTGCATTTATGTGCTTTTTTCTGGACTTGCTGTCATGTTACGTGGTTGTGCAAACATATAAATGAGAATTTCATGAAGGCTTTTTGACTGGAATGAGTACAGACTGCACTGTTCATATAAATGCTTTAATTTTAAGTCTAGTTTAAGTTTTGTATTTGTCATAGAAAAAAGTCACAAATGTGCATGTTGTCTACATGCATTAATGATTCATTGCTGCAGTTTACACTTTCACTGCTGTGCTGTGCCTGTCTTCTATTAGAATGCCTTAATGTAATACATTTTTTACTTTAATTGTTGCTTAATCTTTTCATCTTTTTCTTTTTTTTTTTTGCTTATGAAGTCGTTGCATTTTCAACTTTTTATGACTGTAAAAAACATATTGTATAGGGAATTTTTGGTCAAAAGGTTATGGATGATTTTATTACTAGGTCTGAGAATCTTAACTCTGCCCATGAATCATATGTTTGGGTTAGCAGAGAGAGCTGGGTGAGGAGCTGGGTGAGGCTGCAGCATGCAGCTGGCAGACAAGGACACCTCCAGGTTCTGTGAACTCAGCTGAACTGATAAAGTTATAAAAGCAAGCTGAGAAGGCAGCTTAGGACAGATTCTCATGACTGGTGTTCATGTGTGTACCGGTACTTTGTATATATTTCTGTAACCTGTCCTGAAAATCTTACCTTGCAAGTAAATACTGGTTATAAATTTTCTCTTGCCATTGGATGTGGTTCTTTTTGAGTAAGTAAGAAAGCAAGAATATTTTTCTCCAACAACAAAAGTTACTAATAAGTGAGCATCCAACATACTGAGCAATTTTATTGTGTTATATAAACACTGTAAAGTAAAACCATAATCTAGGAATTATTTTTTTTTAAATATAAAACGTTATTTGACCAACTACAAAAAAATAAAAAAATAAAAAATACAAGCAAATTTGAATTTTAAAGGTTAAATAACTTTGTATTTCTTTTTACAGTGTTTCACTTTTTTTGATTTGCTATTCCAATAATAATCCCAAACTAGTTATTACAATGTTTACACATGTGTTGACTCTCAGCTACTACCACACAAAACTGTAGCTCAGAAGCTGCAGAACAATTAAAAAGATAAAAATAAAAAAACTAGTCATTTTTGTTAGGGCTAATTAGCTGTGACAAACATGTTCAATTGGACTGACTCCAATATATTAAAAGTTGAAGATGTTTAACGGCTGATCTGTTCCTGGTAGTTTGAATTAAAATACAAATACAGGTTCAGGGAATGTTTAGCAGTGCTGACCATTAAGCCATCGTACTGCCAGATTTGATACTAGATTTGAGATAACCAAAATCAGAGATGTTTGTCAAAGTACACAAGAGCTGTATACAAGTGCTTTTGTAAATAGCTAAATTAAATTGTTTCTCTTTGTTCATAAGATTCCACTTATTTTGAAGGAATTTGTATTGTCACACCAGCTCACATTTGCGTGTTTATGGTACGAAATTCAGACTCAGGTACAATAAAGACACCTAAATATATATTAAAAAAAATAATCAGAACATCACAAGTAAAAGAATACAACATTAAGACACAGATGCTGACTCACTCTAGGTTAAAAGCCAATGGGAAAAAAAAGTGTTTTTAAACGAGTTTTAAAAACAGAAAGTGACGGGGCCTGCCTGACCTCCAGTGGCAGCTCATTCCACAATTTAGGAGACGGAGCTGAAAAGGCTCTGTCTCCTCTGGATTTACAAAAGGTTTACAGATTTACAGGGAGATCACCCTTCTCAGCCTCCCTTGTAAGATCTGTTCAGGGGTGCTAAAGAAAAGAGCCCGGTTGATGGTCAAACCTTAAATTCAGGAGGAACTATGTACGTTCCATCCTGGCTGTGGAACACTGGACCAGCTCTTTACCCTCACTTGGATCCTCGCTAGGGGCATGGGAGTTCGCATATCCAATCTAAATGTGTTTGGTGGACTAGGAGAAGGCATTTGACTGTGTTCCCAAAGGAACATAGGGGTGCTCAGTGAGTATGGGATTGGGGATTGCTACAGGCCATTGAGTCCCTAAAAGACTTTGGTTGGTATTGGTGGCAATGAGTCGGTTGAGGTTCTGCCTCAAATGGAAGAGTTTGTGTCTCACAACAATTGGTTAAAAAAAAGTTCACAAGTGATGAACGAATGGAGTGTGAGATCAACAGATTGGTGCAGCTGGAGTAGAGCTGCTGCTCTCCAGCACTGTGGGATATCCATTGATATATCTCAGATCCTTATATATGGTTTCTTTTTATACTTTATTTTTTTGCTAATTTTGGGTGTAACTGGGCCTTTGAGTAAACACTTTTGTTCCACCTCATGTACCACATGTGATGCAGATGACAATAAAGAGCCTTGAACATTGAATCTCAAACATTGAGAGGAGCAATTGAGGTGGTTTGGGCATCTGATAAGGATGCCCCCTGGACACCACCATAGGGAGGTTTTTTGGCCATGCCCAACTGGAAGGAGACCCTGGGGAAAAACTAGGACACAATGGTTGGCCTGGAAACACCGTGGAATCCTCCCAGAAGAGCTGGAAGAGGTGGCTGGGGGGAGAAACGTATGAGCATCCCTGCTCAAGCTGTTGTCCACCACGACCTGAATATTGACAAAGTGGAAGATGATGGATGGATGGATGGATGGATGGATGGATGGATGGCTGGATGGATGGATGGATGGATGGATGGATGGATGGATGGATGGAGATAAAGGTAACAAAATGGCAACACTCACACCTCTCCATTTTGTACCCCCATGTTCTTGCTTTTTGCCCCCTCAGTTTTTTTATAAAGTAATATTTCAATTCAATTCAATTCAGTTTAATAGCACCAAATCACAACAAAGTTGTCTCAGGGAACTTTACAGAAACATTCACATACATAAAAGCCAATTAGTTTTTTTCATTTATTCTTTATTTATACAGGTAGCCTCATTGAGCCACGAGAACTCATTTTCAAGAGAGAACTGTGTAGGAAGCAGATGGTGGGGGTTAAGGGCCTTGCTCAGGGGCCCAGAGTGGGGCAAATGAAGGTGGATGGGGATGTGTGTGTCTCGCCTTTTCCACCCACATTTTGATGTTGACGGTACTGGGAGTTGAACCTATGACTTTCTGATCACAGGCCCATCTTCTAACCTCTGCGCCACCACTCCCCCAATTAGTAAAGTTCTCTATCTAAGGAGGCTAGCAGACAAGTTGAATCTTGGCTTTGTTGCAGTTTCCCATCCTGAGCAAGCACAGTGGCAACAGTGGAAAGGAAAAACTCCCTTTTAAAAGGAAGAAACCTCCAGCAGAACCAGGCTCAGGACAAGCGGCCATCTGCTTTGACCGGCTGGGCTTGAGAGGACAGGAAGGAAAGACAGGTGAACGCAGGATAGCAGGTCCAGATGTAGGTGCAGGTGTACCTGAAAGACAAAAAAAAAAAAAAAAAAACATGTTAAGGATAGAAAAAAATAATTACAAATGTTGAGCAGAGTAAGTAAAGACAGTAGCAGAGTGAAAAGTGTGGTCAGTTTGTCCTCCAGCAGTCTAAACCTATAGCAGCATAACAGCTCAGGAAACCCGAGCCGACCCTAACTATAGGATTTAGCAAAAGAAAAGTCTCGAGTCTAGTTTTAAAACTGGATAATGTGTCAGCCTCACGGACAGAGATTGGAAGTTGGTTCCACAAGAGAGGAGCCTGATAACTGAAAGATCTTCCTCCCATTCTGTTTTTGTAAATTCTAGGAACTACAAGTAAACCTGTAGCCTGAGAGCCAAGTGCTCTGTTAGGAAAATATGGAACAATAAGATCTGTAATATAAGAATGTTGAGAGCTTTGTAGGTTAGAAGTAAGATTTTGAATTCTATTCTGGATTTGACAGGGAGCCAATGGAGAGAAACAAACGGGAGAGATATGATCTGACCTACTAACTCCGGTTAAGACTCTGGCAGCAGCATTTTGGATCAACTGAAGACATTTTAAAGAAGTATTTGGACACCCAGATAATAAACCATTTCAATAGTCCAGTCTAGACATGACAAATACATGGACCAGTTTTTCTGCATCCTTTTTAGATGTTTCTAATTTTAGAGATATTACGCAGGTGGAAGAAGGCAGTTCTAGTACTATTTTTAATGTGGGGGATAAAAGACATGTCCTGATCTTGCCAAGATTTTTAACATTAGAGCTGGAGGACAGATTAATTCCATCTAAGGAGGGAGAAAGACTGAAAAATGTATTCCTAAGGTGCTCAGGTCCAAAAACCAAAACCTCAGTTTTGTCTGTGTTCAACAGGAGAAAATTAAGGGTCATCCAGGTTTTTGTGTCTTTAAGACATGCTTGTAGTCTAGGTAGCTGATTGGATTCATTGGGTTTAATGGACAAATATAACTGTGTGTCATCAGCATAACAATGAAAATGTATGCCATGCTGTTTAATAATGTTACCTAATGGAAGCATATATAAAGTAAAGAGTATTGGCCCAAGCACTGAGCCCTGAGGAACTCCATGCCTAACTTTGGTGTATGAGGAAGATTTATTATTTACATTTACAAACTGGAATCTATCAGATAGATATGATTTAAACCATTTTAGAGCTGTTCCTGTAATTTCAACATCATATTATTTGATATGTATCTAGTTCTTCGGATACATAGTGTTAACTTATTTATATATATATATATATGTATATGAATGTTTCTGTTAATGTAATGTTTTTTAGATATGAATGTTTCTGTTCAGTGTCCTGAGATGACTTCTGTTGTGACTTGGCGCTATATAAATAAATTGAATTTAATTTAATTGAAACCTATTTTCTGGTATCCTTCCACACATGATTCAATCTTTTAAACTTTCTCATGACTGCTCATCTTGTTTGTCTCAAATTTATTTAAAACAAATAATTTGACCACAATTTGATTTGTATGTTTAAGATCCATGTAGAAATTTCAGTTCTTTGAATCTTGACTTCCAGTACCACCTCACCTCTGTGCTCATATCCACCTGAGCTGTTACGTAATTGTGTTTTCTCCCAATGTCCTCCTGTAAATGCACCACGCCCGTCTGCCCCTGTGGAATCAACTGATTTTCTAAAGCTGCAAACTTACATGCAGTTGAAGTACCAGATCGCCTGAAAGAACTCTGATTGGCTGGAGTCAGCCGATGGTATCGGTTTATCTGAACTGAAAAGAAAAGCAACATCAGTCATTGAAACAGAGCTTTCAATGAAAAAACAATACATTTAATAATGATGAATAACATTTCAACAATCTCAGTGTTTTTTCTTTCAGGCATAAATGAAATGAGGAACTACAGACCAACTCTTTTCTTTTTCACGTTAATGTGTTACTGCTTAATAATTCTGGTAAATATGTTTCTTATTGTGATGATAATCTTGGACAATACTCTCCATGAACCAATGTACATTATGTTGTGTGCTTTTTGCATGAACAGTCTTTACGGAACCACAGGTTTTTATCCTAAGTTTCTGTGGGATTTGCTCTCTCCTGTTCATGTCATCTCTTACTCAGGTTGCCTTTTTCAGGCTCTGGTGATGTACTCCTTTGCCTGCTGTGAGCTGTCCATCCTTGCACTCATGGCCTACGACAGGTATCTGGCTATATGTCGACCACTTGAGTACCACACTGTCATGACAAAGCACAGAGTTGTTAAGTTAGTGTGTATTTTTTGGTTAACACCTGTCTGCATTAATGCTGTAAGTGCTGCTCTAACATCTAGGCTGAAGTTATGCAGCTCGTTTCTAAACAGAGTTTTCTGTGCAAACTGGAGCATTGTAGCCTTAGCTTGTTTTCCAGCTGATATTACTGTTAACAGCATAGTTTCATATCTCATAATATTAATTTATGTACTTCATGCTGTTTTTATTGTTTGGTCATACATGTATCTAATTAAAACATGTCTCAGTTCCATAGAAAACAGGGCCAAGTTCATGCAAACATGTGTCCCACATTTAGTCTCCTTATTCACGTTTATAGTGATTTTATTGATTGATCTCATGAGTATGAGATTCGGTTTCGGAGATTTACCTCAAACTGTTCAAAATTTCATTGCCATAGAGTTTCTCATCATACCTCCTATGATGAATCCACTTATTTATGGTTTCAAGTTGACTAAATTGCGGAGGAAAATTCTTTATTTTACCATTTTTAAAGTTAAATGATATTATTTTAATATACAGTTAAATATTGGATTCATTGATGGCATTCTTCAGGAACTGATAAAATGTTCACATATAACTTGTTAACTTGAGATAAAGTCATGAAACTAGATTTCTGAACTTGTCCTCTCTCATCTTCCATACTAAACCTGGTTTCACAAAAAATAATCTGTTCTGTGTGATCTTTTGGCCACTAAAGGGAAGAGTCAAGTCATTTTATTATGGAGAAACAAAAATGAATCCATTCTTAAAAAAATACAAAGTAATAATAATACATATACATATACATATACATATATATATGCGTGTGTGTGTGTGTGTGCATATATATATATATATATATATATATATA